>NW_020954556.1:28856463-28948774 GCF_900497805.2 Vombatus ursinus | reverse complement strand
CACACACACACACACACACACACACACACACACACACACACACACAATCATTTACTACTGTTTCCTCTACCTCCCATTTCCTTTACCCATCACTACCTATCCTTTGTATTCATTTGCTTTTCTCTTAGGTTCCATTTATATTCTTTGATTACCCTTGAACTATCTCCCTCTTGATTCTCATTTTTCTTATTGGATGCTTCAGCTTGTAGTCAGAGTAACTGAAATGCAATTAAATGCAGATTTGTACTTCTTTTATGCAAATATTTTCCAAGAGGAAATAATTCTTGGAGCTGAGTAGGTGGGGATCTCCCTTATTGAGGGAAAGTCATTGTTGATTTTATAATTCAATCAATCAAGCAAATATTAAGCACTTACTGTGTGCCAGGCATGGTGCTAGGCACTGGGGATGCAAATACAAAGAATGAAATAATCCTCATTTATAAGGAGCTTGTGTTCTAATTGTGGAGACAAGAAGAACATAGATAAACACATAGCACCTGCTATGGAGCTTCTCTTCCAACTCCCACTCTCATTGGCAGGCTGAGTCCCCAGAGGGCAGCTACAACATCTCTCCTCAGGGTTCTAGAGGTAGCCCTTAGGTATTTGTTGTTGTTGTTCATTCATTTTCAGTTGTGTCCAACTCTTCATGACCTCATTTGGGGTCTTCTTGGAAAAGATACTGGAGTGGTTTGCCATTTTCTTCTCCAGCTTATTTTACAGATGAGGAAACTGAGGCCAACAGGGTTAAGTGACTTGTCTAGGGTCACACAGCTAGTAAGTGTCTGAGGCCAGACTTGAACTCACAAGCCTGAGTCTTCCTGATTCCAAGCCCAGTGCTTTATCCACTGCACTACCTTAGGGGTGGTTACCTAATGCTATTGCTTATAAGCCCCCATCAATGTACTTCCCTCCTTTATTATCAGTTAACATCAAATAATAAGTCAGACAATTAGCTTTTTTTAAAAGGGTATTTACTTAGGTGGTATAGTAAAACAGGTGGTGTAAAATGCCCCCATTCTCCCTCTCAGAGGATATCACACAATCTCCCACAAAGTATTTAGAGAGTCCAGAGGGAAATGAACTTAAGTTTATAGCACATGTGGCAAAAGTCCTAGACGAATCTTTGCTAGAATTCTCAATATGTCCCCTTAGATGTAATGTAACTTTTGGTTAGGTTCCTTGTAGAGTCCTGAAACTGCTTTTCTTCAATGCATCTGTTTTGTCCTTGGCTCCTAAAGCAGACCTTGTTGCCCATCACTGCTGTTTCTGGGATGTTGTTAGGATGACAATGAGAAGACCAAATCTTCTAACCCTTTGAACTTTATAAGATCCAGGGGTAGGAGAAGGAGATTAAGGTTCATCTCTTCCCCTGTCCCCAAGTTATTTCCTTTCCAATGATTGGCTGGAAAACTCTGTCTTCTTCACTTCTAGACGCTAGAATGTTTGAGTTCTGAACTGGCATGCTATTTTATAGATCAATGAAGTGGTACTTACGCAGTGTCATTCCATTTTATCCAATGGATTTCAAGGACTTCTTGTACATATTCTGATGCCCTCAGTTGATTGACTGATTCATTAAAGATCCTCTTGCATGTTTGAAGTAGTTACTTTAAGTGAGGCAGGGAGATTGATTGACTTAATCAACCCTGCCCTTTCATTGTCCCCCCAGTTTAATATTTGTTCCTTTTAGCAAATCTACTGATGTGTAGTTGGCAAAGTCCATGGTCCAAATCCTATAGAGCCCTATGGAAACTTGGGGGGAGGTTCTGAACTATCTTTATTTGAATGCCTTCCTAAGTGTCTTGAACTATCAATTCTCTAGAAAAGTCTGTGTGACACAGTTCATAATCATGTCCACAATTCCAAATGTAGAGTGAGATAAATTAACAAATAGAAATAATTTTATAAAGTTCTAATATGTTATCAGGTAAGAAACCAAATTAATTCAGTTTGTCACCAAATATGTACCTAGCACATAGTAGGTGCTTAATAAATATTTATTGTATCATTTGTCATATTGTATTGCTTTTGTAAGAACACTGGCCCATTGACTCCAGTGGCCTAGGGTGCTTAACCTCTCCCTCTCCCGCTGAGGGGTTTCTCCACTTTCAACTCAGTCAAATACCAAATGCTACACCAAACCAGCACTGGTTCCAAGCGGAACTAGAGTACTCACCCTCTCCCTTTCCCACTATGGGGCCCCTCTGCTCTGAACCCCCACCCACACGTGCTGAGTTTGATCTTAGGCTAACTTAAAAGAAAGAGATTTTCCCTTACGAATGTTCCCATTTTAGGCATTTAGGCCAATGTGATATTTTGAAATTTTTTTGATTGAAAGTCTAACACATTCATATTCATATAAATATATCCTATCACTACAAAAGCATCCTAAGAATAGATAATCAGTAGAATCATAGGATAATAATCTTAGAGATGAAAATGACCTTAAAGGTCATCTAATCCAGCTGAAGTACAGGAAGGTTTACTGCAAGGTCACAAGGGAACAAATACCTACTATGTGCCGACTATGGTGCTAAATTCTTTACAAATATTATCTCGTTTTATCTTCATAACAACCTTGGGAGGAAGTGTTATTTCTTATCTCCATTTTACAGTTGAGGAAACTGAAGAAGCAGAGTTTAAGTGATTTGCCCAGGGTCACACACAGCTAGTAAATGTCTGAGGCTGAACTTGAATTCAGGTCTTCCTGGCTCCAGGCCGGGCTCCCTATCCTGTGTACCACCCATCTGCCTCTAGGTAGTAAGTGGAAGAACCACTTCCAGGCTACTGCATCCTGCTCTATCTCTTGAAATAATCATTTTGAAAATGTAAAAAAAAAAACAAAAAACCAAACCCACCTTTTTCCTCAATGACCGCAAAAATCAGGGATTAGTAGAAATATGAAAATAAAACTTATGGGTTCTCTGACAAGGATTTGGCAATATCTTTGGTGAGAGGAAATTCATTCTCTGCAGCTGAATCAGAAAGTGGTTTAGAGAACCCTGCCTGTGGTTATGCTGGCCAATCAGCTGTGATCCAACTAAGAGCAATGAGTGGAGGTTGCAAAGAAGCAAATTTAGGATTGACTCCAGGAAAATTTCTTAACTATTAGAATTATACGAAGGAGAAATGGGCTAGACTGGGTAGCAATAGGTTCCCTCTCACTAGAGAGCAAATGAATAACTACTTCTTCAGTGTGTTGTAGTGAAAATTCTTCTTTTCAGTGAAGATCTGGACCAGGGTAGTAGTTCTGGACGACGGGAATTAGCAGAGCAGAAGATTGAGGGGAAGGATGAAGGACCATGTTAGTCAAAGAGAAGACTGAGTACTGAATAGTAAGAATGTTGATGGAATAAACTATTTATGAGATTCCAAAGTTGGTGAGATGGGACAGTAGGGCGATAGTGCTTCTTCAAACTAGATTCACCGGGTTTTTTTTGTTTTTTTAATTTTTAAATTAAATTTTAATTTTTAAAATTCCATTTATTTATTCTTGAATCAACACATATTTATTGAGTCACAATTATGTGCAAGACACTGTATGAAACACAAAGATGACAACAGATAGTTGTAGACATTTTCACACTAGGTGGCAGCATATGGAAACATTTATTAAACTATTAATGGCAACAATAGAGAGAATGCAGAAAAACAAATAAGGAATTCATTAGAAGCCCATTATTAAAAGGGACGTTATTTCTGAGGGTACACAAAACAAATCTTCTAAACTGTTCATCCATAGGCAAACCTGAAACATCTTGTGTTGGAATATACTTCATGTTTTTTTTTTCCACAGACAAATTCTTAAATGGCACAGAATCAATTTCTTTGACATAGATTTTAAATATATTGGCAGCAGTGTTTCCATGGACTAAAATGGTACCAATCAGTTTTCTTGTTTGCAGAGACATCTATAATCATGTTCCTGCTCATTTATCATGCTTGATGTTAAAAGACTATTCAGGATACAAAATGTACAGGTTAAATGCTGAAACAGAGCCATTATATTCTTTTGAATTAATGTCCTCAGGTCACATTTGATGTCATTTCCTCAGTTTCTATTTCTCTCTCTCTCTTTTTTTTTTTGTTCTATGGCATTGAGGATACAATATCACTGTTTTCTAATTTTCTCCAGTTGTTAAAATTTAACTCTCAACTGTCTGTTTCATTAGATTTCCAGTGAAACTCATCTACAAAGCAGCTTTAATCAGTGGAGTATTCATTGTGATTGCATATTCTGGATGATTTTCTCCAGGTCCAAGATGAGTAATTGGTACATCAGCACTTTTGTTTCCCAGGAGTTCCCGGGGTTGACAAGAGCTGTTCAAGAAGAGGAGGGTACCTACTTTGAAATAGATCAATAAACTCTTGTCCTTGGAAACCTTGGAAACCATTTGACATGTTCCACCAAAAGATCCTCTCATAATCATCCTCCTCACCCTTCTTAGAAGGCTACATACAAGCATGTCATGACAGAGAATTCCCAGGCCTGCTTTCTTTGGGGCTTCCAATTCGCAAAGCAGATTTGATCTCCCATTTGAACCATGGGGAAGCACAGTGGATGCTAGAATAAGAAGATCCAAAGAACTCCTATCTAGACTGGAAAACCAGGACTAAAACCAAGGATGTTCCTACAAAACTCAGACAATACAATTCTCTTTGGTCTACCAGTGGGACTCAAATAAACAGAATCATAGAATTTTAGAACTGAGAGGGAACTTAGAGATGATTATTTAATCCAATTCTTTTATTTGCTGTTAAAGATACTGAGAATCAGAAAGCTTCAGTGACTTACCTGAGTTTACATAGCTGATAAGTAGCAAAATTAGAACTCAGGTGTCCCACTAGTCCAGTCCTTTTTAGGAATCGTTGGGCAAAATATCAAAAAAAAGTCCTGCCTGACCATTGGGTTCATACTAAATGATTTAATTATAGTCTTCCTACAATACTATTGCTGCAATTTTCCTTGTATTGTAGTCATAGGATTTCAGACTGAAAGGAACATTAGAAATCATCTAGCCTAACCTTTTCAGTATATTTTATGTCCACTCAGATATTTCATTGGTCTCGTGCTAATTTACGTGTCTGGCTTAGATAGTGATGTAGGTCCTACTTTAAATTTTTATTAAAATTTTAGGTTCCATGGTGTTTTTTTCCTTTTCTCATTCTCATTTTTTATTCCTAGGAACTTGTATAGACTTTCAATTTCACATTAGCTTTCATAAAAATGGAAATATGAAGATAATTACTATTGAAAAAAATGGTTTTGCATATCTGGCCTTGCCCAAATGCGGGGAGAGTGCTTTGCTTATTATTTGCCATTTACTGGTTGCCATCTGCTGGATGAGAGCAGCATTGTGCTTTCTAGCTTCCTTAGTAGTAAGTCAATGATTTCCATGTTGAAGATATTATTAATACTGTGCTCTGCGTTTTAGGCACAAGTCTGCCCAAAATAATTTTTGCTAATTTAACATTATGACCAACTATGATTTCAGAGGACCAATGAAGAAGCCTACTGCTACCCACCCCCTGACAGAGAGATGATGCAGAGTGAGACTTTTTTTTTTGACATTGCTAATTCAATTAGCATAGTGCCTGGCACGTAGTTGGCACTTAATAAATGCTTGTTGATGTGATATACTCCACAGTCTCTGCAAAGCATTTCCCTTACACATTCTCATGATTGTCCTTGAAGGAACCTACTGAGCATCCTTCACATGGGAAGGCTGCATTGGCTGAGGAAACTGATGGTACATGTGCCAGATCTCCATTACACCTACTTAGGTTACTTCAGGGACAGTGATTTTGGAAAACTGTTTTCAATCCCAGTCTTATGAACAGAATGTTAGATAGAGGTTTAAGAAGCAATATGGTGTAGTGGAAAGAACACTCAACTAAGAGTCAGGAAATCTGGGTTTTCCATAATTTAAGCTTTATCATTAATTAGCTACGTGACTTTGGGCAAGTCACTTAATGTCTCTGGGCTTGGGTTTCCTCATTTGTATATTGAGAAGGTCTTTAGAATCTCTCTAAGAAATTTTCTAGCTCTGTAATTCCATAAATTCTGTGAGTAAGTAGAGTTTTCTTTTTTCTAAAACTGATTTTCTGGGTTTGTTTCAAGAAAAGTACTTTGAGAATTAATGCAATATTTGTGAAATATTCTAATTTCCATGGAAGAAACAAGATGGTGGAACTCCATTTTTAAGGAATGGGTCAGAACCAGAGTTGTACGGGCATACATCGGAAATACT
Organism: Vombatus ursinus; assembly: GCF_900497805.2. Lineage (NCBI taxonomy): Eukaryota > Metazoa > Chordata > Mammalia > Diprotodontia > Vombatidae > Vombatus > Vombatus ursinus. The sequence continues at coordinate 28,942,523 of NW_020954556.1, read as the reverse complement.
GTGGGTTTGGTTCCAGACCATCGCAATAAAGTGAATATTGCAATAAAGTGAATTTTGCAATAAAATGAGTCACAAGAATTTTTTGATTTCCCAGTACACATAAAAATTATGTTTATGCCATACTGTAATCTATTAAGTATGCAATAGTATGTACATACCTTAATTTAAAAATACTTTATTGCTAAAAAATGCTAATCATCATCTGAGCCTTCAGCAAGTCATAATCTTTTTGCTGGTGAAGGGTCTTATTGATGGCTGCTGACTGATCTGGGTGAAGGTCGCTGAAGATTGTGGTGGCTGTGCCAGTTTGTTAAAATAAGATAACAATGAAGTTTGCCTCATGGATTGACTCTTCCTTTCATGTGAACACTTAGAGGCCATTGTAGAGTCATTAATTGGCCTAATTTTCATATTGTTGTGTCTCAGGGAATAGGGAGGACCGAGAGGAGGAAGAGAGATGGGGGAATGGCTGGTAGGTGGAGCAGCTAGAACACACACATTTATTAAGTTCACTGTCTTATAAGAGTGCTGTTCATGACACCCCAAAACAATTACAGTAGTGATATATAAGATCACTGATCACAGATCACCATAACATATATTATAAAGTTTGCAAAGAACCAAAATGTGGCAGAGACATGATGTGAGCACATGCTATTGGGAAAATGACACTGATATACATGCTCAATGCAGGGTTGCCACAAACCTTTGGTTTGTAAAGAAATGCAATATCTACAAGGCTCAATAAAGCCAAGCCCAATAAAATGAGGTATACCTGTACCGTAAAACTGGATTTTCTGGAAAGACAGAAATGTGGAATTAATTTTGATAATTTTATTGACATTTTTTCATTTGAATAATGAAATAAAATAAAATAATTTCCCACAATAACCCAACATAAATGAAATAACAGAATTGTAAGAATCATTCAGATCTCCTTTATTAATTCACTATTTTCCCTAATATATTATTTTTCCTTTAACAACCAGCTGATGTTTTGTAAGAATACTATGTAAGATACTAAATACTTCTGTATGCCATAACCAAAGTGTGGTCTACTCTAGAATATTCTTAGAGAATCTGCCTGTTCTCTTCTAGTAGCTTCATAAAGAATGCTGTCAATATATGTAGAGATTATTCCCCTAAAGATTTTAGAGAGATGAAAAAATAGGCACAAGAGTTAGTAATTACTGATATATCTTGGCTATCTTTTCCAGTAATAATAATGCTTGAATTTTTTCCCCTCTAAACATTTGGTCTTTTCCCTTTTTTTAGATATCTTAAGAACTGATCTTTCAAAACTGTCATCTCTAACACAGATCTGTGGATGTTGGGTCTGGAAGAGATGTTTTTTCCTGTATTTTTTTTTCTTTAGTACCATTTCTGCTTCCTTGTGTGCTGCCTTAGGGGCTCTGATATTAGAGTGAGTAAGTGGTATTGATGGATAAAAGTTTGTTAGGGAAATTTTGATAAATCTTTTTGGTCAGACAGTAGACTAACAGGCACTCAGAATATAAGATCCAATTATATTTATTGTTTTTTGGCTACATAAAAGCTTTTGATTCAGTACAGTTACCTTAAAGACTCTCCTCCAACAAGGTGTCTAGCATGCATGTGTCAAAATTATACAAGATTCCTCGAAAGCTGTAACAGAGACAACCTTGGTGATCATCCCTTTGATGGTTAATATCAGGTGAAGCATAAAACAGGTTGATATACATTCGTCAAACATATCTGCCACTGCCATGGAAGAGATCCAATGGAAGTCCAAGTCGGAGAGATTCCCTACAGATGGTCAAATATTCCAGAAGTTCCCATTTGCAGATGACATTGTGATGTCTGCATCAAACCCCATTACATTTCTGAGTCTCCTGGATGAGATTCATAACCAATTTAATTCAATATACATTGATTAAGTGTGTACTATATATCAGACACTGTGCTAAGACCTAAGGATACAAAAAAGAAAAAGAATGATAGTCCCTGCCCTCAAGGAGCTTACACTTTAATCAAGGAAGATTATTCAAGAGTTTGGCTTAACTATCTACCCAGGGAAAACCTAGCGATTAAAGAAGAGTTGTTGTTTTGACTATGATATACAGTTAGTTTCTTGTTGTTGTTCAGTCAATTTCCAGTCATGTCTGACTCTTCATGACCCCATTTGGGGTTTTCTTGGCAAAGATACTGGAGTAATTTGCCATTTCCTTCTCCAGCTCATTTTATAGATTAGGAAACTGAGGCAAACAGGGTTAAGTGACTTGCCCAGGGGCACACAGCTAGTGAGTGTCTGAGACTGGGTTTGAACTCAGGTCTTCCCTACTCCAGGCCCAGTGTTCTATCTACTGTATCACCTAGCTGCCAGTAGTTAGACAGACATCGTTATTTGCATGATGTCTCCCCCATTAAATTTTGAGCTCTTTAAGTGCAGGAACTGTCTTTTACCTAAGTGCTGGGTATTCAGCACTTAGGACAATGCCTGGCACATCAGAGGCACTTAATACATGTTTATTGACTGAATGACATCCTACCAGTACATCCTATGTTGTACAGGTACTGATGGTAGACAGTGTTGGTCCAGAATTAACTAGGAACAAGAGATGGTGGAGGTGGGGAATTTCATTTGAGAAATTTTAATGGCCACAACCTCCTTGAAGCAAAGGTCCATCTTTTTAATAACTATATTCCACTACTGTTGTTATATTGCTATGAATTGCAGACACTATAGTCTTGAAAGAAATTAAAATAAGTATCACCTAAGAACAATGGGAAGAACATGGTGGACATGACCAAACCAACACATTACAAATAAGATATTACAAAGAAGAAGTAGGGTAAAGTGGACCACCAAAGGAATATATGAGCAAAAAAGAAGATGGGTTCTTTGTCTGGAGAATGTGGGAGTTAACCTAGAGAAGAAGGCGAAGGGAATAACCCATTTGTATAGCACCTACTACATGCCAGGCACTGTACTGAGCACTTTCCAAATATTATCTCATTTGATCCTCACAGTAACCCTGGGAGATAGTTGCTATTATGATCCCCATTTTACAGTTGAAACTGAGGCAGATGGTAGTCAAATGACTTTCCCAGGGTCACATAGCTAGTTAGTGTCTGAAGCCAGATTTGAAGTCAGATATTCCTGACTCTAAATGCTATGTGCTCCAATGGTATCCCCACAATGTCACGAGAAAGTAAGGTCATATCTTAGATGAATCCCCTGTGGTGAACTTCTGGAAGGACACGAATAGAGTTGCACAGAATGGGCAGACAAGAATGGGGGCTATAATCTGCATCACCGGAGGGAGCACTCACATTGATGAGATAATAGCTAGCATTTATATATCTTCCCTCATTATCTCATTTGATCTTCACAAAAACCCTATAAGGTAGGTGCTACTATTACTCCCATTTTACAGATGAGAAAACTGAGGTGGAGAAAATGAAATGATCATGGTCACATAGCTATAATGGTCTGAGGCAGGATTATGGACTCACGTCTTCCTAATGTCAGGTCCAACAACTAAATCTACTGCACCACCTTGAAGCCTCACAGATTATTTTAAATATTTAAGATTTGGTAGATCAAAGTGCCACCTTAGAAGCTCTCTCCCAACAAAATAACTCCTGTGAGTATGTTAAGATCATATATGATTCTTTAAAAATGCAACAATAACGATAAATTGGCTAGATAACTGATTATTAATATCAAATGAGGCATAAAAGGGGGATATATATGCTCAGCAAAAGTGTTTATCATTGTCATTAAGGCTATCCATCTAAGGGTTCAATGGAAGAGGAATCCTGTAGAGATGGCAAGTTCCTCTATATTCTCCTATATGTGGATGATATAGCACCGATTGTATCAAGCTCCAGAACAACAGAACCTCTAGAATGTGGTCCATATAAGTCCCTCAGAACAGTTCACCTTCACCACCCACATAGGAAAAATCAAGTGGATGACAAATGCCTACTGTCCAGACTCTGATATATAGTTTGGTAAACAGCCTATCAGCACATGTAGCTTGGGCAGACACAGCAGATACACAGTTCCTAGAGAACTGAGCTCTCAGGAGGTTAAATTAAACTAAATTAAACCAAACCCAGAATAGAATAGAAGGAAGAGAGTGGATTATATTTAGGAAAGTGCATAGTTTTTATAATGGCCTCTAAGCTTCTGCTTGAAAGAAAAACCAATCTTTTAAAACCGATAGTCTACCAGTATTGTATATAGCTGTGAATCATACCTTGTCAGTCTCTGAAGAACTAAAATTCAGGTTAACCAAAAGGCAATGCATAGGTGCTGGGTGAGGAAAGGGAAGGAAGCAGGGAGAGGGAGCACAAAGAGTTACATACCAGAAGCCACATAAAAACTATAATATGGAGATCTGTTGCCAGAAAAGGATATGGGCCAGAAAGCAGTAAGAAGGAAGAATAACAACTAGATCGCCTATGCACTTCTGTTCTTATAGTTACGATTATAATATAATAGTTACTATTAGGAGACCTGGAGAAAGACCTTTCAATCTAACGTCTCAAGACTCTTGATTTAGTTTACAGAGGATTTATAGTCAAGAGTAGAATAGAATGAAAAAAAGGATTGAGTGCATAACTGGAAGAAGTACTTGTATAAATATGATCAAAGTATCACGAAAGACCAAAATACTGTACTGGAAAATAAATTTTGTTTTATACACTGTTAACATATATATGAGCATATATATGTATACATATATACACATATTTAAATAATCCTTTGAATTATTTCATTAATTGGACAGATGATAAAAAAATTTAATTAAAATGAAAAATATTTTTTAGGTAAAATAGTGGCACAATTAAGTCTCCAAACCAAAATTTGAATAGAGCCTCCTTCCAATCCACCACTCCCAGAAATGTCTTTGCGTCATAGGGGCCAAGCACAGCAGAAGCTGTCTGGGTTGTAGTTGTTTCTATCAGGGTAAGTCCTATTGTATTAATTGGCATTTGTCAAAGAAACTCAAGTTAAAACCTGTTTTTGAAATAAGTGCTATAACTGTGAAAGATATTTATTTTGTAAAGTATTATGAGATGCAGTTTCTATAGAATGCTACCTACTGGTATCAAATAATTTGTTTTTAATCATTTTTGGTCACCTCTGTGATTTATTAATTTAATTTTGTGGGAGTTCCCTGGTAGAGGGCAAGCAGTTGAATGAATGAGTCACAAGCAGTCTTTCATTATTTTTCCTGCATGGAAAATACAATTCTCAGTTCTCTAGGAAAAAAATTAACAGTTGCAACATTTCTTAGTTTATAGAAATAGTTTTAGAGAATAAGAGGAAAGGCAAGAAAAGAACATTGCTGCTCATTATTGACATAGTATGGGATGTTTATGAATGAGCTTTATCAGTAAAACAGTATGTCATTAGATAGCATTTATCATCAATTCTATGGGGAAGAAACATTTAAAAATTTTAATAGATCTTTGTTAGAAGGAGCACACTACTCCTACATGGACAAGAGAACAGGATGAGCAGATTTGGTTGGGCGGCAATCTACTTTGTCAGTGGAGATAGTGCCTACGTTGATGAGATCACACACACTCGTAGTCTTAGAGTATGCTGTTAGGAATCATATTCCCATTTTCCAGAAAAGAAACTCCTTGTCCTCCTCCTCCTGCTACTACTACAGCACCTTAAAGTTTGCAAAACTTACAAGTATTATCTCCTTTTATTCTCACAACAACCCTATGAGGTAGGTTCTCTTATTACCCTCATTTCATAGAAGAGGAAACTGAGGCAGATAGAGCTCAAGGAACTTGTCCAGACCCAGTCACACATTTATCGTACCACCTCTCTGTCTAAAGGTTCCTATTGTAAATTAATAAGAAAAAAAGGAATTTCTCTCCTACTAAGAGAAAAAGAGAAGCAGCATAACATCATAGATAAAGAACTGACTTTTGTTGTTGTTGTTGTTGTTCAGTCGTTTTCAGTTATGTCCAACTCTTCATAACTCCCATTTGGAGTTTTCTTGGCAGAGACACTGAAGTGGTTCGCCATTTCCTTCTCTAGCTCATTTTACGATGAGGAAACAGAGGCAGATTTGCCCAGGTTCACAGAGCTAGTAAGCGTCTGAGGCCAGATTTGAACTCGGGAAGATGAGTCTTCCTAACCAGGGTTGGCACTGTATCTGTTCTACTACCTAGCTACCTAAAGAACAGGCAACAGGATTGGGAAAACCTGGCTTTCAGTCCCATCTTTTTCACATCTTGGCTGCGTGAACCTAGGCAAGTTCCTTAACCTGAGGTATCCCAAACAACTCAATTAATTGTAGAGCTGTTGGGAAATTTTCTCACCAAGGAAATCACCTTGATGAAATCACAGGTCTGTTAAAGGGGAGAAAACCTTCACCCTGTCCTTTTTCTTCCTCTAAACTCTGGGTTCCTTGAGATTTATTTAGTTTTAGTTTAGCTATTTAGTTTCAACGGGTGAAATCTGGGATTTGAGGTGAGGTTTTGAGTCAGGTTGGCTGTGATGATTCAGTTAGAAGATAAGAGGAAAATTACTGCTTAATAGGAGGATAAAAAGAACTGTGAAGAACTCTTCAGTTTACAATGAGTCAGATTCTTTTAACAAGTAAGTATCACGAAGATGGGGAATGTAGCATAATTTGCTGTCATTCAATGTAGAAAATGTATCACCAGATAAGAAAGCAGTTGCCCCTGGGGCTCTATGCTATGATTCTGTTACGAAGAAAAGGAACACTGTAATATTATTCAATTAATAAGGTTTTACCTGTGACCAGCCATTTGTTACAGAACTTATTTTCATTGCTCAGTTTGTTTTTTAAAAGCTTTCACTAGACAAATGAACCTTTGATCCATATGGGCTACTAAATGACAGTAATCTGAAAGGATTTATATATCTTTCTAAGCACTTCACTTAGATTGCCTAGAATTAATTTAGGAACTGGAAAGAAGCTGGTTGTGTCAAGGTAGACAAGGGATTTATCCATCTAATTGGTGATTTTAAAAAAATAGGACAGCAGAAATGTTGCTGTAATGCTCATTTTAGGATTATTAATCATGATTGATGTTTATTGAACTACAGAATCTCGTAGGACCTTAGGCAAAAGCTTATAATACCAATATTCCTAATATGCATAGGCAGGCAGCATGAGAAAACATTACACCAAAATTGCTAGAATACATCTAATAAATTTTCTTTTAAATGATGATGTTAAAAATATTGTACTCCTAGATTCTTCTGCAGTCTGGTGCTGGTTCTACCAGTCTAGGAATTGTGTGGTCTTGGGTAATCCATTTCCCCTTACAGGGCTTTCATTTCCTTATTTGTAAAATGAAAGGGTTGGACTCAGGAGTGTGCTGGAGCCAGCTAACCTCTTGTATCTATGCCTCAGAAATCAGCAAATGCTACAAATCAAACTTGCTTTAATGTTTTGTTATTGATTTATTGTATTGATTTCTAGGCATAAGAAAGTGTTAATAATGTAGTTAAAACTTAAAAGTGTGCCTTCCATATTTTTTTTTACCAGCATACCCCTGGGTTGTACTATGTAACCTGTAAGGTCCAGTTCAAACAGACTTTTAATTCTAAATTGTTGATATATATCACATTACTATAAAGCAGAGGTTCTTAACTTGGGTTCCAGAACTTTAAAAAAATATTTGAACTAGAAAAGAGTATGGCAGAAACTGGGCGTAGACCAGAATCTTATACCCTATACCAAAATAAAGTCAAAATGGGTTCACGATTTAGATATAAAGGCTGATACTACAAGCAAATTGGGACAGCATGGAATAGTTAACCTGTCAGATTTATGGAAAACAGAAAAATTTATCACCAAACAAGAGATAGAGAGCATTATGACATGAAAAATGGATAATTTTGATTACATTAAATTGAAAAGTTTTTGTACAAACAAAACCAACGCAACCAAGATTAGGAAGGAAGCAGAAAACTGGGAAAGAATTTTTACAACCAGTGTCTCTGATAAGGGCCTTATTTCTAAAATATATAGAGAACTAAGTGAAATTTGTAAGAATACAAGTTATTCCCCAGTTGATGAATGGTCAAAGGATATGAACAGGCAGTTCTCATATGAAGAAATTAAAGCTATCTATAGTCATATGAAAAAATGCTCTAAATCACTATTGATTAGAGAAATTCAAATCAAAACAACTCTGAGGTACCACATCACACCTATCAGATTGGCCAACATGACAAAACAGAAAAATGATAAATGTTGGAGAAGATGTGGGAAAATTGGAACACTAATGATGGTGGAGTTGTGAAATGATCCAACCATTTTGGAGAGCAATTTGGAACTATGTCCAAAGGGCTATAAAAATGTGCACACCCTTTGACTTAGCAATACCACTTCTAGGTCTGTATCCCAAAGAGACCATAAAAATGGGAAAGGGACCTACACATACAAAAATATTTATAGCAGCTCTTTCTGTGGTGGCAAAGAATTGGAAATTGAGGGGATGCCCATCAATTGGGGAATGGCTGAACAAGTTGTGGTATATGAATACTATTGTGCTATAAGAAATGATGAGCAAGCGGACTTCAGAAAAACCTGGAAAGACTTGTATGGACTGATTCTGAGTGATGTGAGCAGAACCAGGAGAATGTTGTACACAGTAACAGCCATGTTGTGTGATGACTAACTTTGATAGACTTAACCCTTTTCAGCAATGCAAGGATCTAAGACATCTCCAAAGGTCTTATGATGGAAAATGCTATCCATATCCAAAGAAAGAACTATAAAGTTTGAATGTAGATCGAATCATGCTATTTGCTATTTTTTTTCTTCTGTTGTGTTTTGTTTCCTCTTTCTGGTGGTTCCTGTATTGGTTCTAATTCTTACTTATAACATCACTAATGTGAAAATATGTTTAATAGGAATGTATATGTATGGCTTATATCAGATTGCATGCCAACTTGGGGAGGGAGGTAGAGAGGAAAGGGGAGAAAAATTTAAAACTCAAAAGCTTGTGGAAGTGATTATTGAAAACTAAAAATAAATTAATTAATAAAAATAACTTTTATATGAAAAAATGTTATAAATCTTTATTGATTAGAGAAATCAAAATTAAAACAACCTTGAGATATCATTTTACACCTATCAGATTGGCTAAAATAATTGAAGGGGAAAGTGATAAATGTTGGAGGAGATGTGGAAAAATTAGAACACTAATGCATTATTGGTGGAATTGTGAACCGATCCAACCATTTTGGAGAGCAATCTTGATTGGAATTATGCCCAAACAGTTATTAAACTCCCTATATACCCTTTGACCTGGCAATACCTCTACTGGGGTCTATTTCCAAAGATGATTAGGGAAAAAGGAAAAGGACCTATATGTCCTAAAATATTTATACAAGACAACTCTTGAAGACTATAAATTAGAGGTAAATTGTTGATCTGAATTAGCGGAGACAGTATCCACATTGGAAATTCCACATAGTAATGAAATCGCAAATCCGGCCCTATCCTCATCTCTCTCTTTCTTCACATACATGATATATAGCTAGATAGATAGATACAGATCTCCAGATATCTATATGTGCATGTATGCTCTCTATGACTTATACCATACTATTAGTTATCTTTATCAAGTTCAATACCTTGTGAAGCTGTACTTTTAAGAATATCAGATCACTTAATTTTCAACATAAACGGCTATAAATGATGTTTGGATGTTTAAAAAAATTAAGTCTAGTTTCGAAGGGTAAATATTAGTCACCATTGTGGCTTTTCAAAAGAATGAGTATGATTACAAGAATTCTAATAAAGTAGCTAAACATTGGTGGCATCTTTAGAATAAATAAACAACCTAATGATATTTTGAAGAAAATATCCCTCATTTGGAATTAAGATCATAGATTTAGAGCTGGAAAAGGCCTTACAGATCATCTAGTCCGATTCCTCATTTTACAGTTGAGGAAACTGAGGCTCAGAGAAGTTAATTTGCCCAAAGTCAAAGAGGAGACCAGAGTGGGAGAGCCAGCATTTGAATCGAGGTCATCTATCCGCAGATCCAATGTTCTTTCTATCACACCAGACTGTCATTGTACTGTTACATTGGTTAAAAGGTCAGTCCCATTACCCTTATTGTTACACTGTATACCAAAATCCTTGTTCATTCATTTATTCATTCAACAAGCATTTATCAACCATCTGTTGCTAGCAGGCAGCTTTCAGGCATGACTATGATTGCTCTCCTGTCCTGTTTTTCTGTTCCAGTGAATGTACCACTGTGGAATATTCATTTGGAACATGTAAAAGGAATAGGAAATTAATAACCTGAAAAAGTCCCCAAAGACTTTAATAAGAGGAAAAAATAGCACTGTTCTCAGTTTTCAGGTTTCCCACAGGTAAACCTTTGAGTACAAAAGTTCCTTTTGAAGTAGGAGTAAGTGTGAAAGTGTATTCTGTAAGTGATTTTAAAATAAAGTCACATTTAATGAAAGCAGAATATAGAAAACTGCAGAAACTTTTTTTTCTTTCATTATAGATTATTTTCAAATTCCTTTAAGGAGGCAAAACTTTATCAGATTGTAGAATTAATTTAGGACAGGACTATGGTATTTCTTTTTTTTTTTTTTTTTCTTAGATGGCTTGTTAATTGAAATGGAGGCATAACAATCACATCTTAACAGAATTCAGGATTTGGAAGGTGAAACCCAGAGTCAAGAGAATTAATTCTTGAAATAGAATCAATTAATTAACCAACATTTATAAAGCATTTACTATATGCCAGGAGCAGCTAGGTGGTGCAATGGATAGAGTAATGGACCTGGAGTCAGGGAGACTCATCCTCATGAGTTCAGATCTGGCCTCAGACACTTATTAGCTTCGTGACCCTTGGCAAGTCACCTAACCCTGTTTTCCTCACTTTCCTCATTTGTAAAATAAGCTGGAGAAGGAAATAGCAAATCATTCCAGTATCTTTGCCAAGAAAACCCCAAATGGGGTCACAAAGAGTCATACATGACTGAAAAATGACCAAACATAAACGCACACACTTTATACCAGGTGCTGTTAAGCCCTGAGGATACAAAGAAAGGTAAAAACACAAAAATAATCCCTGCCCTCATGGAACTTATGTGCTATTGGAGAAGATGATATGTAAATAAACAGGAACAAACAGCAATTGGAGAGACAGGGAAGGCTTCCTGCAGAAAGATGTGTTTGAGTTCAGTCTTGAAAGAAGCCAGGGATGTCAAGACACAGAGGTGAGGAGACATTCCCATAATGTGCAAGAGTACAGATAAGAGATGGAGTGTTCTTTGCCAGGACAGCAAGAAGGCTGGTATTACTGGACCATATAGTTCATGGAGAGGAGTAAAGTGTGAGAAAGGTGGAAAGGAAGGAAAAGGCCAATTTGTGAAATGTCAAGGAGCTTCATACTTGATCTTGGAGGCAATGTCATCTACCAGGAGGGTCATTTAGCAGGAGGCTTACATGCTCATACCTATGTTTTTTGGAAAATGACTCTAGCTACTGGATTTAATAAAGAGATCATTGGTTATTTTGGAAAGAGCAATTTCAGTGGAATGATAAAGCCAGAAGCAAGATTGCCATGGATTTAGAAGACAAAGGAGCAGAAGTGTAGACACTACATATAGATGACTTGAAAAGTTTAGCAGGGAAGGAAATATATAGGATGATAGCTAGCAATTCAAGAATTTTTTGAGAGTGGTAGAGATATGGGGTTGTGTTTGTGGGCAGGAGCCAGTACAGAATGAATGAATGATTGAATGAAACATTTATTAATGGATTACTATGAGCAAAGCATTGTGTTAATCACTGGGGAAAAAATAGAAAAGTAAGATAATCCCTCAAGGAGTTTACATTCTCACTGGGGAGAGAACATCTATAAGAGGTTTCCGCTGCAAGTTCATCCCACAGTCTTTAGGGTGCACTGCTAAAGCAGATGTTAATATCTCTTCTTTAAAATCATTTCCACTGATAAAATGCTATCAGTTTCTGATGTTGAACTATTTGACAGTGGCAAGACCTTTCTTTTCTGAGTCTTCAGATACATGTGGCTTCTTCAATACAAGTAGGGCCACTCACCAGGTTGCATCTCCACAAGGGTTGCTTCTCAGGATGATGGCTGTGGACACTGGGCTGGAAGCATTACTATTCCCAAGTCTCTTGGGTTCAGGGTCCTGGGATGCCTCCATCAGGGTTCGAGGGGAGACAGTGGTCTAGGAGTTGGTGGTGGTTTTGAGCTGTCTGGCACATGCCTCCTGTCTCTGTCAGGAAGCCTTGATGCTTCTGCTAGTCTGGTTTACCAGCCCTCTAAGGGGCAATTGGCTGGTATTGGTGGGATGGCTGACCCTCTCTCTCCACAGGAATCGTTTCTTTCAATGATGGCTGTGAGAGCTGGGCTAGAAGTAGGAAGGCTCACCGGGAGATTACACTAGTCCCAGGGCTCCTGTTTTCCTGCCTCTTGCTGGTGATTAGTCAGCAGTTGTCACTGGTGGTAATGAGGAAGCTGGGTCCCTTCTCTATAATAATTTCTCTTTTCAGTGATGGCTATGGGGACTGGGCTGGAAGCAGGTCTGGTGGTTTGGAAGACATTAATATTATCAAGTTTCCCAAAGAAATATTGAAAATAAAAAAGAGAATGGGGATTATAGTTGTGATAACGTTTGGAGAAGACAAGAGGGGATGAGATGAAGGGATTGTCTTGGCAAGAGAGGTCACCTCTTCATTAGGGACTGAAGGAGATAGTGAGGGAAGATGTCAGAGGAATATATGAGGAGAAGGAGAGAAGAGAGAGCTCCCAGCTGATGGCTTCAATTATTTCAGTGAAATATGAGGCAAGGTCTTCAGCTGAGAGGTTAGAGGAAGGAGGTGCCATGGGAGGCTTGAAGAGAAATAAGGAGGTTTGGAACAGCTGCTTTGGAGAGTGAGACAGCCTTGAAGTCCCAATTTGGGAAAACAAAAGAGCACAATTTAAAGAACAAATTGTTTGTTGTGTCTCATTCAGTTTTATTTTAAATTTAACTTTTTTTTTCTATCTTCACAGATTTGTGTGCTTTGGTTTTTATGCTATAAATGCGTGCATCATGTTCTCTCTCTGCCCTTATAATTATTCTTTCAAAGGAGAATGTTAAAAAAACAACACCTCACTCCACGTTTCTATCTTTTTAGTAGATTTGTGTTGATTAAAAAAAATTGTATCACCTATATTTCCCTCCATATGTCTTCCTTAACCCCTCTCAGAAATGACAAAGACTTTTTAAAAGGGGAAAAAGAAAAAAAAATTCAGCTCAACCAGCCAGCACATGTGCGATTTTCTATATCTGTGAATCTCTTGCAAAGAAGCCAGGGAAGTGTTTTCTCATATCTTTTCTCTGGGTCCAGGTTTGGTTATTAGGTTTTATGACATTCAATTTCTGTTATTCTATTGTCATTCTTTCCACTTATATTGTTATAGACGTTGTGTATATCGCTTTTCCAGTTCTGCTTACTTCACTCTGCATCAGTTCACATCTTTGCACGCTTCTCAGTATTTATCACTGAAGCTCATTGTTTCTTGTTGTAGCAGTAATAAGATTCCATTACATTCATGTATTACCATTTGTTTAGCCATGTCATTCCTCAATTCCTCAATCGGTTTCTACTTTGTTTCCCTGAGACTACAAAAAGTGCTGTTACAAAGATTTTGGTGTATATAGGGACTTTCTTTTTGTTACTGACAAACTAATATATGGGATATATGCCTTGCAGTGGGATCTCCAGGTCAAAGGGCATGGATATTTTAGTCACTTTCTTAGAATTATTCCAATTACTTTCCAAAATACTTGAATCAATTCACAGCTTTATCACAGGTTTTTTTTTCCATATCCTTTTGTCCATTTGTCTATTGGGATATGGCTTAGTGTTATATATTCATATCAATATCTTACATATTATGGATATCAGACTTTGGTGATATTTGATGAAAACATTTTTCCTACTTTACAGCTTCTCTTATTCTGTCTTCATTAACTTACACAAAATCTTTAGAAGGTTTAAAGCAAATTAAAAATTTTATATAGTGAAAAAAGTGTATTTTTAAAAATGATTTCTAAAGCTCTCCTTTAGTTAAAAATTCCTACCCCTTACTATACTCATGAAAAGTACTTGCTCTTCTTTTATTTTTAATAATATGATCTTTTTAATAACATGACCTTTAATATGACCTGCCTTCTTATTTTTAATAATATGAAATAATATTTAAATTTAAAATTTAAAAATAAAAATAAAATTTAAAAATAAAAATTTTAAATAATATTTTATGGTCAGCTATTTTGAATATTTGCAGCATATGGTATAAGCTATTGGTTTAAATCTCTTTTCTGCCAGATTGCTTTTGAGTTTTCCCCACAGTTCTTTTAAAATAGGAAACCTGCTGCCTTCTTAGGGTGGCAGGGCAGGGAGGAGATGGGGAGAAAATTTGAAACTCAAAATCTTGTGCAAGTGAATGTTGAAAACTAAATTATTTAATTAATAATTAAAAAATAAAATAAAGTAAAATAGGAAGCCCGTCCCTCAAAAATGTGTTCTTAGGTCCATCAAGTGAGGGGCTATTGTTTTCAATTACTTCTGTTACACTAATCTACTTTTCTGTTTTTTCAACCAGCACCACTGTTTTTTAACTATCCATATTTGATTTTATTTTAAAGTCACAAACATGAAATAAAACAATACACCATAAAACGGAAAAAGAGGATTGCATATGAAACAATGTCTTATGTATTGCTTGATTTTCTTTTTGAGTAATTAAAAAAAATTCAGCATGGACTTTCAAAGCTGCCTCGATTTCCTCTGGCCTTCCTCCTCCTCTACTTGGCACACTTACAAAGTCCATGATATATGCCTTTTCTTCTGGGGGGAGGGAGAAGGGGTCCTATTCCTAGTCTTCTTCACACTACTATCCTCTCCCACTCAAAACTGAAAAAAAATTTTCAAAAAGATTTGTAATAAAAGCACAAAGGAAAACAAATTCCCATTTTGTCCATGCCTCAAAAATATACATGTATTCTCGTCTTCAATCCATCACCTCAGCACCAAATACTTTTGACGAGTGCTGCTTTGTAATATAGCTTGAGACCTAGTAATACCATAGTAGGTGATTTTAACTGACTCCTTATCTATCTTGAGACCTAGTAATACCATAGTAGGTGATTTTAACTGCCTCCTTATCTATCTTGAGACCTAGTAATACCATAGTAGGTGATTTTAACTGCCTCCTTATCCATCTTGAATTTCAGCTTCTTACTAGCCTTTTTCATTGTGCCATCTAAGGTCCATGAACACCAGACTGAAAGACCTGGGGTTAAGTCCTGCTTCTGACACATTCTAGCTGTGTGACCTTGGGCAAGTCACTAAACTTTTCAGTGCTCTAAGTAGCCCTCAAAGACTTTAAATTGCATATCAATGAAATTACATGTTGAGTCCTTTCTAGTCTAAATATTATTCCCTTTGGTAGAGAAAACAGAAGCTTCTCATGTCCTATAATGTCCCAGACACCTTTAATAGCAATCTTATATCTTGTTTTATTCTTTTTCTCAATATAGTTAAAAAACCAAAACAAACATAACCTTTTTCTCAGTCAATCCTTGTCAGATTCATTTCATTGAGTTCTAGCACTCCTGACACTGTTCTTAACATATCATGACACATTACAGAACCTTTTGGAAGAGATCATTTAAAAGTGTTTGGGTTGTCAATACACACAGGAAAGACCAAATGGATGAAGAATGCCTGGTGACCACATTTCAACAAACAACCTATAGAGTTTTTTCCCAACAGTATGAATATGTGGGACAGACAACATAGAACAAATGGGCTGGGCCTAGAATTGAAAAAGAGCAGGCTGGATTGTTTTTGGGAAACTGCAGAACACTTTTACTATCCCAAAGCTTCCTATAACAGCTAAAGTCTCTCTTCTTCAAAACCAACCTTTTACTGGGGAAGAGAGGAGAGAGAAGAAAAGGGAACCTAGTATATAACTCAGGCATACACATTAACAGAGAATAAGTCACATGGGAACAGTGCCGTGCTGGGGAGCATAGAAACGGGTCCATTCAGCAGGAAGGTGTGCTCCAAAGTGCCCTTCTGAGAGTGGGGTTCTTGCACTCTGATTTTGGATGGCCTCCCTGGAGCTGGCTGATTTGCATACCAGGGATCTGGGCATGATGTCATTTTGGCAATTTCATCGAAGAGAAAAAACAAGCTGGTGGTAGACAAAATATTCTTGGGGGGACACAGCTGGACTAACTTTCGAAAAGCTTTGCATTGAAATGATTCCTATTGTTATTCTTAGCACCCAAACTTATTAAGGGGTTGTTTTCCCTAATGTTTCCGGCTGGTCCACAGGCTTTTCTTTAGACATATACTGGGTGCCTGGACAAGAACTTAACACTGGAGAGACTGTGACCCCAGTTGTAGACAGCAAGTGTCAACAGGGGAACCCAGAAGGGACTCCCTAATGCCAGAGAGGACAGCCACAAAATGATAGCATAGTACCAAACCCTTTGGAAACAAGCTATTTTTTAATATTAAGATCTAATGGGTGCAAAGAAATGGAAAGGGTGTGCCTATCAATTGGAGAATAGCTGAAAAATTACAGCACATGAATGTAAAGGAATACTATTGTGTGCTGTAAGAAATGATGAAAGAGATGGGTTCTGAGAAACCTGCCTGGGAAGATTTTGTATGAATTAGTACAGAGTGAAGTGAGCAGAACCAGGAGAATAATTTGTACAACATCCACAACCCTGAAAAAACTAACAACTTTGAAAGACTGATGAACTATACTACCCAAATCCTCTCAGGTTTTAAGACTCTATATGCAGAACGAGATATGTAATTTTTGGATACAGCCAATGTGGGAATTTATTTTGCTTGACTAAGTATATTGCTTCAGTGGTTTGTTTTTTCTTTTAAATTGGGGGTAGAAAAGAAAAATAAATGTCTATCAATTGTAAAATAAAATGAACAACAGCAACTTTAATAAAGAATTCATTCTTGAGTCATAGCTGTGAAAGGTAAAAGAAAAAAAATCCAATGGGTTCAGTTTTTCACAATACCGTCTTGATATTACACTAAAGCTCAGTTCTTGATAATTAGGGCTAACATTTCTATTCACATCTGTTTCATAGTCCTTGCTCATATTATTGAAGATATAAGCATAATAAAAATATATTTATCAAAAATAGTTAATGCTTAATAATACTTGGGATTTACTGGGGAAAAAAAAACCATGGTGGTTGGTAGTTTAATGCAATGTGGAAAGGAATTTCAATATTTTTCAATGGAATTTCAATTTCAACATTTCCCTTTGTTAAAGAAACAATTTTCTTAATTAAAACACATCTGTGAACTACTAGTTGGGAGATCTCACTGATATTACTAGAACCTTCATAGGTTTTTCCACTATAAGAATGATATATTTAGAAATTAAAATGTCTTGCCACATCATGCTTTTAAGAACTTTTTTATATGTACTACAAATGCTTATTCACATATAATCAATGGTGAGTGCAAAGAAAAAAAACAATGCTGAAGACATAATTGAATATTAACACAATTTTTAAAAAATTTCTTTACATTTCTTTGAAAGAGGTGTGTACATGATTTACTTAACAACGCATGTATGTGCAATGATTTGGGATAAAAAAAAAAATGTATACAGAAATCCATCATTTTCCAGACTGCAGCAGACCTGTATTTGAAAAATGTGTCTCCAAGGATGTACTTAACACAAGCCAGTTAGTTGTTGGCTATAACCAACAGAAATATGGTACTTTTAAAAAGCTTTCCTTCTTCCCACTTTCCTCTCCAACAATGTGGAGTTTTCGTCTGAACTATCTCCATGATTTTTATTGTCTTGATTGAGAACATCTCAGCTGACAAAGTCTTCCTGATCATTTTCTCTCCAGTGTTCTCCTAATTTGTCTTCATCAAAGCTAAGACAGGGGGAAAAATAAATAAGATAAAAAGGATCTCATTTGCTAATCATCCAAAGGAAAAATTACAAGGTAAACAAATCCTCATGCATATTCTCCTATTATGTAATTCTATGTCTTCCTCAACTTCATGATATTGATGCCTTACCAGAAAATTTTGTAGACACACTGACTGCTGGAAAAATTACATTTTGATCTTAGAAATGTTCTATGTCAATGATTTTGTTGTTCATTATTAAGGCTTTACTTTTAAAAAGCACCATGTTAAAAAAAACCCCACAAATAAAAGTGCCATATTTATGCTATCATTACATTTTCTAGGAGTCAGAAACAAGTTCTTCTGCCATGTGCTATCATGCATACAGAGAATCGCTTCTGGAGTCAGGAAGACCTTGGTCCAAATTCCACATTAGACACTTAAGAGCTGGGAGACTCTAAGCAAGTCATTTACTTAATTAACCCCTCTGTGCTTTAGTTTCCTCAAAAAATGGGGACAATGACACCAACTCCTCACAAGACAGTTGTGAGGAACAAATGATTTAATGTAGGTAAAGTGCTTTGTAAACCCTAAAATGTTATATAAAAAACAAAAAAGTTTAAGATTAAGACCTCTTGAAGTGCAAACCGTTAAGAACTTGTGTGTGTACTACCTCACTTCATCTTCAGAGCAGTTTTCAATCTCTTGGTTTGTCAAGTACTCCGCATTTTGGCCTTTCTTTGACACAAACTCATCACAAAGTCCTAGTCCTCTTAAGGTGTTAGAATAACACTTTTCTGCTGATATTCTTGCATTTTTCTAAAAGAAAAAAAATACCTTTGTTAATTAGTTAACAACAAATGTCTTAGGAAAGCAAACTTCCTTAAGTTAAAGCACTATTACTTATCAGGAAGGTGGTTAGAAACTCCTCTGAAAATAAATTCCATTGGTATCTACCACAGATCTATGGGGAACTTTTTTTTACTGTAATTTTACTGTAATTATTGCAGCTGTTACCATGTATATGACCATAGCCTTTGGCTCGTAAACAAGCTAACAATTACTGCAGTTACCTTTGGAAAAACAACTGTATTTCAACTTGTAAAGAACTCAAGTCTTTAATTCCATGCCCCTCTCTCAGTTGATGGTTTGTAGATATACACAATGCTTATTAAAATAGGCAACATGCCATTTCTAGGTCCCATCAGAAGTTTCTAATGCTCTGTGGTGTCAGCTGTGGTGACTGCAAGATTACCTTTGGTGAATCTTGGACAAGTTTTGAAGCCTCCTAGGATCCCGGGGCCACAGGTTTGGGAACCCCTGGGCTGCCTGGGAGTCACAGTGATAGATTTAGAGCTCAAAGGACCTGTAACCCTCCCTTTGGGAACCTGCCTCCCTCATTTTATCGATAAGAAACCGGAGCACAGAGAAGCTAGGTGCTGTCCCAGGATCATACAGCTAACAGGGATCTAAGGCTAGTCTAGTTTTGAGCTGCTTTCTCATTTGTACTACATTAGTGGCGTGGCTTTCTTACAGGGGCTTTGAAACACTTGGAAACACGTCACAGGATGCTTGGATTTGGTAGAGGTTCCCATGAGTGAGCATGAAACCCTGAATGCTCTAGAATTGGCCTGGTCACATTAACAAGCCTTCCCCATTTTTCAGGAAGAGCCAGTCCAAGTCAATTCCTTGATGTTAACAAAGGCCTCTTCAATAATCAGAGCTACCTCAAAGTGGACTAGGCTGCCCAAGGAGGAGGGGAGGGGAGGGGCAGGGCAGGGCGGCATAACCACTTGGAGTTGACTCCCTGAACTAGCCTGGGAATGGAGAAAAGCTATGATACACAGTGCCAAATAACCTCCCTGGGAAGGGAATCTGAAGCCATCCAATAATGACTGAAAGCCTAGTAGTTCTGCTAGTTTGAATAGCCAGTGTTCTATTTCTCGTGATCAAGGACCCCTTGGAACGGTGAGTGGCCATAAACTACAAAGTCCAACGTCTCTTGGGAAATACCAGAAAAGAGAAGCATCAGAGGGGATTCTCCTCATAGCCCACATGCCATTTTTCCCCCTTAATAAATAACTAACTTCATTTCTTCCTGCAACCTCTGCTCTGAGTTCTGGCCAGGCTGAACAAATGTAACACGTCTTCCATGTTTCCCTTAAATCTTCCCTTCTCTAGGCTAAATACCTCCAATTCCTTCAAGTGATTCTTATATGACATGATTCTGAGGTTCAACATCCCCTGGACACCTCCAACTTTCCATTCCCTCACTTATGACTCACAGGACCCTCAAACCTTTCTTTCAACTTGCTCTGCTTCACAGAATCTGAGCACCAGAAAAAGCCTGTGAGGCCCTCTTGTTCAATCCGCAAACAAAAGGAATCCCTCAGTCTCACACACCCCACAAATGGCTGTGCAGCCTCTGCCTGGAGTACTCCAGGGAGGGGGAGCCCGCTCCCTCCACATGCGCTCATCCCAATGGGGAAGTTGTTTTACTAACATCAAGGCCAAATTGGCATCGGCAGCTTTCACCCACCACTCTGGTTTAATCACTCCTCCAGGTGAAGGGCCTTCTATAAATGGTTGAGGACAGCTATCATGTTCCTCCTGAGTCGTTTTCTCCAGGTTAAACACATGGCGTGGACTCAAGGTTCTGCGCCTTCCTGCTTGTCCTCCTTGAATGTTCTCCAAGTTATTGCTGTCCTCAATCTGTCGTGCCCAAAACTGAACACAATACTTAGCTGAGCTCTGGTAAAGGCAAAGTACTGGGAGATGATCACCTCCCTATTCCTGGAAATTATGCCCTCTTCATGCAACCTTTTTGGGTTCATTAGCTTTCTGGGCTGTCAGATCACACTGCTGAATCCTGCTCTGAGCTTGCAGTCCACTAAAACCCTCAGATCTTTTTTCAGAACTACCACCTAACCATACCTCTCTCATCCTGTACTTGTGAAGTTGATTTTCTATACCCACGTGCAAGACTTTTACATTTATCCTCATTCAATTACATCTTATTAGGTTAGCCCAAGGCTTTAACCCAACAGTTCTTAAAGTGTGGCCCAGGGACCCTCGAGATCAAAACTATCTTCATGATAATACCAAGAATTCTGTTTTTAATGTGGGAAAAATGGCTAGATATAACTCACATAAATGCTCTTTGCGGAGTTCTCAATAATTTTTAAGAAAATAAAGGGGTCCTGAGACAAAAAAGTTTGAGAATTGCTGTTTCAAGATCTTTTTGGATCCTGACTCTGTCATCCAATCTGTTAGCAATCTCTTCTAGCCAGCTTTCAGTCATTTGCAGATGGGATGATCATACAATAAATGCCCTTACATACCAGGTCCCTGACAAAAATGTTATATAGAGCCAAGATACAATCTCTGGGACACTCTATTGAAAACCTCTAGCCAAGCTGACGTCACACCATGTTGAATTCATCTGATCATATTATTGTCTAATTACCAGATCTCTCTCTCTTTTCCACAAGAAGAATATGAGCTTTGCTAAAATCTAGGTAAATTATGTGTACAGCATGTACCTCATCTACTTGTTTATTAATCCTGTCAAAAAAGGAAATGAGGTCAGTCTAGTATGATCTGTTCTTGATGAAGCCAGGCTACCTCTTGGTAATTACCCCTCTTTATAGATGTTTACTAATCATCTCTTTATGGAACTATTCTAAAACATTACCAAGAACTGAAGTCAAATCGTTGTTGGCAGACTCTGTTCTCTTCCCTTTTTTGAAAATCAGGACTTCATTTGCTTTTTTCCATTCTTGTGGTATTCCATGAGCTTTCCAATATCACTGACAGTGTCTCAGCAATCACATAAACCACTTCTTTTCAAAACCTTAGCCAGATGACTTGAATTCATCAAGGGCAGCTAGGTATGCTCTTATTAGCTCCTTACTTATCTTGGGTATCATCTCCCTATTAATCTTTTTTTTTTTGTCATTTCCATTGTAAAAGTTATTTTCCCTTGCAGGGAAAACAGAAACAGAGCCAGTATTGAGCAATTGTCTTCTCTATTATCAGGCTCCAATGTCCCATCCATCCAAAGCAAAGGTCTGATTTCTTCTTTGATTCCCCTTTTTCTCCCAATATAACTGGGAAAAACTCCTTTCTGTTGTCCTTAGTTTCCCCCACTGTCAAACTCAGATCTTTCTGAGCTTTAGCATTACTGATGGTATTTTTACAGGACCATGCCATGTGTCTTAAGTCAACTTTTTACATGACCTTACTTCCATTTTCTGTACATTTCTTTTCAAATCTAAGTTGGTGGGTGAGTTCTCTAAGCATTTGCTTCACTTATCAGTTACTTCAAACAAATCCCTTCTTCCCTTCCCTTCTCTCACTGGAATTTTTTGCTTTTGGGCCTTCAAACATTCCTTAGCATCTTCCATCCTTCCTGGACTGACTCCCCTAGAGCATTTTGATCCATGAGATCCTGCCTCTCTTTCCTGTGCACCCTCTGATGGGTGCTTTCATAAAGCTAGGGAGTGTGTCAGAATATGCTCTGATTTCCTCTCCTCCAACACAAACTAGAGAAGAGAAGTCACAGCAACCAATTCTTTCTTGTTAGTGAGAAAAAAAATTTCCCCTTTCTCATTTCTCCACCTTTTGAAGGCTGAAATTATCACTAAGGCAAGAAGATATTAAATGTTTTGCTTTTGGCAAAGAGAGAACTCCAACGGATGTCTGTGTAAGTGAATTACTAAATTCCTCCACTGCTGATCAATCATGACTCTATTACGCCAGAACTGTGATCTCTTTCCCAGCTCCTCATCTGTTTTCTTCTTTCCACTCAGGTGGTAATGTAGGATATGCTAATAATAAAATCACTTCTGTTTCCTCTGCCACTGACCTTACTTTCCTGAGATCACTATCTCTAGCCACCCTTGCCAGTGACCATTCCTTTTCCCCACTCCAAGGAAGAGCCTGTAAATTTCCTGTTCTGTGCTGTTTCTGCCCCTTCTACCTCCTTACCTTGTCTTTGACATCACTAGTCAACTTCTCTTCTTTTAAGCCAGTTAAAAAGCATTTATTAAATATCTACTATGTGCCAGGTACTGTGCTACATACTAAGACTATGACATCTGATTTTTACCATCTTCTCCCCATCCTTATCACTGTAATCTACTTCCTTCCAGGATATTTCCCTTTTCTTCAATGACTTTTAACAACTGGCTCACAGATTTCCTCTTCATCTTTTTCCATTGTTCATAAATAAATGCTAATAGTAATGTTCAAAATTTAAGGAACTATATCTTAATTGATAATGAACAGGTGTTTTTCCTGAGAAGTAAGAAAAAATAGTAAGCTAAAATAAAAACTTCTCTATAATCAGAGACCTAGCTTGAAAATGAAGTGTTCACTTACTATATTAGAACTTAAAAAAAGAGATTTCATAAAATTAAGTGAAGAGAGAAGCATCAGATAGAGTAAAAATAATTAAGGTTCTCTAACAAGTAAAATTTTCTTTTAAACTTTAATTTTGCACATTTATTTTCCCTATTTTAAAATATCCATTTATTCCTTGCTTCTCTGCACATTTGCAAAATACTTCCTAAGACTTGAGACTTATAAACAATTTAAGGAATGAGAATTCATAGAATGCTGTAAATGCTTACTAACACTAGAGTTCACCAGTGATGAAGTGGAAACAGGCTCTGACTATGCCTTTGCAGTACAGAACAGAGAAGAGAAAATCACAATCTAGTTAATCTGATCAACAGACCAGAGAACTGTATAATTCAGTCTCCACAGTGAATTTTTTACTTTATTATCCTGTTCAGACAACTACACTGGTCACATTAATCACATAATGATTAGATTATTTTGCACTGCAAACACACAGTTTAAAACATGGGCTCTGTCTGAATCTAAAACTGACATAAAAAAATTCATACCTAGAGGTATGACATAAAATATAACATATGACATTATGCTGAAACCAGCATATAAAACCTACATTCACATCCTTTAACAAGAGAGTATGACACTATGATCCTATGTGGATTTGGAAGTAGACTGTGATCAGTATACACACCCCTCTCTGATAAGATACAACTATTTGTCTCTTGAAGACATATATTATGGTATTACTAAGCTTATGTGGCCACATCTCTAGACAGACACAGCTGTCACTTGGAGGCTTGACTTTTCTAAGAGCTTTTCCAGCCCTAACTCTTTGAGTTTATAATCCTAATTCTCTATGATTTGTGGCTTAAAATGTATGTTGTTAGCAGTACCTCTTCCCTTTTGGGTGGGGGTTATTTGTTTAAAGCCAAACCACTTACACATATCCCATTTTGGGGGCAGGTAAGAAGATGATTTAACAGGAATTGTGAGCTGTGAAAAGTACTTAGTCTCAGGTTACCATAACAATTTTGTGTGTGTGTGTGTGTTATGAAGATGCCATTTAAAGAAAATTATAGTTTTGAAAAAATGTTCTTACAACTTAAATTATTTTAATTGGTGTCATGAAATGTGATTCTCATGCCACACTAATGATTCTTGGTGTTTTTTTTTAAAGTTATGAAACCCCTAAAAATCTTTTCACCATTCAAAATTAAAGAAAAGTTTTACCCTAAGATCTAATTAAGTCAGTTCTGAAAAATGCAAATAACCACTATTTTTAGTCAGTGACTAAAATGTTTCTGTGAAAAAGATTAGGAATATTTAATATAGAAAACACTTCATATTCTATACAGACTCAAATGTGTCATTGACATAGCTAAGATCTCAGAAGTTTAAGCAAAACTATTTGGTTAATTTGATGCATTTGTCATAAATGCTTCTTAAAGGGAAAGTTGGGAGTTGAAAACATAAGAGCAAAAAAACAAAGCAAAACTAAAGAACTAAGTGCCAGTCCACACAACCTGAGCAACTCTTTCAAGCAGTAATGGCTTCTTCTGCAGCCTCTTTTCTATTTCTTCTAGTTCTTCTAGGTACTCTTTCATCCTTTCCTTCTCATTCTTTCTATCATTGAAGTAATACAAAAGAAGAAATTTAGTTTTTAAAAGTTATGCTCAAAATAAGAATCACACAGAATAAGTAGCTTTTCCTAAGACAACTTTTAAAAATAAATCATGTATGAAATAGCTTACCAGATTCCCTTTCCTTAGTCAAGGTTTCTTGTGGTGCTTAAGTCAGACAGAAAATGTACTGGCAGAATCTGTCTATTCATTGGGAATATACTGGTTGCTAGTACAATTGTTGCTAATTAGTAGTTAGTAAATAGGACCTGGCCTGAAGAGGTGACTATATACTTTACTAGCTAATTTATGTGCAAACCATCCATTTAATAGCTGGCAGATACACACACACATATTATACCTCTATATGCACACACCTCTATTCAAGTCACCTAAAACTTTTGGGACACTTTATATATTTATTGTATAGACTTGTGATCTCAATCGTGTAGAGAGCTGCCAGTGAGGAAATCCTCTTTCTCCCCATCCTCATTGGCCACTGTTTTGCAAGTTATAGTTTTAGAGAAAGTGTATTGCCCAGAATCACAAAGCCAGGATGGGTCAGGAATGGGAACTTGAATCAGGTCATTCCTAAGTTAAGGCCTGATATCTATTTCCCATGCCACATTGCTTCATATCTATCTTCTACGTACCAACCTTTAGGGATGAATCTTAGGTTAGAGAAATGAATACTTTCTCTCATGTAGGCAAATCTGAAAATAAACGAGCTTAAGATTTCTTGTGACAGAATTCCATAAATATATACACATCCATATGTGTCTAGACACACACACACATGTCCTAATAGTCTCACTGTAGTTTTAAGTTTTAATAACTTCAGAAGTATAAATGTTACAAACTTACAAAAAATAATCACTTGAAATTTAATTAAATTTCTTTTATATTTACTTAATTTGATACATTTTGAATAACAAATTTTTAATTTGAACAAGACTGGACACCCTGGAACTATGCACTACACATGTGACAGTTTCTAGACAACCCCTTTTCAGACAGTGGATTGGCCAAAGATGTCCTCTTGCTAAGCCACCTGATCTATCTCCATTAGAGTTTTTCTTCTAGGTCATATCAAAATTGTCATGTATCTATCAAAACCTCCTTTTTTGGATGATCTTAAGGTTAGGATTACAAATGCTATACTTTCAGTCACTGATGTAGCAGTTGAAGAAAGTTTTTACAATGTTTGAAAACTGGCCAGGGCAATACAGAACACAAGATAGTAGTTATGTAATTTTATTTTTTGTTTTTTGTTTTTTTTTTTAATTTTTAAATTTTTTTTAAGCTAGGCAATGGGGTTAAGTGACTTGCCCAGGGTCACACAGCTAGTAAGAGTTATGTGTCTGAGGCTGGATTTGAACTCAGGTTCTCCTGAATGCAGGGCTGGTGCTCTATCTACTGCACCACCTAGCTGCCCCTTTATGTTTAATTTTAACAAGAAACAAACCAATATTTTAAAATTTTAAAATACTTAACCTTTTGACTGTTGTT
The DNA here is from genome assembly GCF_900497805.2 of Vombatus ursinus. NCBI lineage: Eukaryota > Metazoa > Chordata > Mammalia > Diprotodontia > Vombatidae > Vombatus > Vombatus ursinus. Next base: position 28,916,080 of record NW_020954556.1, on the reverse strand, counting down.
TTTTAAAGTTTGTAGCATTTATACTTCTGAAGTTACTAAAGTTTAAGACTGTATTAAGCCTTCTGGGACATCCTGTATAGATGCCATTAGGAGATAAAAAAAAAAGAGAGAGAGAGAAAGAGTGTATTTATGTGTGTGTGTGTATGTGGACAGGTATATATTTTACATATACTCATATACATTTATATATGGATATAAAATATAAAAATGTTAAATATTTATATATATATACCCACACACCTACACACACACACACACACACACACACACACACACACACATACACACACACACGGTTTTGTTTGGTCTCTGTGTCTTGTTTGGTCTCTGTGTCCCCAGGCAACAACTTAAACCCTCCAGGTGGCAGAACAGTGGCCAATCTGCATTGATGGAGGGAATTTCTTTCCAGGGAGCTGCTTAGACTACCGGAATCCTAAGTCTAAACCCCTCTCTTCTCCTTCAAAAAAGAGAAAGAAACTAATGTGTGGGCCCAGAGATAAACACTATGTAACCATTATCATCCTAAATGATAATCACAGTGAACTATGTTCAGAATAACAACTCTGCTGACACTTGGTGCCCTGAAAGAATCTAACCCACTTCCCACTTTCTAAATACTTGAGGTGACTTAGTAGCAGATCACTCCCTTATACTAATGTTGATAATTTTTTAAAAACTTAATTTTCTTCAAAGGAATATATGTTGCAATTGATTAAAACAAATTACTATTTGGTTCATAAACATCATTTTTTAAAATGTTAGGCTCCATTCCTCTCCTGGTTTTGGGGAGGAGACATTTGGCTCTTCACACATAAACATTTTATTATTTTATTAACATAAAAATGTTCAGCTAGTATTTCAAGATTCCTTAAATGATACCTGAGTGTTGTCATTCTGGATTTAGACATCTGAGCTAAACTTTGGTGTGTGTCAATGGCCCGAGCTCGGGCCATCAGGAGTTTTTGCAATTCTCTCATTCTTTGACTCTGCATAGCTAGATTCCGTTTCTGGTCCTCTTCTAATGTTTTCTTTTCCTCAAGGGATGTCCTGAGGGCAAAATAAACTAAGGCTGAATTCATTTTAAGCCATTAAGAATAGTTTCTAAAAAAGGAATCTACATAGGATAAACTAAAGGAGAAAAACAGGTTGTGGTAGACTGAGATGAAGTAAACCAAGTAACTTGACCATTTGTTCCTTTTGTGAGTGAACAGACTTTAAAAAACAGGAGAACATTAGGCTGTTGGATTACAGACCTTTTCACCCTGGAGAGCCCTAGGACAGAAGATGTATTATTTGGGAAAAATACTTTGCCATACTCCAGTGGATCAGTGGGCACTCCTACCAATGCAGAGCACAGCCCATTCATACCTGCCCACCCTGTGACACCCACAGAATTTTACCATACAATTTAATCCAGACAGTAATTTCTTTCAGTTGACCAAAATAAAGTATTTTCCCTTGCACTATTAGTAGCCATTCATCAATCACTGATTAGTGAGCCCTGCATCTGAATTAGGGGTGTGCTGAGTTACCTGATGGCTTGCTGTCTCCTTCTTGAAGACACAGTAGGTCTGGGAGATTCTGATTCACTTGATTCACAAAAGGGATACTTGGTCTTTGAGCGCCTTGCCCGTACTTTTCCACGAGGAGATAGATAGGGCCAGCGTGTTTCTTTTAAACGTTCTTCATCGGCTTGAATGTCTTCCAAAATTTTCTCCTTTTTGGATGGGATTCGCAAAGTTAGGAGATCAAACGGCTCACAGACTGTGGTGGGCCTGGGATTCTTCTGCTCCAAGAGCTGCTTCTGAAACTTGGTGTGGAGGGTTCTGAAGTCAGGCACCTGGTACTTGACCCTGTTCCTGTACCTGGTCTTCTCACCCTGCTCTGGGTGCTTTGGCTTCCTTTTGGAGGGGGACTGGTGAGCTTTCATGTTTCTGGGCAGTGACGAGTTCCGTAAGAGCTCCTGCGCTCTCACGTGTATCCTAATGTCTCTGAAGAACTCCTCCTCCTTTAGTCTGTCGCTGAGAGTTGAGCTGTAGGTGGACCTGGGGACCGGTTTGGCTTTAAACTGATTCTTCCTCTTTTCAGGCTCCAGTGCGTCAGCCAGCTGTACCTTCCGGGCCTCTTTCTTCCGCTCTTCCCTTGCAATAAACGTAAAAGGCCTCTGGGAGGTCAGAAGGATTTTTCTGCTTCTCTCCTTCACGCTCTTTTTCCTTTCTTCATCCCGCTCTAGTATTTCATGATAAAGGGGACGGAAGACAGACTCAGGCACAGGATTGGCTCGGAACCTTTTTTTCCGAGCTAGTTCTTCTTCTTCTTGCTTCTTCAGCAGTTTAAAGGCCATCTCTCTCTCTGACTGAGCCTTGAGCCACTCTTCTTTTTTCCTGTCTTCTCGGATGGTCATTTGAAAGGGCTTAGGCACTGTAATCTTTGGCACCCACTCCTTTGGTTTCTTCTCTGACTTTTCAACTATTGGTGAATCAGAACTGTCAGAGTGAGTATAAGCATAGTCCTTCACAGAAAAATTGTTCCACATATTCTTGATGTATTCTTTAGCAGAAGTCATCATTTTGACTGCATTCATATTTTCTCTTTCTATATTGGAAAATCCAGTTTCAGACATATCTGATACACTAATGGAAGAAGGTTGATTCAAATCAGGCTCAGAAAATGATTTTTGCAAAATGGCAGGTTGATAGGAGGAGCTGATCCATACTGAGCTAAGGAAAAAGCAATGTGTTACATTGTGACCAGATACAGGAAACCACAACAGATTGTAAGATCACTGGGTAGTAAGTCAACCATGACTGAAACAGCATGAGAAGATGAAATTACAACAAACTTAGAAGAGACTGTAAAAATCACAGTCTCAGTCCATTTTACAGAAGAGGAAAACTGAGGGTCAGAGCTGAAGGGAATCAGATGATAATTCACATTCCACAGAACTTTTCGATTTACAAAGCCCTTTTCTCACAATGTTCCTGTGAGGTAGGCAGGCTAAGAACTGTTGTCCCTATTTCACAAATGAAGAAATTAGGGCTCAGACTAGTGAAGTGCTTTATCAACTTTCCAGTGTTAATATAGTTCCCAGCACACAGTAGATGCTTAATGAATGTTTATTTGACTGACTTGCCCACAGTCACAATAGCTAGTGTCTGTGGTATGTAGAGCACATCTTAAAACTTGGAGACTCTTGTTGGGCTGTCATGTCCTTAGACCATGGATACATTTCCTGGTGCCTGAGGAAGGACTGATCAGTAAGTCTTCACTTGGAATGATGAAAGACTTATTTTTGCTTTTTTTCCTCTGTGGTATGTTGTAGAAACAGCCATATATCCTCTTATAAACATGCCCAGTCTGCTCTACAATTAACTGCTCTCTATTTCTATAAAAAGTGTACATGCATGTATTCGTGTATATTCCCATATGTGTGTGTGTATATGATTGGATTTGTCTTTAATATGGAATTAGTACAAGTGCATATAATTTATGATTGAGGCTGAATAATGCCTACAAATGATCAGGACTTACTGATGCTGCCAAGGCATGAGGTCAATCCCATTTCATCACACTTCCTTCTCAGAGCTACCAGTTTAAATCCCCATTCAATTCAGTTCAACACACAGCTATTTAATGCTCTCTATATTCAAGGCACTATATCATGGAATCACACCCAAATTATGAATCAAGTATTCCTCTGTGAGACTAAAAGAGGGTAGGCAATAAAGGGGTACAGGTGGGGGATGCTACCCAATCCTGACCTCTGACCCAAAAGGTGTGAGCACCCTCCCTTTCCCACCAATTTGAATAAACCTGCTTCACACTCTTAAGATCAAGCATCTTTGGGCAGCTCCCTGGCTGACAGGACTGGAGTAACTGTGTATCTTTTCTCTACTATTTCCATTAAATGATTCAACCTTGGTGGTAAGTGGGTCAAATAATTCTTTCTTATGTGAATCTTGGAAGAACTTGGTCTTCTGCACTGATACATGGTGTCAGAGACAGAACCAAGCCTAAGCACAGCCAGTGCTCTTTCTACTAAACAGCACTGTCCCTCCAGTCTCTCCATATGGGAGCTGGAACCAGAACTTGGGGCTACTTTAGGCAGGCCTGCACAACCTGCAGCCCACAGGCCGCTTATGGCCCTCCAGCCTCTTGCCCCACTCCACTTGGCATGCCAATCCTTTGTATGTAGAGAAAATCCTTTGGCCTGCGGCAGGTGGCTAGATGGCTAGAATGCTGACTCATAATTCAGGGAGCCTATTAATTTACATATTATGTAGGGCCTTTAAAATTATATATTATCATAGATGATTAAAATGGTCTATATTGTACAGAAATGCAAATTATTTCTACATACCACTGGCTACAGAGAAGACTATGACCACTGGATGAACATGTGTTAAAAAGCAAACAAAACAATCTTCTAGTAAACATTTATACCTGTATCATTAAGTGTATATAACATATACATATGTGACAGAAAAATACTCTTAAAATATTTTGAACCATTTATTTGTTCTGTACAACATATCATTTCTGAGATTAAATCCAAGACAATGTAGAGGGAAGAGTTAGAAACAAACTTACTTAAAACACGCGCCAGGCATTTCTTCCTTTGTGGTCTCTGGCTGCACTCCCTTTAAATGTAATTTATTTTGATACAGTTTCTCCAATTTTGCCATAGCTTTCATGTGGGCTGCCTTCAGCTCTTCAAGTTTCCTGTAATACTCTTGATTGGAGTCACAGATTTCTGAAGTGCTCACTAAGTCCTCATAGCTCCTATTCTCATGAAGGCTTTGCTCATCCACCATAGAAATGTCAGTATCAAAATCATCCTAGGAGAAAAAAAAATCCTATTCTTTTAAGTAGGAATTTGAAATTCCTGGAATTTAAATATTTTAAATGTCTAGAACTGGAAAAGTAATGATGCTCATGCTGACAAAAGGCTTTTTGATACAGTACATTATGACAGTTGTAGAAATAACAGGTTCTTAAAAAAGCAAGCCATGCCTGCTTCTCATGACATTTTACCAACTTCATTAGAAAAAAACAAAGAAAACCTGGCAGAGGAGAGAGGAGAGAGAGAGAGAGAGAGAGAGAGAGAGAGAGAGAGAGAGAGAGAGAAACCACATAGGGTATCACATCCTTACCTGCAGGGGCTCTGCCCAAAGAGAATGTAAATTTTGATCTCTGAAACTTTTTTCTTCTTTTTTTTTTCTTCAAGACCAGCCTTGCCCCTAAATCACTCTGGCTCTCACTGATTGGCCAACAGTAGGTCCCAGGCCAAGCCCTACTTGGTCATTGTTTGGGCCCTGATTGGCTCAGAATGGATGTAAATAGCAATTGTTTCTGTTTTGAACAGAAACCCTGAGGGTGTTCTCCTCCCATCTTTTTTTTTTTAATTTTTTTATTTCTTAAAGAGGCCTTTCTTTGTCTCATTTATTAAGCCTTAATCACTGAATGGGCATTGCCTAAGTCAAACTGAGACCTGTTAAAGACCTTAGCTTGAAAAGGCCAAGGTCCCCCATTGTGTCCTGACCTATATCTTGCCCCTGGACCCAGATGGCTCCAGAGGAGAAAAGTGAGGCTGGTGACTTTGCACAGCCCTCCCTCACTTAAATCCAATTCATTTGCATGTCATGGGATCACCTCCCTGATGTCACGGTCCTCTTCCAGAGGGAAGGACAAACAGCAGCAAACAATGAAAAGATCACATTCTACAAGCTCCTAAATTGGTTATTTGGAGCCTTTACCTCCTTGCCCAAGCCCGAGTTCACTGGAGGATGTAGAGACTCATAGTTGAACTCCAGAATAACAAATAAGTGAAAAAGCATTTATTAAGTACTTGCTCCGTGCCAGGCTCTGTACTAAGGTCAAATATTTAAAAATTGGCCTCCTGCCTTCAAGGAGCTTCCATTCTACTGTCAACCCCTTGGGAATCTCTAGGCCCCTACTCTGTTCTAATTAGCAGTTTCTAACATTCCTCCCCTGCCAAGGTCATCTGCTCTGACCTGCAGTTTCTAACTGCCCCCCAGAAGACTCCCACATACCTCTGCAGTTTCTACTTGCCTCTGTTCCTGCACAGAGATAACTGCAAGGACACTTCAACACTCCCACCTGCAGTTTGGTTGTTCTACATATTCTGGCTATAATTCCTCCTGTTTCCCACAACTAAACCCTCTAAGAATCCCCTTTCTCCCCTCTCTCTCTGGACATCCCTATCTGAAAAGGTGGCCTGTTGTCCCTAATTGCAATTCCTCAACCATGAATAAATGTTCACTTTTTTTTACTAATCAGGTTGACACTACTAAGGGAAGACAACATATGTGGCATGATGAAGGAAGGGAATTTTGCTCTGGGGAGGTACAAAGCGGAAGTGAGGATTTATGTATCCTTGTGCGTGGGCAGGTGCATGATGAGATGACTGGATGGGGTGAGAAACTAGAGAGGAGGCTAAGCAGGCTGGTTTGCACGTGTTTGGTCACCAATCAATTGGGGTGGGTGCTAGGGTGGGAGTAAGTAGTTGACTACAGTAAAATATTCTGGGCCTTGAACTGGAATGAAACCGCTCTCAAAGGTGAGTTTTCTAGAATAAACTCACCAGAAAAGCCACAACCCAATCTCTACTAGCATTTAAAAGATTGGGATTTAGACATGAGGGCACACACCTGCAATCCCAGCCATCAGTGGGGTGAGGCTGGTGGATCTCAAGTTCAGGAATCCTGAACTTCAGAGAGCTATTGCTGATCAAGGGTCTACATTATGTCCAGCACTACTATAGTAAGCCCCTGGGAACAAGCAATGATCAGGTTGCCTAAGAAGAGGCAAACCAGTTGAGGCTGGAAATGGGGCAGGTCAAACTCCAGTGCCAATCAAGAGTGAGATCAGTCTAGGAATAGCCCCTGCACCTCCACTTAGATGAGATAGGGAGACTTAGTCTTCATAAAAACCAAAACAAAATAAAAGAGATGAGGACTGATTTTAATCCAAGCTATAAAAACAAATCCACTAGCCCTTCATACACTAGTTTTATAAAAGAAAGTCTGCCATGGATCCTGAGGAACCTAAACAGATAGCTAGTACCTGATCTTACATGACTGACCTCTGTGAAACACACAAATGGGGCTGTCAGGACTGGACGGTGTGGGTAAAAGACCAGGCCACGTTCACAATCTAGAGCTTTCAGGGGATGGAAAGAGGAAAATGAGGAGGTTTCATGGGGACAGCACATCTACAATTGTCCCATACCTCACGAAATCGACATTTTTCAACAACCTTTTTCTCTTCTGAGGTACACACAATCTGGTTACACCATCCTGTTGGAGGGCCATCTTCAGTCATCCTGATCTATATTTTGCCACTGGGCCCAGATGGCCCTAGAGGAGAAAGTGAGGCTAGTGTCTTTACATAGCCCTCCCTCACTTAAATGCAATTCATTTGAATGTCATGGCATCACCTCCCTGATGTCATAGTCCTCTTTGAGAATGAAAGACAAGGGCAGCTAGGTGGGGCAGTGAATACAGCACCAGCCCTGGAGTCAGGAGGACCTGAGTTCAAATCTGGTCTCAGACACTTAACACTCACTAGCTGTGTGACTCTGGGCAAGTCACTTAACTCCAATTGCCTCACCAAAAAAAAAAAAAAAAAAGAAGAAAGAAAAGAGAGAAAATGAAGGATAAACAACAACAACCATCATCTCTTACTTTTAAAATTCTGCCTCCTGATACTTAAAAATTATGTGACACTAGCTAACCTCTCTTATCTGTAAAATGGGAATAATAATAGTCCTTAACTCTCAAGATTGTTATAAGGATCAACTAAGATAATGTATCTGAGGCATCCTGAAAATGTTTAAGTATGCCACTGCCCCTACTTTGGAGACCAATGCTGTAAACCACCCTTCCCTGGTCTAAAATTCCACACACCACATGGGCTGCTATATAACCATATATAGTCTGTGGCAGAAAATCACTTGCAAAAGTTATCTTGTTCTCTTTTCATGTCTCCATCAAGACACCTAAATATGTGCATAATAAAAATAACTCCAACTCCTTTATATAGTGCTTTAAGATTTATTATAGAGGGCTGTCCTAACCTGTGAAGTAGGTACTGCATTTTACAAATGAGGAAACTGAGGCTTAAGGTGTCCATGATCACTCAGTAGTATCTGAGAAAAGATTCAAACTGAGGTCTTCTGACTTCAAAGCTAGTGTCTTATCCAGTACATTAAATTATCTCTTTTCATAAAGCATTGATATGGATGAAAAAGCAGGTATGTTGCTTATATCTTTTGTTACCTTTCTTTAGCAAACAAATAACCTAATTGTATTTTTTTTCCTATTCTCTTAAAATTTGTCCTTTCTGTGATTTCTTGAAAAATCAATCCTTAAAATTCAATCACCTTCAGCACTTATTTCTTCTACATGCACTTTGTTAGGTCAAGTTCACTCTTACTAACTTCACATTCTTAAGGGCTACTGCCACTTTCTCATATAAATAAACATACTGGATATATAGGTGGTAGCCTCCAAATGTTCCACTATTCATTGATTCACTCAGTTAACAAACATTTATTAAGTGTCTAATGTGAACAAAGCACTCTTTAACCCTGGGATATACAAAGTTAGTTATATGTAACATAACCCGGATTTCAAAGAGTTTATAATCTGACAGGCAGGAAAAGGCATATGCACACATAACTAAGATACAAAGAAGAGAACACAAATCCATTCCACTTGGAGTGTGCCGGCTGACCTCCCCCTTCCAGTTTCATCTACAATGCTCTTAGGTTGATCAGGCTTAGCAAGTTGTCATTGCAAGTTTTCTAAAGGTTCTTTTTCTCTTAATGAAGCTTCCCTAAACCAATGCTACTTGTGGCCACTATGTCTCTCTTCTTCTTTGTTGGTTGAATTCGTTTCTTGTCTCTTTAGCCTATTCACTTAGTGATTTTGCCCTGATAAAACTTTTCTAAGAGATAGTAATAGCAGCAAAGTCCTTAATTTTCTCTATTTCTTTTCTTTCCTTTTTTTGGGGGGGGGAGGGGTGACAGCTTAATAGGCTAGGCTATATATAGCTCCTATATTCAGTGTTCTCCAGTCATCTTTTCCCTTTTTTTCTGAGGTATCTGTCATATCCATTTGGTTTTGAAACTTTAGATGAATATTATTAACACAAAAACCAACTTTACAAATAAGTACACCTTATAATATTTTGCCTTACAGAACAAGTAGATGGCCTAATGTTTAAAAAAAAAAACCAATTCTAACTATGCAATATATTTTAATTTACTGCATAGTACCACAAGAAAGAAAAAAAAAGTTTCCTTGGCTTTATTTTTTCAAGACTTTAAATCAGGTCCATTTCCTCTTAGTTTTAAAATTATTTATTGGTTGCTTTAAATGTAGCCTAGATAAAAGCTGGGGTTCTTAACTATTTTTTTTTGGTCATTATCTCCGTTAGTAGTCTGGTGAAGCCTCTAGACCTCTTCTCAGAATGTTTTTAAAGACATAAAACGCACAGGAAAACAAAGGAAACCAATTACATTGAAATACAGTTATTAAAATTTTTTTTTGGTTCACAGGTCCCAGATTAAGGACCTCTGCATTAGAGGAATAATCTTGTGTGGACTGGTTTGACCTATTTAAACCATAAATCCTTTCAGCACAGATTATTAATCAGTAATCAGAAATTATAAACAGAGGGAAAGGAGTAATTTAAATACATTATCCTGGCTTGATTCTGCTAGGTAATATTGGAAACAATGAAGACATTTTTGATATACAAGAAGTGTCTCCTGCTTTGGAAAGGTTTTTGAACTACTAATCATAGGCTAACTACCTAATATCAGATGGTTACCCCAACACAGAACCCACTGAAACTGTAGCTTTAGATTATTTTTGGATCAAATTTCATTGAAATGATTTAATTTGCATTATTATAAACTATAAAATGTGGCTTATAATGTACACTCTTCCTTCCCATGGAATCAGACCAGAATCATTCTCCCTGTGACCAGAACACCTCTGCCTTAAGGACTTCACAGCACTATCAGATATGCCCATTTAAAATAATGCAAAACACATATTTCATCTGGTGCCATTCATTGGTTCTGTGAAAGATGAGATCTCTTCTGTCTCTAAGTCTCTGATTTACTAAACATTAGAAGACTATGTTAGTTCCCTCTTATAAAGGGTAGATTAATTCCAGCCTTCCAAAATTTAGATTATAAAAGTCCTGTGGCAAAAACTTGAGGCTATATATATACATATTCTGTAATAATAGTAAACATTAAATACAAACAATAAAAGATAAAGACTGTAACATGTTTGACTTCATAAGCATGATTTGATTTTGAGTGTTTAGCTCCAAACTTCAATGTTCTCTAGTTTGCAACAAATGTGACAAAGGAATCACTCTTCCTTTCCTCAGTATTACAGTGGCTGCTGTAAATTTAGTTTTAGTTAAGAAATTAACAGAATATAGGAATGTCTATACACATACAGTAAACAACATCAATAGTAAGGAAACTGATGTTCAAGGACATCAATCCCTCTAGGCATGAAGGAGCAGCTCAAGGTACTATTTGTTTTACATTTTGGGCAGCTGAGGAAGGGGGTATGATAGTGAGGCTTTTCTTATGATGTAGGAAACAATTCTGGGCAAAACAACCTTTTTATACAATGTCTACAATAGTTTGCATTTAATCTTTATTATTTCTCGGATCAATACTGTGAGAAGTACTGTGCATAAGTTTATTACATTTTATAAATTTAATAGATAATTAAATATTCAGAGACCCAGAAAATAATTTCTCCGCAGTTATAATGCAGAAAATTAAGGTCCACAGCCAAGAAGCAACAGTTAGAACTGAACATGGAATGACTGATTGATTTAAGATTGGAAAAGGAGTATGACAAGGCTGTATATTGTTATCTTATTTATTTAATTTATGTGTAGAATATGTCACAGGAAGTGCTAGGCTAGATGAAATCAAAAGTCGGAATTAAGGTTGCTGGGAGAAATATCAACAATTTCAAATATGCAAATGATATCACTTTGATGACAGAAAGTGAAGAGGAATTAAGAAGCTTCTTGATGAGGGTAAAAAAGGAGAGTGTAAAAAGCTGGCTTGAAGCTTAACATCGAAAAAACCCAAACAAACCAACCCCTAAGATCTTGGTAACTAGTCCCATCATTTCCTGGGAAATAGAGGAAGAAGAAACGGAAGCAGTGTCAGATTTTACATTATTGGAATCAAAGATCACGGCAGATGGCAACTGCAGCCATGAAATTAAAAGACATTTGCTCCTTGGGAGGAAAGCTATAGCAAATCTAGACTAAAAAGCAGAGAATGAAGGTCTGTATAGAAAAAGCTATGGTTCTTCCAGTAGCAATGTATGGTTCTGAAAGCTGGACTATAAGGAAAGCTGAATACCACAGAAATGATGCTTCTGAGGTGCTGGAGAAGACTTCTAAGAAAACCTTGGACATCAAGTATATCAAATTAGTCTGCACATAAGGAAATTAATTCAGGCTATTCACTGGAAGCTGAAGCTTAAATACTCTGGCCACATAATGAGAAGATGGAACTCATTCGAAAAGAACCTGATGTTAGGAAAGATTGAAGGCAAAAGGAAAAGGGGACAACAGAGGATGAGATGTATAGAGTGTCACAGAAACAACAAACATGAACTTGGATAGATTTCAGGAGATAGTGGAGGACAGAACGGAACCATGGCTTTGTCTATACAGACCTTCATTGGCAAGGTGATATCTCTGCTTTGTAGTCTTCCAGTAGCAATGTATGGTTGTGAAAGTTGGACTACAAGGAAAGCTGAACACTGAAGAAACGATACCTTTGAGGTGCCGAAGAAGACTTTTGAGAGACCCTTGGACATCAAGTAGATGAAATCAGTCAATACATAAAGAAATTAATTGGGGGGGGGGGAGGCAGCTAGGTGGCGCAGTGGATAAAGCACTGGCCCTGAAGTCAGGAGGACCTGAGTTCAAATCTGACCTCAGACCAAACACTTGACACATACTAGGTGTGTGACCTTGAACAAGTCATTTAACCCCGATTGCCTCACAAAAAAAAAAAAAAAAAAGAAAGAAAAAAAATTAATTGGGGCACCTAGGTGGCGCAGTGGATAAAGTACCGGCCCTGGAATCAGGAGGACCTGAGTTCAAATCTAGCCTCAGATACATAACACTCACTAGCTGTGTGACCCTGGGCAAGTCACTTAACCCCAAATGCCTCACAGGAAAAAAAAAAACCATAAAGAAATTAATTCAGGCTATTCACTAGAAGGTCAAATACTGAAGCTGAAGCTTAAATACTTTGGCCACATAATGAAAAGATGGGAACAAAAGATTAAAAAAAATAAGAAAATGTAGGAAATCTGATATTAAAAGCAAATGATCTAGAAAAAAAGGATAAAGAGAGATAATTTAAGGATCATCATGTTCCCTGAAAAAAATGATTTAAGAAAATTCTGGATACTATATTCTAAGAAATTATACATAAGCCCTCCCTCAATCTCATCAGAAACAAAGGGCAAAGTAAAAACCTGGTAGATACCACGATAAATAAGAGGAGATCTTGGAATACGATATTCCAAAATTCAAAAGAGTTAAGTTTACAACCAAGAATAATTTGCTAATGTGAATAATCCTATAGGGGGGAAAAACCTTTAATTGACTTTTAAGCATATGTGATGAAAAGTTCAGTGTTGAGAAGGACTGTGAAATGCAAACACAAGAGTCAAAAGAAACGTAGAAAGGTAAATTTATTTGAGGAATTGAAAGATGATATCACTTAAGAAGATGAAGGGCTAACATTCTAAAAGGGAGAGAAGACATAAGAGTCCCTTCAAAACTTTAATATCTTCAAAGGTTATTTAGGGACTTTAACAACAACAACCAAAAAACAAAACAAAACAGAACAAAACAGAGGTCCTGGAGGTTGGATTAGTTCAGGGGAAAGAAAAGGGAGGTGGAAGACATACCCTAGTGTAGAAAGAAAGGGGATGGAACTTACTCTTTCTGATAACTGGGGTGGGTGAGAACAAGAGTATACACACAAAGAGAATGGTTGGTGAGGATGGGCATCAGATTAACCTGGACGTTATATAAAATGAACAAAGGAGGGTTGAAAACACATACAGAGTTTGGTACAGAACTATATCAAATACAAGAGGGAAATAGGTGGGAAAGGGGGGTTAATTAGGATAATACCAAAGAGAGAATAATCACAAGCAAAAAAGTGAACAGAACCAGAACAATGTACAGAAAGACAAAGACACTGCAAAGAAAAAGAACTCAGAAAGACTTAAGCAATAACCAACCATATCTCCAGAGGACTTAAGATAAAACATGTTACCTAACTACTGACAGACAGGTGATGGGTTCAAGATGAGGAAGAAATACGTTTTTCAGGATGGTCGTTGTATGTATTTGTTTTGGTTTGACCGTGCTTATTTGCTACAAGTTTCCCTCTCTTCTGTCTTTGATTGAGATGAAGTTGGGGAGTACTGATGGTGATGTAAAAAAAAAGAAAAAAAAGAAAAAGAAAGAAAAGAAAAAAAGGGAGGAGCCATTGAAATACTTTTAAAAGTTCAGAGTAATACAGAAAGAAGTTCAGAAGGAAACACAAGCAGGAGAGTTTTGAAAGTAATGGGTTGAATTTATTATATACTAAAAAAATCAAGCAACATGGAATAGAAATTCAGTTTCACATACAATTCTCTTTTTGTGTTCTAATAAAATATCTCACAAAGTTCATAAGACTGTAGTGTTTAGAACTAGAATGGACCTAAGAAGCCATCTAATCTAATCCCCTCATTTTACAGATGAAGAAACTGAAGCCCAGAGAGAGATTAAATGACCTGCTCAAGGTCAAACACAGAGTAAACGGTAGAACTGGAATTCAAACCCAGGTCATCTAACTGCAAATCCAGCAGTCTTTCCACTGTAGCACACCACTCTTCAAGGAGGATGATTACTAACGTTGGCTGGGAACAGAAGCCAGGTAACAAACAGTTGAGCAGTGAATATAAAATACTCTTGTGCAGTTGACCCTTGAAGCAGTGAGAGCAGCTCTGCCTTCTCAAGGACTGCCCTTCTCCATTAAAGCCATAAAAGAGGGGCAGGAGTCTTAAGAATTAGAGCTGCCCAAAAGTAGAGTGGGCTGTCTTCGAAGGTGGTGAGTTTCCCCTTATTGAAGGTCTTCAAGTAGAAGAGCAGTTCCCAATCTGGGGCGTGTGTACCACTTTGGATACAAACAGCTTGTCAAGGGCATACATACAGCACATATTTAGTAAACAACGCTATTATCCTAATTAAATTAAGTAGTCTTTTTCTTCTTATGTGAATATGCATGATAAACAATAGATTTCTTTTTCCACCACTACTGTCTGCTGCCCTTCTACACAGTCTGCCTGGTCCCTTTGGGACAACTCCATCCTGAGGCTGACTCAAGGTTGGTGAGATCTTGCCTGGAACCATCCTAGGATAGGGCCAAACCACGCTAATCTCTCTACTGAGTACTCACCCCTCCAGGCTATTCCCACCACACCAGCTGTCTGACCCTTGCCAATTCATCTTCCTTGGAATGGAAGTTCCTTGAAATGTAAGGACCCTGTCTTCTGTTGTTTTCTCTTTTGGGTACTCTTAGCACTCAGTGTAGCATCTGGCACAACGTAAGTGCTTACCACATGCTTGCTCTACTTATCTATTGATCTTTCATATTGAATAGGCGGGTAAAAGAAGGTTTCCTGAAAACTAAGGGATACAGGGACCAAGAAATGTTGGGAGCACCTGCAGAGGGTGGACAAACATTGTTAGAGATGCTGTAGAAGGAATTCTAGTTCAGGTATGGACTGAACTACATGGTTTCTGAGGTCCTTCCCAATGATCATGCAAGAACTTTCTGCTTGTTTTGTATGTACTCATATCTCTGCAACCCCAAAGCCTAGCATAGTATATGGCAGGTGCTTAATAAATGTTTGCTGACTGACTGAGAGTGAGAACAGAAGGGGTGGGTTTGGGAGCTTAAAGGGGAGGAGTTGTTTTGGAGAATCAGCTATTGAGGGTACAAAGTGGAGTAAAAGCTGGTCAGAAATGGCCTATTTCTTGATTTCCTTCGAAAGCCTGGAGACAGAGGGAGGAGGCAGAACCCCTTTCTTCCTAATTTCCTTAGTTCTGTTAAGGTACTGCCATCCTTTCTGAGACCCAGGTTTAAAACCTTATAGTCATCTGTGACTTGTCCTCCCTCTGCCCCTTCCTAATTGGCTGCTGGTCTTGCCGATGATCTCTCCAGAGCAGCCCTCCCACCGCTCCCCGTCTCTCTACTCTCACAGTCCTAGGTCACAAGTGGGATAGGCCTGGCCTATCCCACTGGCCTCCTAACTGGCCTCCCTGTTCAAGTCTTTCCCCTCTCCAATCCCATCCTCCATCCAGTTGCCACAGGGATGATTCTAAAGTGTAAGTGTGGCCATGTCACTGGCTTGAGGTCCTCTGGGATCAATGTTTGCTACACCAGGTCCATTGACTTTCTCAGCCTCACTATACATGGCTCCTCCTCCTGCATTCCTCAGTCTAGCCAACCCGCCTTCTTGCTGTTCTCATGCACCATATTCTATCTCCCCTCCTTGTGCCTTATTAGAGGCCGTGCCTTCATGCCTCAAGTGCCCTCCCCTGCAACCTCCACCCCTTAGAATCCCTAGTTTCCTTTGGAAATGTCTTTCCTCACCCTCCCCAGCAAAATCACTTTGTATTTACTTTGAATAGATTATACATCTCTTTTGATGTGTACATATGTGTCCTTTTATAGAATTTAAGCTCCCTGGGGACAGACTGTTTTGTCTTTGAATGTCCAGTGCCCAGCACTGTGTCAAGCACATAGTAAGCATGCAGAATTAATAGATTTCTGACCACTCTTTTCATCTGTAAAATGGTGGGATTGGTGTCAGAGGTTCCTTTCAGCTCTAACTCCATGTTCCTGTGATTGATTTAGTTAACATGTTTGTTGAATTCAACTGTCACCCTGCTAACTCTTTTATTCACTTTAGTGTTTCTTCTCCAGGTATACACTACCCACTGGCTGGCTACAGCCCCCAGATCACCCCCTTTAATATTTAGAAGGGTTAGAACCTGAGAGAGGTCATCTAGTCCAGTATCATTATACAAGTGAGGAAACACTGACAGTTTAAATGACTTACCCAAGGTCACACAGCTACTTAGAGGCAGAAATGGCATTTGAATTGAGGTCTCCTGGCTCCCCCACCCAGGCTTTTTGCTCCTACACCATACAGTGTCCCTAAACCACTTGTGGTGCCCTCTTAACTCAGTCTGGCTTTGTACACTGCAATTCTTAAAAAATTAGTGAGATTAAATTAAGCAAATAGAACTGTAGGGTTATAAGGATCAAACCTTCAAGTGCCACATAAATGAGAACTATTTATTATTAACTTTCTTCAGATTTAGATTTGCTAAACTGTTTTGTTTTTCGGTAACTGAGAAGCTTCAGACATATGGCATGACTGAATTCTAAGTTTCAAATGGAGATTTATACGAGTAGATTGATGGTTTTTAGCTGGAAGTTTCAGCTGGACACCTGTTAAGTAGTTTATGTGAAAGGCATAAAGAGAAGTCTTTGTTCATCAGTCAGCAGACAGGTGTCCCAGACACATAAGACAATGAAACCTGAGCACAGTGCAGCAGAAAAGGCCCTGGCTCTGGAATGAGAAGACTTGGGTTCAGATTCTGCCTCCAGTGATTGCTACCTGTGTGACCTTGGGCAAGTCTCTTTGCCTCCATGAATCTCAATTTCTTCATCTGTAAAATAACAAGAGGGGGGCCTCCTCACCATCTTCTGCCAAATGAGTTCCTAGATGGGTTCTGAAGTAGAGGTTTGGAAAAGTAAGGGGCAAACAATGTCGTTCCCCCACAACCCAAAGTGCTCAGGGTGGGCTTCTCCCCTTGTGTCCCATCTTTGCTCCCATCCTGCTGCAGTGGCTCAGGACCCACCCAGGCTGCCTGCCTCCTCACATGGCTTGGATGACATGGAAGTCACCATTCTTTCCTGTGAGAGATGAGGTCCACCAGGCCTTTCCCCCTCCCCCCCATGCTACTTCATCCTTGCCCTGCCAATCTGTCATCTGACCTAAAGATATAACCTTAGGGCCCATGGATCTTGCTGTCTGTCCCCCAGTCTGGACTTTCCAGTCCATTTAGGGCTTTGGTCTTTTCCATCTGCCCTACTGCTTAACTTTCTATATCATTTCTCCTAATTAGAGTAGGAGATCCCAGAGAGAAGAGACTGTCTAGCCTTTTCTATATGTCTCCCCAGGCCTTAGCACAGTGCATGGCTCACAGTTAACACAGTATTTTTTCAACCATCCATCCATGGCCCTCTAGATCCCTTCCATTTCTAGATCTATGATTCTATGTCCTTTTTGACCAAAAACAAACTCTTAGGCCCACAAGTGAAAGATCCAAGAAAACCATATATCATACCAATTAATTTAATGATTCCTTGTTCATTTTCCCACCAGCTTTTTAGATTGAGCTCTTGGCATCTTCCATAATAAAATATCCAACTTGCTTTTCTTTGCATTTATTTTACTAAATAAAACCCTACTATCAGTAAGCCTGCGTATAGTACATTAACTTACATAACTCTCATTACACAGCAGACTAGAGGCTTTCAATTACTAGGGCACTTCAAACCTCAAGTATGAAAGGGGTACAGACGAAACAGCCGATTTCAGCATATCAGAGAAGTACTGAAGTCAAATAAAATGGTAATTTGTACTCCCTAACATAAAATTAAGGTATTGCACCTAAATGTACAAGGATTATTTTTTTAAAAAGCCATCACATACTGCTTGTCAGTCAACAAGCATTTATTAAGTGCTTACCACATGCCAGGTACTTTGCAAAGCACAGGGTTTAAAAGAGGAATCCCAGCCTTTAAAGTACTCCTAATGGTAGGGCAATATATATATATATACACATACATATATTTATTAAGCACCGAGGACACAAAGAAAGGCAAAAGCAGCTCCTACCCTTAAGGAGCTCACAGTCTAACGGGGGTGGGGGGAGATTAACAACTATATATATACAAGACACATTCGGAGTAAATAAATGGGAAAGCGGGGTAATCTCGGAGGGAAGGTGCAAGCGGTAGGTGGGACGCAGGAAAGGCTTCTGGCCGAAGGCGAGCTTCGATCTGAGTCTTTTAGAAAGCCAGAAGACGAAGATAAGGAGAGAGAGCAGTTCAGGCATGGGGGGGGCACAGCCAGTACAAAAGCACGGAGTCGGGAGATGGCGGGTTGGGGCGCGGGTCAGCACGGCCATTAGTCCACCTTCCTCCTCCCACTGAGAAGCACTTCGTGGAGCGGAAGGAGGGCTGCAGGGTCCGGACAAAAGCCAGGGTCAGGGCCAGGGGTCTGTGCAGGGTCTCCGCCCCCCGCCCCTGCCGGAAGCCCCCTACCTCCTCCTCCTCAGTCGCCTCCTCCTCCGTGTTCTCGCCGACACCGTCCTGCTCGTAGAAGTCGAAGCGTGAAGACCTGGAGCGGGGATCCAGTGGGGCCTGGAAAGTGAGCGAGGCAAGCACTTCGGCCGCTCGCCGGGAAGCGTCCATGGCTCCGGAAGGCTGCTATTTGCCTGCCCAGGTTTGAGCTGCGTTAACTCTGGGCCAGCAGGGGGCGGCTTCCCGCAGGGGGCGTGGCCGTTACCGGGGCGCCGTAACCCGGGACGCCGCGCGCCGCGCTACAAAGACCTCGCCCCGAAGCCCAGGGCGGGGGCCCGGTGCTCACTGAGGACACCTGCGAGCTCACTGGGACCTGCCTCCTCCCCCCCCCCTTTTTTTTTTTTAACACTTGGCCCAAGGGGGTCCCCCTCCTTCCTTCTGGCCTGTTCGGGTTTCAGCGTAATTGTCGGGTGATTGATGATGACATCATGACACGTGCGAACAACCCATTAGAGGGAGGCACAGAGCATTCCTAGAACTGGTTTCCTTTAGAAGGGAAAGACAACGATGCGCGTTCTCGACTCGAGAGGCCGCGGGAGCAGATTGTGTCAGCTTCAACTAACATGGCTACCGGCAGGGCCGGGAAAGAAAAGGCGTTGCTCGTGAGGATTGGCCAGCGGGCGCGAAGGAAAGGACCAACCAGGGAGGAACAACTCTTTGTCCCACCTCTTTTCTTCTTGGCAAGGCCAATGGTAGCCCCGGGTTCTGCAGTGCTTTGTCTGCTCTTAGAATAAGGGACTGCGGAGTTTAGTTCCGGCGGCCCACTTTGTGGCGAGGCTTCTGTATAAATTTATCCCTTTGGGGGCAACCTAGGGGGTAGGGAGGACGCGGCCAAGGGGGTTGACCCCAACCTCTGTCCAAGTAGCCAAACCCAGAAAACCCCCTCGGCCTTTACTCCAGCCCTGGAATGCGCCCCCTTCTGGCCCAGCTCTGGACTTTCCCGGCAGGCAGAACCTAGGGCACGGGCAGTGCCCAAGGACCCGGATGTTGTGGGCAGCGTGGGTCCTGCAGAGCCCGGCCTTCCTGGGACCTCGCCTCCTACGGCCCGTACCCTTCGTCCTTTGTTCCATTTTCCCTCAAAGGCACTTTTTTTGGTCACCACCCGCCTCATCCCTTTGGTGCCCCACCCCCCAGGCAGTATGAAGGTTTACAGGATTTTCTCTAGGCTCAGAGGACCTTCTCATCCTCCCTGCGTCTAAATCATATTGGCTCTTCTGCTGTAGTGTATAGACCGCTAGACTTGCGGTCAGTTTAGACCTGTGTCCAAATGTGGCCTCAGATACTCATGAAGTGTGTGATCTTGAGATCAAGTCATTTAATCGCCTTTTGCCTCAGTTTCCTTATCTTTAAGTTAATTACATCTACACACCTAACAACTCTGAATATCAAATGAAAGGAATTAGCCCAGGGACTGGTACTTGGTAGGTGCAAGTGCTAAGTGCTTCTTGATCCTTAAAATGCTATTATTACTGTGCAACAGCAGGTTGAAGCTAGAAAAAGAACTTGCTGGTCAACCTTTCCTAAGACAGAGGTGCAATGGGACTCCAAGTAACAGCCTGGATGAGAATAGAGCCAGAGCAAGGTGGCTGCTGATCTGGAGCCTTTGGTCCCGCTTGAAGTCCAGGAGTGGGAGTCAACCTAATCAGTCAAGAAACATCTGTTGATACAAGTATCCCCAGCACTGATCTTCTAAATTATTTCCCAGGGTTTGGCTTTTCATTCAAAACAAGGCAATGGGCTGACAACCAGATAGCAATACATGGATGGGAAACCCTGGATCAAAACTTGTGGAAAGTGATTTTGAGGGCCAGGGTGCATTCTTATTGTATGAGATTGTGCAGGAGTAACTCAAGGGACAAGAGGCTGTTGTGTAAATATCTGAAAAAGGAACTACTTTGTAACTCTCACAAACTTTTTTTCTTAAGAAAAAAAAGTCTAACTAGTTAAACTTACTTTGTAACCATACTTAAATAATCTCAACACATAAAACTTAACATTTTAGTCTAATGTCCCCATTAGGATTCTTTGTCCATTCTCATTCTTTCTTCCTCATAGATGGTCAGTGTGTACTGATCCTCTGGTTCTTTTGTTGGGTTTCAAGATTAATACAAGTCTTTATTTTTTCTTGTTGTTGTTGTTTAAACAAATAATATAGTTCAGGGATTCTTTGTTCTTCAAAAATCTCAAAATCAGACTTCTGTGTGGGCCAATTTACTCCCAAAACTTTGAAGCATAACATTCTTCTGGAGTCTATGTGATTACTAGGCCTGCAGGTAATGTTTGCTGACCAATTAGGGTAAAACTTAGAAGATATCATGGATTTTTTTTTTCAAAGACCAAATTTCCACACTGCTCTGATAACTATATTCAAGTGATTTTTAGTATCTTCTCTCTCCTCCACCTTACCCTCTTCTTAAGTTCTGGAAAGACACCATCCAGTCAACTGGAGACGAATACATCCTTCCCTGGGCCACTGCTCCTTTATAGTTTTATGTGTATTGTCTTACTAGTTAGGATGTAAGCTCTTAAAGGGCTGAGATTATATTGTATTTGTATACCTAAGCACTAAGCACTTATTAATGCTTTATTATCCTTCATGTCTAAGTTATATATGGAGGAATAGCAGGACAAATGAAGCTTAGAACCCACAGAAATGAGTGTACAAGCTGGAAGTCAGTGCCTCAAGCCAGTCTGGCAGTCATGTTTTGGTAAAAGACAGTCTAACCAATAAAGCTTTGGATTTTTTTATAATCAATGTATCAAGTACGTTGAAGTACTGTGGGATCTTTTGCAAAGTTCATTTCATATAATCCAGCACCCTTGGGCACACCAAAAACTCAAAAAGGAAAATGGAGGTACAAAAATTGACAAATTGAGAACTTCTTCAATGACACTGTTAATGTTTCTGCCCCTGTGTGCTAGATGGCTACCTGGTAGGATAAGAGTTCTAGCCTTTCTTTTATATTCTCATTTATATTAAAATATACTGCAGCTTGAAATAAATAAAAAAAGAGAAAATTTTTGAAGTTTCAGGGTCCTTCTCTTTTTTCTTAGACTTGTTTCTGCATTATGCTCTTTTGCACAAACACTACAAATGATTTATACTGATTAGATAAAGTATGTGAAATATAAAGTGAATCCTGTAGGATCATGAAAGGCTTATGTAACCACCCAATATGACTAGATGTTGGTAGTTTAATACAAGATCACAAATTACTGCAACGGTAACCATTTTAAACATCTAAAAACAAACAAAATAATGATTTAAACTAGGAAGGATTTAATAAATGCTTTATATCAGAGAAATTGCATTATTTATTTTCTTTGTACATTCTTATCTTTAAGAATTTTACTTATTCAAAAGCTATTCTAAATTCCTACATACAGAATACATTCCAGAAAGCATTTGAAACTTAAGCATTGTAACTAGCTAATTGTGTACTTCAAGGCAAGTATATAAAACTGTGGGCTCCCCTTCTAAAATAATAACAACATGGCATGTTGGGATAGTAGATGTTTAGTTTATATATTTTCTATGAGCTTTTCATGCTAGATGCAAGCACCTTATATTTGGAAATCAGTACTAAATAATTCTTAAACATCAAAACACATCAAAAGTAGACAATTTGAGCCAAGAGGAAAATAACACTAATTGGGATGGCTGAATCAATAATATGAATACAGGTTATGTTGTACTTAATTCAGATGTATAACAATATTTTTGCCCTCTAGCCCTGTGGCCCCACTTTCCCACTGGTGAATTGTTCTTAGAAACTCCATTTTGAGAAAGGAACCAGCCATCCTTCATTCACTGGCCTACACCAAAATAGCCCCTAGAGGTTTCCAAGGGAACTTTTAAACTCCCTTGTCCTGGTCCTCTTTCCCCTCTTTGGGGTACCTTAAGGGTAAAGGCCTTTGTTTTTGCTTGTATTTTTATCCCCAGTGCTTAACATAATGGCTAGCACACAATAAGCCCTTAAATGCTTGTTGACTTGACTTTTTTGCTAGCTGGAAAACAAAAGCCTCAAACAATCTGCCCACCTATTTATAAGCCATCTGTGATCATTCTTTAAACTTAAATAATTTTTCTTTAAATTCAGGGGCAAAAAGATCACTTGTTGCTCTGAGAAAAAAAGTGAAATTCAATTGCACACTCAACAAACAGGTAGAGCTGTTTTTATTTTTCATAGAACTTTTGGAAGAATTCCAGGAATAACAACAAAATCTGCTTTCTTGAAACCAAATATTTACTATTTTTATTAGATTGTATCGACAGTTTTCAGATGGATGACAACTGGAAAGCCCAGGTGTAAGAACTCAGAAAACAAAGTCTTCCAAACTACTAAGTATTCCACAGGGCAATACTCTTCCACCACAGCTGCACAACATATATATGTCAGTACCAGACAGATGCTGTATGTTAACATGATTACCGAGTATTCACCTGAAGAGAAAAGTGATATTGAGAGTTTAAAACGCTAAAATCAAAGAGTTTGCGGAGTTCAAAAGGAATTTTAAAATATCTGGTCAAATCACCTCATTTTATGGATGAGGAAAATCATTATTAGAAGTGATGTGAGGGGGGGACACATAACACTTACTAGCTGTGTGACCCTGGGCTAGTCACTTAACCCCACTGCCTAGCCAAAAAAACAAAACAAAACAAAACAAAACAAACAAAAAAAACCAAACCACAAAGAAAAGAAAAAAGGAGTGATGTGACTTCACCCAACATCAGACAGCTATTTTAGCAGCAAAAGTAGTACTACAATCTGGATATTCTAATTCCTACTTCTGTATTTTCCCACTGTAACACACTAATATTTTAAACTCCTGTTGCACCTTTCAAATTAGTGGCATGAATATTCAGGTGTAGGAGTCAGGTTCCCCCCCCCCCAAAAAAACCCAGTATAGTATAGCACTCTACTATTCTTTCCCAATTGGATTCTCTGCAGTCCTTGCAACTATACTTTGAGTTTCTTCAGCTTCAAGGGTTTATCATGATATAGCTGGAAGAATACTAGTTTTGTACACAAGTCTTTGCTTTGAAACTTTGTGCATAATTTGGGACAGGTTACATCAAGCCTCAGAATCAGAATTTTAGAGTTGGAAGGGACTCAGTGGCCATCTAATCCAACTACAAACAGTTCTGCTATAACACTTGTCTTGAAAACTTGAATTTGTTCCAAGACTGATTCATTAGGGAACATTCTGAGCATAAATAAACCTGGCTTATGGGTGAGAATGGAGAAAACTACACTGCTTCACAATAATTCACAAGCTTTAACCCTTTGGTTGCTCATTTCCATAAGCAAGTTTCAGGTCCTATTCAAGGTAAAGAGACACATTTATTATGCATCTTCTGGTGCAGTAGCTGGAGGTGGGCTGGTCCAGCCCCAACCCCCCTTTTCCACTTTCTGCTCTGACCTCTGGTTTCTCACGCTGGAGTTTCAGCCTGCTCAACCTGCATGAGACCTTGCCAGCTCGACTCATGGGATCTGGGATGCAGCAGCCTGGGTCTATAGATCCTGCCATTATATAAATCATTTAACATGTATAAAACCATGCCACCATGTGTATTAGGTTCCTACCTTTATAAAATATGTTAATGATGAAATTTTTGAATATTGCGACTCTAACCCCATTTCCCCATAAGACCTGTGTTTTTCATTGCTTATGTTGCATAGCAGAATGCTTTTTGAAAATGGAATGTCAAGTTATAGCAGAAGTGACTGCTCTCAAAGGTACTTCCCAGGACAATATAACTGACAAATGATCATCCAGCCAATAACTGAAGGCTTCCAGTAAGGGGGAAGCGACTACCCCCAAGAGCCTATCGACATATAGATAGCTTTAATTGTGAGGAAGGTGTTTCTGACAAGACACCTAAATTTTCGGCTGCCACTTACACCCCTTTATTCCTGGGGGAAAAAGATGTAATATTTGTACTATCTAGCTCACAGTTTTAACAATTAGATGAATTGAAGAGTACAACGTGCTTTATGGTTATATTATGATTACTTTGTTTCTTACATGGCATGGCTTTCAGATCGCTTACTGTCCTCACTGCCCTGCAACTTGTCAGGTTTCCTTTGCGCTAGTTCCATCCCCTACTGGGGACAATCATCCATTTCCAGAGAACACAGACAGCTAGCTGTACAGTTAGAGCTCAAAAATTCATTTGAGGCTCTTCCAGAAGAGGAGGGAGCTAGATGCTCTGAGGAAGAAACTATTTGTCCTCCAAAGAATGATACAATAAAGCCACAGAAGTTATCAGATGAAAAAATTCCTCCTTCTGGTCAGAACAGAAAAAAGGTATTAAGGTAGCTATTTGTCTACCAGATAAGAACAGAAAGGTCTTGGAAGACTTAATAGGGAACCTGCCTGAAATTATCAAAATAAATGACAACTACCCACTTCTGATGAATCACATGGCCACAAATGCTCAATGTCAGAAGGAACCTAAAAAGTATTGTCAAGGGTTGACAACTCTGTTTCTCTCAATTATACACAAATCACATATTCTTCACCTTGAACTCAGTAATCTTATTTCCCTTCTACTTAGGCAAACAACATTGCTCTTGTGGTCATTATTCAAGGTCTAGCATCTTTTAAAATTTTCAACAAAAACTAACTTTTCCTTGTTAAAACCACTGGGTGATAGCACAAGCAAATTTCAATCCCTAGTAGAATAATTATTTGTGAACCATGAAACAACATTAACGATGTTAAGTTAGTTATAATTGCAATCACTTGAAACTGCAGAGAAACTGGACCCATAGTTCACTAAGTCTCTAATCACGAAAAGGTTTTACTTACTAAAAGAAAACGGCCAAAAGACAAGTAATTTAAAAGTACTGATTGATCCATAAGGTTTCTCTAAATAAACACTGAAACAGTAACTTCTTATTTTTTTTCCTAAGCAGAAATGAAGTCTGTATTTCTACTTAGAAAAACTATTCTGCATGTAGAATCAAGTTTTCTTGTGTTATGAATGGAATTTCTCAGGAATTTTTGGTTAGCACTGTTTCACTCTAATTTTTCAAAATGCCTCAATTAATTTCTAAATGGGAATTTATGTCAGAAAAATAGAATCTAAAACTTACCACATCATCAATCTTGAGAATGCTTCGGACTGTTTCAGTAGCCAGGGTCAGAGCACTGACTGACACCAACAAAGGTTGAACTACTAGCTCCTCCAAAATGTTGGAAATTCCACCCTGGAAATTAATATTTTTTTCTTTTATCATGTATACTATTTAACAAACATGTCAACAAAGATAATTTAACCATTATGCTCTTAGCAAAGTTCATTGGACCTGATTTTCTCTTTAGTCTAATGTTAAAAAAAAATTCTCAAAGTCAGGTTCTTTCCTAAGATGCCTTGGTAGTATCTCAACTAAAATTGGGAAACACTGATTTCACAATTTTCTTTCTTCCAAGAACATTTTTTTATGTTACGGATATTATTAAATACTTTTCTTTACATTCATTATTAGGCAGGTCTTTTTATCCAGTTCTATGTATTTTTGTGTCTCAAATTTCATAACAACCTATCCATTTCTCAGCTGGAACCTTATTAATAACTCATATTTCATACAGTACTTTAAAGTTTACAAAGTATTTTCCTCATGACAACCCTCTAAGATGGATAGAGCAAGTATTATCCCTATCATATAACTGAGAAAATAGCCTTAGAGAGGCGATGTAACCTGTCAGAGGTTACAAAGCAAGCACCAGAGTTGGCATAGGAGTCCAGGCCTTCTGACTAGGGTTTTTTCCTATTATACCATAATAGCACCAGGCCTTTATCCATATACATCAGTTATTCCAGTTGCTGCCTAATTTGTATCTCTTTGTCTCCAATCCTGAACAAAGCCACCTATTTCACCTATGAATCTACCATTCCAAAATCTGCAATGACTTCCCTACAGAATGACATTCAAAATCCTTCCTTAGCCCTACATTCAACTCTATTATGTGGTCTTGCTCTACCTTTGCAACTTTATCTTTTGCTATTCTCCCAAAACAAAACTACAATTTAAATATGTTCCCTGAAGATGTTTGCTTAGTTCTGCCCACATAACTTCACTCCCTATACTTTTATTTCCCTTGACTAGAACACCCTCTTAATATTGCCTCCAGATCTACCCATACTTCAAGGTCTCAATCAAGTACCATATTCTCAATAGTAGTAACAACAGTTACTATTGATGGCACTTTTAAGGAAATATATAATTCTATCTTCCAAACAACCCTGGGAGGTAGGTTCTATAATTTTTACTTTACAAATGAAGAAACCGAGGCACAGAGATATTTAGAGACTTGCCCACAGTCACACAGCAAATGTGTCTGAGGTCAGATCTGAATTCAGGCCTTTCTGCCTCTAGGTTTAATGCTCTATCCACTATGCAACCTAACTGCTCTTAACAAGACCAACCCCTCCTACACTGGTCCAGTAATCTTCAGCTACAGGTCTCCTATCAACCTATCTCCTATCTCCTATCAACCACTCAATGTATACTGCTGCCTTGTACTGGCAGTTTACTTATTTCATACGTACACAATGTCTTCCTGGTAAATACTTAGATCCTGGAGGATCTAGGAATCCTGCATTATACCATTCTGTAACAGGTTTCAGAAGTTATTTCCTCAAATTTAGGCTTTGCCAGACATTACCTCACTATTCATGCCAAAAGAAACTCCCTCTAGCTAGATCAGGATGAATCTATTTTCATTTCACACTTGCTTTCCTAATCAGTTCTTATAAAGAATACTATACCTATTTCTGAAGCTTATACACAAACAATTAAGCAGGTATATCAGAGGTTCCTAACCTGGTATCTGAAAACTTTCTTTAACAAAATATCGATAGCCGTATTCCAATAAAATTGCCTTCCTTTATAATCCTGTGCACGTTATGCATTTAAAATTATTCTGAATTGTCTACAGTTTCGCCAAATTTCTAAAGGTGTTCATAGCACAAAAAATGTTAACTCATTTATAGAGTGCTTATGTTGTTTGTCAAGTACTTTGCTTGAAGTAAAATCAGTCATCCTCAATTCTTCTACATGAAGTCTTGTCAATTTTACCTCGACATTTCCTCTATCCATTCCCTTCTTTCTACTCACATAGCTACCCTTATTTTAGGCCCTCATCAATTCTTGCTTAGACTACTGCAACAGCCTAAGTGGACTCCCTATCTCAAGTCTTTCTTCACCCTTTTGAATTCATCTTTCACACAGCTGCCTAAATAAAAATCTTACAGCTCCAGGAGCTTCTAGGATCAAATACAAACGCCTTTGTTTTTTTACTTAAAGCCTTTACAATCTAGTTCCAGCCTATCTCTCTCTATGTATACACAACTGCCCTCCAAAGTGGCACACTGGCTATTCTTTATACATGACCTCTACCTCCTTTCTTTATGCCTCTGCACGCAAACGTTCTCACTGCTCGGTTCAAGTGCCAGCATCTACTTAAGACACTTTTCTGATTCCTCCTTTCAGCTGTCAGTGCCACCCTCCACAAAAGCTTACTTTGTATATATATCTTGTCTATGTACATACATACATAGACATTGCTCCCCAAATAGAATGGAAGCACTCTGAGGAGAGGGATTATTCATTTTGGTCTCTTTATCGCCCATGCCTAGCACAGTACCTGACATAATGCAAATATTTCATAAATGCCTGCTGATCGATTAAAAAAACATTATTACCTTTCGGACATTAATCCCTGCAGTGGTCTCTCCCTGAGCATGTCGATTTCTTAATTCTGTTACAGTAGAAATGGGATTAAGGCCTGCATTTTCAGCTAGAGTAGATGGAATGACTTCCATTGCATCTGCAAAAGCACGGACGCAATATGACTCCATCCCA
Source organism: Vombatus ursinus (assembly GCF_900497805.2). NCBI lineage: Eukaryota > Metazoa > Chordata > Mammalia > Diprotodontia > Vombatidae > Vombatus > Vombatus ursinus. The sequence goes on along the minus strand of NW_020954556.1, from coordinate 28,887,664 downwards.
CTCAAAGTTCGTGAATATTCAGTTAAACGCAAGGCCAGCTCTATCTCTGGAGCACCACCTCCTGCAATCAGAGCTCTGAAACAGACAAGACAGGTTTATGGCTAATTTTCCCAAGCAGATAACTGTTCAAACATTAAGAGAACATCTTTCAAATATTTTACTACTTCTAACTACTCAATAACCGCATTTTTAATTTGTTCTATCCAGGCCTACAATTTCATCAGTATAGGGAATCTGTGGTGAAGACCTTCTAGTAATGCAGGTTAGTGTAAAACCACACTAAAACTTTTGGGACAATGCATGTATATATGTGTGTATGCATGTATGTATAAATATACTAAATAAACATATGGCCAAAGCACACAGAAATCATGTACTAAATTATCAAAGGGTAAAACTGACAAAACACATTACCTCTTTTTTACTAAACAGCGAATAACACATAAAGCATCATGAATTGAACGCTCAGCTTCTTCAATCACCAATTTGTTGGATCCACGAACAACAATAGTAACTGTCTTTCCAGGGCTTGCACAACCCGTAATCTACAGGGAAAAAAAAGCATTATTAGCTACCTAGTGCAGTGAAGAAAGCTAGCAAATTCAAACTTAATTATATGCTTACTTTGAGCAGTTTGCCAGAACCATTTAAGCTGACCTCCTCTGCTAGCTCAGCAGAGCCAAGCATTTCAGGAGTGAACTGGTCAATATGGGCAACTGGTTTGGTTCCAATTGTCTGTAAAAATAAAATCAAATCATAAAACACAATGTTTATAAAAATGCAAAATGTAACTCATAAACTCATTTTATAAAAGTTTAAAAAAAAAACTCGCTTACCTTACAAATAAATTCAATGTCTTCTCTTTCAATATCCTTAACCACCATAATCTTCATTTTGTTTAGGAAATGTAATGCAAGATCACTAAGAGCATCCCTAGAACAAGCCAAAAGTTGAAATGCCATCAGTGATCCTGTCAATGTGAGAAAAAAGCTCTATTCTGTTCAACTGCTTTACGTTTTCTTTCACCACTATTAATGTGACCAAGCAGTTAATCAGACAATTTAACTGTTCAGTAACAGTTGTTTTAATTGTACATAAAATGGGGGAGCTCAAAATCCTTTGTAAAAATAAAAGTTAGATTTCCAAAATGTTATTAAACATAGTACAGATAATCAAAGGTTAATCAGAAAGAGAATTTTTATTATTAAGAGAAAATACCTTGGGTTTTATGATTCTTTTGCTAGTACGAACTCTGTAATTACAAGGGATCTCTGATATTTCATTCATGTGGGTTGTTGAGTCATTTCAGTCCTGTCTGACTCTTTGTGATCCCATTTGGGGCTTTCTTGGCAGACAGTAGTTTGTAATTTCCTTCTCCAGTTTATTTTACAGATGAGGAAACTGAGGCAAACAGGGTAAAGTGATTTGCCCAGGGTCACACAACTAGTGTCTGAGGCAGGATTTGGACTCAGACCATCCTAACCTCAGGCCTGGCACTCTATTCACTGTGCCACCTTGCTGCCCCTATTGATGTGGGTACATCCTACAATAATGTACACTACAATCCATGTACATCTCACTATAATTATACATACACACATGCATGCACTCACTAAAGAGTGGCTTTACCCATGTGCTAAGGCCTTCCTCTCTTTGGGCCATGTAGGGATAACACCAGAGAATGAAGGCTCTCCATTCACCACTTGTCCTTCCTTGTTTGCATAAACAACTCAGCTTTCCCCCAACCCCCTCAATTATACATTTCTCTGATAACATTCTACATAAGTCTTCATCTGTAATGTGTTGGTTATGGTTTGCTCATAGTTAACACACAAGTCTACACTACTCTCTGAGTGATAATTCTTCAGATACTATGTCTCACAGAAGGACCACGAGAGGGACACTGATGTAAAAAGATAAATCATCATTTCAGAGAGAAGCTTGGGGTCAATTAAAAGAACTGTGCAGTTTCCCAAAGACACTCTAGCCCACATTCCTATTCAATTCTGCGCACAAATCATTGTCTATGCATAGTGGCTATTTGAGATATATGTATGTCTCACCAGGGACCTCATTTAGGAAATTTTACAGTATTTCTGGGTTTAAGGCAATCAGCATGTCCTCCTCCAACAGAAGCATCCGGAGGACCTTACCACTCTAATACCACTTTGGTTGGACTCTGCCATTGTCAAGGAGGATGACCAGTGCAAACCCCTTAGGTGAGTACACTGTTTCATGCCTCACTTAATAATTAATAATTAAAAGTTGCAGAACAAAGATACCTATTTTTACATCTTTCAAGGAACACCATGAAAGAGAAGACAAAATGGCAAACAGTAATAGGTGACACTCCTCCACATTTTGCAATGATGTTGGGAGAGTGGTAGAAAAAGGGCAGACGATGCCAAGAATTACATTAATTATTAGACCATCTCTAAACATTAACTGTTGATACTTTAAATGTGAGGCTCATCTTGTTGTTCAGTCGTTTCAGTCATGTCACACTTTCCATGACCTAATTTTGGAGTTATCTTGACAAAGATATTGGAGTAGTTTGCCTTTTCCATCTTCAGCATTTTACAGATGAGGAACTTCCTCATCAGGAAGATGAGGTCTTAATTCCAAGCCCAATGCTTTATCCACTCTGCCACAGCTACCCCATAAGAGGTTCTTAGCTAATGTATGATGTACAGAGGGAATTAAATCTAGTAATTTTAATAGTCTTGCTATGCTGGTTTTATCCAGGCTCCAAGAAACATTTCATAAGACATTGGGTTGTCTCATGTAATAGTATTTATGAAGAAATAGGATAAAACCCCAAGAATTCCAAATTCATCAATTCACAGTTGAGAGAAATGTCAAACTTCAGAGACACTCAAATGAGATTAAAACGGAAAAATGTTTAACCAAATAAATAAAAATATAACATAACATTAATTTGTGGTATTCTAAATCTGTTTGACACCCGTAGTCCAGACAGTCTATTGTGTCCTTTGCTTTATAGTCACATTACTTTTCACCTCTGAGACCTACTGAAGCTAAAACTGAAACCTAATGGACAATCCTTAAATTGTCCTCTTGCTCAGTTAGTATCATCAGGGCTTTCCTAAATTTGTTTAAAATGCACATTAATCTTAAAAAGACTTAAGAACTCTGACCAATGCAATGATCAATCAAGGCTACAGAGGAAGAATGATGAAACGTTACCTTCTGATAGAGGAAAGATGGATTTAAGGAGCAGAAGGAAACATAAGGGCATGGCAAATGTGTAGATCTGTTTAGCTTGACCATACTTAATTGTTAAAAGGACTGTTTGTTCCTGTTTTTTATTTACGGGAAGAGATTTGGGGAAGTTAGCAGTAAAGAAGTTTAGAGGGAAACAGAGAAGCAGGACGGCTTTGAAAAGAACATTTGAAATTTATTTAATACTTTCTTTAAGCAAGAAGGCATGAAATAGGTATGTGGTTTCACATTTTGTAAATGAAAATGTTTTCTCTTTTTTGGGGGGGCAGTCTGTTAAATTACGAATAACATTTTTTAAGAAAGAATGCTAGTACCACTTTTTTCTACAGGGCCAGTTTTGTCTTCTGTACTTGATTTTCTCTCTCATACTGCTCATACTTTGTAATTAGTGTGTACCTTTATGCCTATTTGCTCAGATGCCAGCTGAATTCCAACAATACGAAGTGCTGATCAGTCTTTTCACTGCACTAGCTCTGTCTCCCACTACATTTTTCCAAATGCTCTAGGGCACTACTGGGTATCTGACTTTTGTTATAGCATCAGGAAGACAAAGTAGATAAAGTTTATTGAATTCTAAAAAGGGTTCTCACACATTGCCTCTCTTTTCTCCTGTCCAAGAATTCTGACACTTTAAAATATCTTCTATTTTAAAGAATAAGACTGTATTTTCTTAAATATGTCCACTAATTTAAACATTTTTCACCTGAAATTTTCATGGTTTTATTATAAAATTTCATTTACTAAAGGCTGCTTGATTAACATTCATTAATCAGTTGCTTCAGCTGGCAATTTTGTTTTGTTTTGTTTGTTTTATTTTTTGGTGAGGCAATCAGGATTAAGTGACTTGCCCAGGGTCACACAGCTAGTAAGTATCAAGTGTCTGAGGCTGGATTCAAACTCAGGTATCCACTGTGCCATCTAGCTGCCCCTCAGCTGGTAATTTTTATGCTTGTTTTGGTAATCATTCAAGAGAAATTTTATGTCACTGGTTTATAGATTTTCTAGAAGTATTAATGATTCTCTCCTATAGCCATCCTTTTTTGTTTTCCAGCTAGCTTTCATTAGGTCTGTTAAGAATTACTTTGATGAAAACGAAGATAAATGTTGAATTACTTATAGTGGTACTGAAAAATCACCATTACCATCAACAATAAACACAAATTATGAGATGGTTGTTAAGATTAATGTATTGATTTTCTATATCTCTGCTTTCTATATGGAAATTAGAGGGAAAAAAGGTACCAGAATATACCTTTTCTGTTATTAAAATGAAATATAATATTTTTCAATTAATAAACACTGCTTTTCACTCCCTCAAACTTTCAAAAGGAGAAAAAACCCTCATAACAAATAAGCATAATCAAACAAAACAAATTCCCACAATGGCCATATTGATATGATCAAAATATATTTTGAGATAGCCTTTTATGACCTTTTCAAGAATTCTGCACCATCCAAATCATCTCCACAAACCTAAATCTTAAAGTTTAGAGTAGTTCTAGCTTTGCTTTTATGACTTGCTATTGGCACTGAGTTATTTGAGATTAGGGGTCAGAGAAGAAAACTCCTTGACTGCTACATACACTGCTATATGGGGAAAAAGGAGCAGCCTTATAATTTACCTCAGGAATGTACTGTGGAATAGGATAGCCCTGGATCTCGGATTATAATTGACTACACAGAGTTCTACTAACATATTTATAAATATCTATTTCTTACTAGAAAGCAAAGTCAAATAAGTTTTTAAATATTAAATAAGATGTATTTCATATCACTTACCTTAGAATAGATTTCTGTACGAGGAGTACATTACATCCAGACTTCTTAATCTGCTTCACTAAATTGAGAATATAAGCTCTCTCTTCTCTCAATACTCTGTCCATTTGAGCATAGTCAGAAACTACAATTTGATTATCCATCTGTTGAAAGGGAATATGAAAATTGTGCATTTTAAGCTTTTAAAAAGCATGTTAGAAATGATTGATTATAATTAATTACGATTCTATTTACAAAGAACAGAATAGATAAAAAAAAAAATGACAGTAAAGTAGCAGGACATATGAGGAAATCTAGGAACAGAGTTTGGAAAAGCATCTGGGTCATGATCATGAGAGAAAGTAGTAAGTTCCTTGAGGGCAAGGACTACTTCACTTCTCTATCTTCATTTTCATCTGTATTCTTACCATCCAGCACAGTGTACTACAAGACAGGTGCTTAGGTAGGGATACAAAGGCTTGGGCTGGGATAGAAATACAATCTTGTAGATGAAATATACTGCACAGCACTTGCTAGGAAGAGGGAGTTTAGCAAACAGATCATAAACCTGCCTGGCATGATATGGTGATGATGGGGCATATTAACTATCTGGATATTTGTTGGATTTGTGCTAAATGCAGAGCCAAATGATAAATTTTTCATTTGCTTTAATTATAATTTCATTGTTTAAAATACAACAGAAGTCTTGAGAAGAATTATTATTTTGAACCTAATTCTGTTTAATCAAGAACTGGCTGTTTAAGTAGAGTACTAGGAATTTTGGAATAAAGCAGCCATTCCATCTTCAAAAAACTAAGCATGGTTCAATGTAAGCCTTAAACTCTGGGACAGAAGATATCAAAAACACAGCATCATGCCCTAAATTGTGCAGGGCAGGTCAGCTCAAGAAGAATGAGAAATAATTATATAGAATGAAATTCTGATGGCAAAATCAAAAACTATTGTAATGAGTAGGAAAAGGGAGAATTATCTGGAGAGAGATGGATATGGGAATTCGGTAACTTAGATTTTAAAAGACATAAAAAGAGAACAGTAGTAAACATGGTTCTCATATTTGCACTTGACAAAGTTGGGAGCAAACTCATTGGATGACAGTCATAACTGAAGAAAGCTGGTCAAGATGATGAGCAAAATATAACCTAATAAAATGGAAATTCAGAGTTAAGCGTCAAGTTCTCCACTTTGATTCAAAACAGTCAATTGTACAAATATAGGATGGGGAAATATGGCAATATAGCAATGCACATAAAGAGTCTAGGGGTTTTAGTGGACCATCTCATTATGAATTAACAGTATGACACAGCAGCCAGGAACACTAATGTGATCTTAGGATGCATTTTTATAAATACAGTGTTCAGAATAAGACACCCATGAAAGATTTTTTTTTTTAGGCAATTGGGGTTAAGTGACTTGCCCAGGGGTTAAGTGACACAGCTAGTAAGTGTCAAATGTTTGGTCTGAGGCCAGATTTGAACTCAGGTCCTCTTGACTTCAGCGCCGGCGCTCCATCCACTGCGCCACCTAGCTGCCCCAAAAGATATTTTTAAATAAAGAGTTGACACATGGAAGATAAATTGGACTTACTCTACTTGATCTCAGAGGGGAGAACTTAGAGTAAAGGACAGAAGCTACAGAGAGGTAAATTATCAGCTTGATGTAAGAAAAACACCGTAACTGAATTCCTAAATCTGTCCAAAAGTAAAATGGGCTTCCTCAGGAGGTCTTAAAAATGCTAGAAGACCATTCATCAGGAACTATTAAGATCCCTATTGAGGCATAGGTTAGACTATTAGATGACCTTTGAGACCATCTTCCAACTCTTAAGTTTTTTTGATCATCTGAAAAAGATGTCAGGACAGTCCTCTTAACTGTCAAAATAATGAAGACTATTATATAGGTAAGAATGAAGTAATATTTTAGGAGTGGAAATGTTGGAAGAGACATAGACTCAGCTACTTGTTTTTACTCATGTCTGTCACAGCAGACAAGGTGACAATTCTTTGGGTTCACATCCTTTTACATTATGCCTCTAGGAAATGTAATATGTATGGCATTGTTAGAAGACTACCCAGCATGCTGACTTTAAATATGTTAACATAGTGCTTTCTCCAAGATAAAGACACCGAGGTGATTTTGGCTCCTTCCCATTTATTGGTGCTTAGCCACCTGTCTACTCAAATAGGGGTAACGATCAGAATCAGACTTACGTACATCTGTTTTAGGAGCAGATAAACAGAACTGAATGAGCCCAATCTTAGCCTTCTCAACTCTGGTTACGCCGGTGTTTGCCACTTTCTGAGTTAGGACCAACCCTTCCACCAGTTCACAGTCATCAATTGTTCCTCTAAGTAAAACAAAAGAGAGAAAGCGTGTAAGTTTTAAACCTAAAGTCGTAAACTTTTAAAAAATATTAGAACCTTTCTAATTTATATTGGCCCCACTCATGGGCATCTCTCATCTTATTCCCCTAACATAATGAGGTGAAGAGAACAAATTCCTATCTGCCATGAAGACATTCAGAATTCTCACAATGATAGAACCACCAGAAAAGAAGAAAACCCCAATCCTTGTTGGTCCTATTATCTGATTCCATTTTTGTCATAGAAATCATGCTTATGGGAAACATTAACTCTGATTAATGAAAGTAGTAAGTATAGATTTTTCTCACCCAAGCTTCTTAACTATTTTAATGTCTCGAAGATCGACACTAGTAGCTGTTGTTGGGTCAATCACCTTCATCACGGCATCTACGCTCATTGGAGAAAGCAGGCTTGAGTACTGAGATACAACCTAGAAGTATTCAGTTTTTAAAAAGGTCAACTCTAAAAGTGGTAAAGGAAAACTGCTTACTATAGACAAACACTATCTTCTCTAATGATAAACATAAAGAAAAATGACAGTTTTGGAGAAATTAAAAAATTGTTTTTTACTACAAAAACACTATTTTACTTCCACGTTTGCAGATGAGGTAAGTTTCTCACCAATACTTTGTTAACCTTTTTTTTTTTAAAAAAGCAAAAACAAGATTAACAGTTCAATTTTCCAAAAACAGATTAATACTCTTCTGGCATAAAGCAGCACTAAGTACTTTTGGATACTCATAGTTCCACCATATCAACTAGCATCCCCTGTATCTTCAGAACAGCAAGAAGCTTCATTCAATATTAAGGTATTGGCAGAATAGTTCTAGCACATTTGAAAAGGCAATCATTATGGGCACAATCTAGTCTTGGTCCCACGACCAAAGATCAAGGGAAACATATGAGTCTGGCATTGAGAGAAGGAATGAAGTTAAAACAGGAAAGTCAGGAAAACCAAAGATGCTAAGATGCTAGGAGTTATCAAACTTTCAGTAAAATTTTAAGCAGCACTATGTTAATCACTGAGTTTGCTGAATGATTAACAAGAGTAAAGTCACATTTACATAGCACTTAAAGTTTACAAACCTAAAGAAGGTTCTATGGAGATGTTTCTGATTTAAGACAAAGGAAAGAGTCTTAAAATGTTGCTCCACAACTACAATAATGTTTTCTTTCCAACTACAGAGCAAAGAAAAATCTCCCCCTTTCTTCAGCCTTCATATCACTGGAAAGATTCTTCAACAAAACCAAAAGGGCACAATTTCAATAGTCTTTAACTCTTCATACCTTTGAGTTTAGTGAAGTGGTTGCACTATTTAGCAATGTTTCTCTGTCACTCAGTTCCACTGGCTGTGCCATTTTGGTTAAGACTTCAACACCTCTATCCAAAGCTTTTTGGAATGATTCAGAAATGATGGTTGGGTGAATCCCTGTGAAGTTTCAAACTCAAGTTGTTAATTAGTCATTTAATTACTAGAACTACATCTTACTTACCATTGCACATTTGTTAAATTGTTTTAATTACACTACTTTAAGAATGACATTTTTTAAAAAAATTAATTACATTATTGGTTGAGTTATATCAAGTTTCTTTCCATGAAAAACCAGTCTACAATTAGTAAAGGAAAAATAAGTCTTATCTACTCATGAAAGACCTCATTATTCCAAAATAAACCCTAATAACTTTTCTACAGAAAATCATCTTTATCCTACCACTACTTAGCAATAATATAAACTCAACCTACCCTTTTGGAGAAGTTTGGTACAGGAATCCAAAAGAGATCCAGCAATGATAACAACAGATGTGGTACCATCACCAGCTTCAATATCTTGTGCTTTGGAGAGCTCTACCAACTAAAAAAGAAAATACAGAAATTTGCCCAATTTTAAGTGACAGGGCACATTAAGACCTGATTTAAGTAACAGGTCAACAGCCCTGTTAAGGTACTTTGATAGTCTTGACAAGATCATGAGGCTTCGGCTACACATAAAACTTTAGAACGGGTTTCAGCATGTGCATTTATGTCAAATTTAAAATTCAATGCAAAAGCAAATTGCAAGAGGAAAAAAATATAAACTCTATAGTGTCATAAATTTGCCTTTCTGGAAAACTTAAAATTCCACAAGAGAATGAATGTTACCCCCTTCTCACTCCTCATCCCCCCAGGGTATGTAGTGAAAGCATTAAGAAGGAAAATTCTGCACAACTAGGGAGGGGGGTGGGGCGGAGGGGGAAACATGTGGAGTGGGGCAGGAGGAAGGATAGTAGATTTTGTATTTCCCTAGCTGCACAGAATCTCATGTATCATGATCATTAATTGATTCTAGAATGTTCACTCCTCCACATAAGGGCTATTTATTTGCCTCATCATGGTATGGGAGTTAACTGTGTACTCTCAAAGAATACACAGAATACAAACTCTGGCAGGTCCAGAGTAGAAAAACTAAGAATGGGACCAGGATATCTAGGAACAAAGACAGTCCCTAGGAGGTTGGCTACCAAGTAATGAATGTCAGCATGGTAATATGGAAGTCAAAAAAGACTAAAAAGCTTTTCTATCACGAAGTGGAGGAGTTTGAGAGTCCTACTGACACTGAAGTGATACATTTTTGAAAACACAGTTTTGAACAGGGGCCTGGTCACAGATTGGATGCCGGTTATTCAGGAGCTTAGTTAAGTTCTAAGAGGCTCATAACTATGTTTGTCAGAGTGACTTTTTTTTTTTTGCCAGAGTGATTCTTGAATCAATTAATGAAAATGAATACAAAAGGCTACTATGTACCAGACACTGTGCTGAATGTTAAGGATACAAATGCAAAAGTAAGACCCCTCTAAGGGGGCTAGTTTAAACTAGAATACCAATACATTCACAAATAAGTAAATAGGGTATGAATGCAAAAGAAATACAGAGTAATAGGCAGGGGGTGACTCAAAACTGGGGGAATCAAGAAAGACCTCTTGAAGGAACTGGCACGAAAGTCAAGACTTGAAGGTAACTGGGTGCTCCAAAAGGCATGTGTGGAGAGATAATATGCCAGGCATAAAGGGAAAGCCTTTGCAAAGACACAATAAGAAAAGATTAGGATGTCACATAAGGTGAACAAGCAGTATGTCTTGGCTAGTCTAAGTGCAGAATGAAGGACAGTAATCCATAATCGGTTTGAAAAGAGAGGCTGGAGTCAGACATTCAATGGTGCCCAATGGAGTTTGCATTTGATCCTAAACGCAATTGTAAGTCATTAAAGCTTTAAGACTATGCTAAACTGCAAAATGATGAGATTGATTTGTCTTTTTTATTGACCTTATTTACAGTTAACTGATTTTGTCCAGTAGCTGCCTAAATCATGGTTATTTCTCAAATTAGTTCAGAAATTCAGCTGGTCTGTAATAAATTAAATTAAATCCAGTTCTCCTGCTAATCATTTCTATTCTTGCCTCAAGGAAATCTGCTATCCTTTGGGAATGTGGGAGGCCACCAGGGGGTCTGGTCTGGCATCTTTGTATCCTTTAAGGACACTAGTGTGCTATCCAAAAATGTCTGGTCTACTATCTTTATACTTGCAGGTAGGCTCAAATGGTGACTATGTGTTAGTCACAGGAGAGAAGAAGGGGGTTACTGCTAGCCCCTCATTCCCAATTTCCAAACAATCATATTGTCCCCCATGCCTCAGCTCCATAACCTATCATATTGATTTCACCATTCATGATATTGAGCTCTTTTAACCAATCATAACTTGTTCCCTGCCTACGAAGTACTATTCTTTGTTCTGTATTCCCCAAAGTATAAAAGAAAGCTATGCCCCTCATTTGGAGTCGTGGCTTTGCTGAGGAAGCTAAGATTTTATTTATTGGTAAGTTCACACTTTACTAATAAACTGATTGTGCTTGGAACATTGTGCCTCAGTTTACCTCCACTTTAACTGTTACAATTGTAAAGTGGAATGTACTGTGTCAGAGAATGCTCACATTAACAAAACTCACAGATCCTCAAAGTATTGAAGTAAGAAGATGTAACAAATGTTTATCATACTTAGATGTCATGGAAATGATAAACTGAAGTTTAAATTAAGGTTAAAAAGTAGTTTGTCATGTAAAAGAAAAACTATATATTTACCATCCTGGCTGCTGGATGCAAGACCTGCATTTGTTTCAAAATTGTAGCACCATCATTGGTAATGGTCACATCACCTTTTCCATCTTGAATCTAGAAATTTTTTTTTATTAAAAAACAAAACAAAAAAGACAAAATTTCTTTAGTCAACATTAATTTGATTTTTAAAAATGTTCTACTCATAGTTAAAAGCTTAATAGTAATGTTCATATTATCTTTTATATATAATGCATCCAACTTCTTAACACCCAAACACTTTCACACTGGCCTTTATTTTATGTTCAGTTCCACTTTATTGGTTAGAAAACTGAGGAGCAGAAAAATGAAGTCTCTCCACCACATGTCACAGGTAAATAGAGGCAGTTAGGTAGCACAGTGGACAGAGAACACTGGGCCTGAAGTCAGCAAGATCTGAGTTCAAATCAGCCTCAGACCCTTACTGGGCAAGTCATCTAGCTTCTATCTGCCTCAGTTTCCTCAACTGTAAAATGGAGATAATAACAGCACCTACCTCTTAAGGTTGTTGTGAGGATCAAATGAATATTTGTAAAGTGTTTAGCACAGTGCCTGGCATATAGTATACTTAACAAATGATTCCATTCCAAACAAAACCCAAATCTCCTAACTTCTAGCTTACTCCTTCCTAGAATTCATTCAGTAGATCTCTATATTACTGAGTTCTCACTATTATTAAAGCATTTTCAAATATTCATTAATGATACTGATGTACAGTTCTTTGCTTTACCTTACCTTGTTTAGGTATTAGGATTATAATTGTTTGATAAAAGGAGTCTATTAAGAGTGACTTCTCAAATTTGTATAGCACAGATATTGTTATTTTAAAATTATATAGAATTAACCAAGAGTTTTCCCTCCCTTTGGTTTACAGCTAGTTTTATTTCCTTTTCTGAGGCTGTATTATTTAAGATCTCTATTTGGTTTTCTGTTAAAGTATTTTATATTTTTGAAGGCATTCTTCTATTTCTCTTGTGTTCTCAAGTTCTGTTATCATACATGTTGTAGCTTAGAATAATTAAATTTTTTTTCTTTTTCTTTGTATTGTGTGTGCTATCACCTCATTCGTTTTTTTGCTGATTTGATTTTTTACCCTATCCTTTTTGGTTTCCAGTATGTTTCTTTTCTCATTTTCAATATCTCTTCTTTTGTGCTTATTTTAGATTAGCCTTCTAATTTTAAAAAATGCACATTAAATTAATTAACCATCTCTTTTTTGATTTTGTTAATGCATGTTTATAAGGATGTAATTTTCCCCTGTGGACTGCTTTAGCTGTCTCCCAGAAATTGTTATGTTGTTTCATCATTATCATTTTCTTTCACATAATTATTGTTTAGGATTCAATAATGAATATTGATTTTAAAATTTTAAATGAAATCCTGATAAACATACTACAGCAACTGATCTAGGAAATCATCAAATTGGACTTGTATTAGAGATTCAAGGATGGTTCAACATTAGGAAAACAATCAACATAAAATTAACAACGCCCCAAATCACATGACTATCATAGCTACAGAAAAAGGCTTTCACAAAACATTAACATTCACTTATGCTAAGAACATCACGAAGTAATGGCAGAGAGGGAATTTTTTTAAAATATAAAAAGTATTATCTAAAACCAAAATCAAGCACTATATTCAATGGGGACATACTAGAAGCTTTTCAATTAACATAGGAGTCTTTAAGCATAGACAACAACTCTGCTATTTTTTGGTAAGAGTTCTAGAAATGCTAGCAATAGCAGTAAGAAATAAATTAAAGGCATAAATATAGGTTAAAAGGAGATAAAACTACTGATGATATAATGATTTACTTAGAAAATTCCAGGGAATCAAAAAAGATACTAAGTAAGATTATAGCTTTGGCAAAGTTGCAAGGTTCAAAATAAACCCTCAAAAATTAATAGTATTTCCATATATTAATAAAATCCAAAAGTCAATAATAGAAAAAGAAATCTTGTTCCACGGAACTATAAAATGCATAAAATACGTGGGGATCAATCTACTGAAACCCACAAGATACTTATATAGATTTAATTACAAAGCGTTCCTTAAAGAAATAAAGACCAACTTAAAGAGCTGGAGAAACATTCAGTACTCATGGCCGAATAAAAAAAAGCAATACTATCAAAGCTAACTTACAATTTTAATGCTGTATCAATCAAAAGGGATACTTTATCAAACAACAAAATTCACTCAAAGAAATAATATATCTAGAATAGAAAGGGAAATGATGAAAAAAGGTTGGGAAAAGAAGGAATAACACTTCCAGACCTCAAAACCATTTGATATTAGTTAAAAAAAATAAGAGATGTAGAACAATGGAACTCAATAACTGTCTCCAATCAACAGAAAAATATAAATTACTTCTGGAAAGAACTCTTTGATTAAAAAAAAAAATGACTGGGAAAACTGGAAAGCAGTCAGCCAGAAATTAGGCTTAGACATATCGTTTTCTTTAGGCGTTTTCTCTCAACCGTTTCGGGGTTTCTTAGCAAAGATACTGGAGTGATTTGCCATTTCCTTCTCCAATGAGGAAAATGAAGCAAACAGGATTAAGTGACTTGCCCAGGGTCACATAGCTAATATCTGAGACCATATCTGAACTCAGGTCTTCCTGATTCCAAACCCAGTACTCTTATTCATTGCACCACCTAACTGTCCTAGATATATCATATTCCACAATAAATTCAAAATGGATACATGATCTGAATAATAAAGATCTATTGCAAAAAAGAGATCATATACTTTTCATGGCTACAGATATGAAATGTATTCTTTTTCAAACATTTATTCTAGTTTTCAACATTCAGTTCCTTAAGATTTTAGAGTTCCAAAATTTCTCACCCTCTTTCCCCTTAATTCTCCCCAAGACAGTGGGCAATCTGATATAGGCTCTACATATATGTTCATTTTAAACATATTTTCACAGTCATGTTATAAAAAAGAATTAGAACCAATGGGAGGAACCACGAGAAAGATGAAACAAAACAACAACAAAAAAGAGAGCAAATAGTATGCTTAATCTGTATTCAAACTCCACAGTTCTTTTTCTGGATGTGGATAGCATTTTCCATCATGAGTCTTTTGGAGTTGTCTTAGATCCTTGCATTACTAAGAAGAGGTAAGTCTATCAAAGTCAGTCACCACGCAATGTGGCTGTTACTGTGTATGATATTCTCCTGGTTCTGATCACTTCATTCAACATTAGTCCATGTAAGTCTTTTCAGGTTTAGGAAATATATTCTTACCCAAAGAAGCAATAGAGACAATTACAAAATATAAAACAGCTAACTTTGATTACATTAAATGGACAAGCATCTGCGCAAATTTAGTGCATCTAGGAGAAGAAGGAAGTGGCTGAACATGGAAAAATATTTGTATCAAATTTCTAAGAACATATCTCAGTCTCATCTTGCCCTTCCTCTCCCACACTCTCAAAAGCACTTTCCTCCAGAGATACCAATAGATAGATATCTGTGTCAAAGAATACATAAATGAAGTCCTCAAAAGAAGAATTATAAATTATCAACCACCATACTATTACTAAGCATAGAAAAGAATGGTCCAAATCACTAATAACAAGAGGAATGCTGAATGCAGATCAAAACATACTATTTGCCATTTTTTTTCCTTGTTCTGTTTCCTCTTTCTGGTGGTTCCTCCTATTGGTTCTAATTGTTCCTTAGAACATCACTAATGTGAAAATAAGTTTGATAGTAATGTATAGATATAACCTCTATCAGATTGCGAGCCATCTTTGGGAGGGAGGAAGGAAAGGAGGGGGAGAAAAATTTAAAACTCAAAAGCTTATGGAGGTGATTGTTGATAATTCAAAATAAATTCATAAAAACAACAACAACAAAAAACAAACAAAAAAAACCAAGAGGAATGCTAATCAAAACAACTCTGAGGTTTCACCCTAAATCCTGCAAAATGGAAAGATGATCTACTAGTTGTTTCCATGCAGCCTACAAACACATCCGTGTCTCTCCTATCCTACTGGTGGAGCTGTGAATCCAGAAAAACAGAATGGAAAGCATTCAGAATAAAGTAAATAAAGTGATTAAAATGTCCATGCCCTTTGATCTAGAGATTTCACTACTAAGCTTATACCCTAAGAAGGTCATTGAATAAAGTCCTCATATATATATCAAAACAACTCCTTTCCCCAATTCCCCCAAAGATACCTTTTTATTTCTAAGAATGGTATAAGCCAGCAAGCTGAAAATTAGCTCTAACTTAGGCTACGATCGCTGCTCATCTGAGAGATGGATTAGATTTCCATCATGAAACTGGAAGGGAGAGAGGAGCTAGGCAGAAGGATAAATGGCAAAAATATACAGACTTATAGGTTTTCCAGACTTAGAGCTTTATTACATTATTTCAATACTTGGTTTTGCAGGTCTGGAAATTCTCAGATCATTAGCCACCAACATTAATGCAAGCTTTATAAGACATCTTCACTTTTAAAAACAATGCTTCTCATTTCCAATAAGCAATTATAGTCCAATTAATAGTATTTTATGAATTTTTTAAAAAATTTACCATTTTGTCCATTCCTTTTGGTCCAAGGCTAGTTCTAATAGCATCTGTAACAGCTGTAAAAAGAGAAGAAAAATTTAAGAAGCATTATTTTTTGGCATTTTAAAATTGTACAATTTTACCACATACATTAACAAAATGTTATAAATTGTAATCCTAGCACAAATATAATGAAGTCTTTCCATTCTTTTTCATTGTAAGGCCACTGTGTGCAGTACTTGGGATTTATTCTATACAGATACAGGAATACAATACAGGAATAAATACAATACAGGAAATACAATAGGAAAACTTAGTTTGCAGACATCCTATTTTTCTTCAAATACCAGAATGCTAAGAATCAAATTAGAAAGTTTTGCAATCTTTACTTCCTATCTTAAAACAAATGAAATTTTGGATTTTAAAGCTACTGATATAATAAACTCAAGTGTTGTTACCAATATTCAGAGACCAAGAAAAACCAAAGTTCTGTACTTAAACCTAACCTGAAATCACAACTTAGTCATAGATAGCTGAGATGTTACCATAGCAGGAATGATGGAATATTTATTCCGGTGGAACAAAGGACAAAATTTTTTCCTTGATCCATGATAGCTTGAAATCAGAAGAATCAGTATAACATTAGCTATAGTACAAAATACACTATGTAGAGAAGGCAGACTACAGCAATGTAAATAAAGATAACACTAAAAGACAACAGAATTCAGGTTAAATACAATGTTGGTTCCAAATGACTGAAAGTAAAACCTTCTTTCCTTGTCATTACAGTTGCTTGTGCTCTCAGTCACAATCCCTATTATTAGACAGCTTTGTTAAATTTTTTTTTGTAATACTGTTAGGAACGATGGAGGAAAGA
This sequence comes from Vombatus ursinus, assembly GCF_900497805.2. Classification (NCBI taxonomy): domain Eukaryota; kingdom Metazoa; phylum Chordata; class Mammalia; order Diprotodontia; family Vombatidae; genus Vombatus; species Vombatus ursinus. The sequence goes on along the minus strand of NW_020954556.1, from coordinate 28,870,754 downwards.
ACTGCTTATTGGGAAGTGAGACTGTGTCAAAACAAAATGTGGAATTTTTTTTTTAAATGTTAATTTTAAAAAATGCTGTTATAGGCCACTTTTTCCTATCCAACCATCTCCTTTTAAGTTATGACATCTAACTCAAGTGTCAGGAAGGCACAACAACTTTCAGAAAAGCTAAATATGACCCACCAACTAAAGCATGTAAAATCATCTTGAAATATGTAATTAACTACCATCCGTGGAAAAAAGCAGAGAAAATTCCTCAAAGTCAATGTTTCATTTTTTGCCTTTCTAACAGCTGGGTACCTAATGCAGTACTCACAGGCACCTGATAACTGTGTGTTGAATTGAATTAAGCAGTCATTACACAGGGATAGGAACCAGTCCCGTGAACTTCATTAGTATATAAAATCTCTGGAAGAGGAAACTCCCTCCACTAATGCAAGGTGGCACCTACTATAGATTTAGAATTGCCTAATGTGCACTGAAAAGTTAGATGACTTGCCCCCAGGTTTTCCTGGCTCTGGGGGTCAGTTCTCTATCCATTACACCACGATGCCTGTCTTAGAAAACCTTAAAAGATGTAGAATTTCGGAAGTGAAAGGCTGTTTGATGCCATCTAATTTGTGAGATGAAATGGCATAGTGGAAAAGAGAACTGGATTAAGAGTTTAAAGATCTGAATTCAAATCTTGCCCCTACTACCTACTACTTCATGTGGTCTGGAACAAGTAGTTTTGGGCCTCGGGTTCCCCATCTGTAAAATACTAGTAACTGCCATTTTATATAGAACTTTCAAGTTTACAGAGATTTATTTACATCATCTCATTTAAACTTTACAACCACCCTGCAAGATATTATCATTCACGCTTCTGACCATGAAACTGAGGCTCAGAAAACTACATGACATGCTCACAGTTAAATAGCTGTACAGGTCTTTCTGAGATTCTCTTCTAGTTCTAAATCCTTTATCTTCACAAATCCTGTAATTTTAGCATCAGGGAAACAGCCCTCAATTGGGTGACTGGTTCATTCAAAGACTAACGGTTCTCATCCTCCAGTTTCATTGTTAGACTTTTTTTAAGGCTAACCCATTACGTTAACTTTAGGGTTTGATTTACATATCTATAAACTAAAGGCATATAATTTTTTTTAAAAAGTGCCCATAGGGGACAGCTAGGTGGTGCAATGGATAGAGCACTGGCCCTGGAGTCAGAAGGACCTGAGTTCAAATCCGGCCTCAGACACATAATACTTATTAGCTGTGTGACCCTGGGCAAGTCACTTAATCCCCACTGCCTAGCAAATAAATAAGTAAGTAAATAAGTAAATAAATAGTGCCCATAGAGGGATGTGCATGTGATAATGCAGTTATTCACCCCCTGCCCACTGGGATATACTGACTGTACCAAAACCTTCTGGTCATTCTCTCCTTAAAGTAGGCAAATATTCAGACAGTGGTTAAGCAAGAACCTCTTTAGGCCCATCTGGTACAAAACTGTAAGGTACCTTACACCCCATCTTACTCTAGACACAAAATCTCATTAATTAGGAAAGAAATATTTCTAATTATAAGTATGAAATTACATTTTATACTAATTTTTCTAACTTTTTGATCATTCATTAAGCAACTATTTATTGAGCTCCTACTATACAATTTTGTGCTATGCATTTTAACTTTGGGGCTGTTAGTCCTACGTACCATATTATCTAGATCTGTTATTCTAACATATTATGGGGGAAGAGGGTGTACAGGAAAGAAAAGGAAATGACAAACTACATCCTTTGCTTCTCACAGGCAATAATCCTCCCTCTAATAAGTAACAAACTGTTCCCTGTCATATTCTGGGAATAAAAAGTAGTCTCTCCCCTATACAAAAGGGATTCTGCAACTAATAATAGGTTACATTTATATAGTGTTTCTTACAAAATTATTTTCTAAACTGATAGTTAAGAAAGCACAAAATTATAGAATGTCAGAACTGAAAGTTTTAATCTCAACTACCTCCCACATTTGAAGAATGAGTCCCAGGGAAGGACCTGGATTAAAGTCACACTGTACTTGTTAATGGCAGAAAGTCTGAATTTGTTTCTTGATGATTAGAATCCAATATTCTTTACACTAAATTAGTGTGTCACACAAGTACCACAAGCCCTAAATTTAACTACACAAAACCACACTTTTTTGACCAGCTCCAGGCTCACATTCAGACTTTCCATGATAATGTTTAATTATGATTTAAAAACCTCAAATTTTTTTTCCTCCTCCATACTTGGATGGAGATGCTGCAGAGGTTAACACTTTCTCCATCCTCACTGTGCCCTTATGGTACAATCTATTTAACTGCTCATTTATATAGCCCTTTCACTACATTGTTTTATTTGACTCTCATAGAAACTCTATGAAGTAACTGCTACTACAGGTATTACTATAGTTACTGCACATCCTCTTTTAGCTCCTAGCTTCCTTCAAGGCTTAGCTCATATGCTACTTACCAAGAGAAGCCTTTTCCAATCTGTTACAGCACCGGCCCTTCACAATTTAGTTTAAGTACACACATACATATATATTTAGCTGTATCTCTCAGGAGAAAGTTACTTCCCGTCGTTGTCTTTGTATCACCAGCACCCATGACTCAGTGCCTCACACACAGAATGTGCTTTATGTTTCTTAGCTTGATGGATCCTCATTTTACAAATGAGACAACAGGTTCAGAGATACCTTATTCATACAGCTACCAAGATGAGAGGTGGAGATTCATATCTAGTGTTCTAATTATTCTCAAAGGTACCTTGCTAACTCCCAAAAAAATCATTTGAAAAATCTAAAAGGAAGAACAAAATGTAGATCAGTCTAAAGTCCAAAGTGCTGCAAGTTTGTAGCTTCAACAAAAGAGAACCAAGCTGTTGTAGCCACAAATGTTCTATGGGACTCAGGATCTTGAGGCCCACCACCAGCAGACCTTCACGTTTTGTAGTGAAGATCATCAATTCGAGAAATTTGGTGAATGCCACAGTCTTAGAGAAAGTCAGTCAACTAACATTTATTTAAACGTCTATTATGTGCTAAACGATAGGGACACAAAAATAAATAAAAGCAAAAGACATTAATACCTGCTCTCTTTAACAGCTTAACCAGGGAGACAACACGTTAACAACTGCATGCAAAAAAATACTCAGGATAAACTGGGGGGAGGGAACAAAGACTGAGGAGCCGGAAAGGCATCTCGTAAAAGGTGGGGTTTTAGCTGGGCCTTGAAGGAAACCAGGGAGGCCAGATCATGGCATGGTGATGGAGAGGAAGAGGAAGAGCATTCCGGGTATTTGGCTGGGGGGGGGGAGAAGGAAGGGGGAGATTGGCTGGGGGGGGTGGAGAAGGAAAGGGGAGACAATCTGCGAAAATGCACAGAGTGGGTACATAGTAAGGGAGAAAAGCCAGGGGTTGGGGAACCGATCATGGACACACGCCGGGGGCCGTGGGGGACGAAGCCCTTTCCAGCCACTCCCCGAGAGCAGCCATCATGCTGAAGCTGACTCAGCCCAGAAAGACCCCCGAGTTAGGCCCGGCGCGGCCCCCGCGCTCGCTACCTTTGGCGGCAGAGATGTTGCTGAAGCGGATCTGGGCCGGTTTGTCCCGGTCCTGGTAAGCGCCTCTCCCCCGATTGCCGGAACCTCCGGCAGGCCCGTTGTTCCTGGGACCCACGTTCTCCGGCATGGTCAGTCAGGCTCGGCGCGGTTCTGTGGTGACTCGAGAGCCCCAGATGGACGCGGATTGAGTCCGACCCGTTGCCTAACGGTCTCCGACCAAAGCCTCCACGAAGCTTCCAGAAAGGAGAGCCGGCGCCTGAGCAGAGGAGGGCGGAGGCGGGAACGAAGGGTCCTGCCTCGCACGCGGCACCTGCAGTGACGTCAGGAAAAGGCGTCCGCGGCGCGCCGGACCCCAGATCCGCCTGAGGTGGCGCGTGGAGAGCAAAACGTTCTCAAATTGGGGGGAGGGAAGAGCGAGACCGGTTATTAAATCAACTGGCGTCGTTCTTGGTTATGTCCGGGCGAGGCGGTAGTTCTAACTGCGTTTAGAAAGGCGCGAGGCGGAGAAAGGCAGGTTCAAGACGCCTTCGTCTCGCTGCCCTCAGGCCCCCACGCATGGAAGGGGCGGGGTCAGGCCTCAGGGCGCTCGGTCGGTTATCTTTTGTTGAGGTCCTGTTCCTGTGCTGTGATCTCTCGTTTTGGAAGGAAGGCGGGGCTGGGCTGGCTTTCATTCCCTTGGGCTGGGTCGAGGTAGAAGTTAGTGATTCCCGGAGTAATAATCACCAAGCATCTCTTTATTAAGCGCCTACCACGTGCTGGGCGCTGGGGATACAAAAAAGGGCCAAAGAGGATCCCTGCCCTCAGTCAATAAGCATTTATTAAGCACCTACTGTGCTGATAAGTGCTGGGGATACGAAGAAAGGCCAAAGATAGTTTGTGCTTCCAGGGAGCTAACAGTGTGGGTTACAACAGATAAACTACTATGTACAAAAAAGCTAAGTAGAGAGTGAAATTAAGGTGGATTGGGACAAGCTTCCTGGAGAAGATGAGGTTTTAGCTGGGACTTGAAAGTATGAGAAGGATATGAAGGAACAGCCAGAGAAAATGCTCAGTCAGAAGACTGAGGGTCAGAACTTACAGGAAGCCAGTGTCATTGTTTCCCAGGTTACATTGAGGGGGGTAAGGTGAAACAATGGCTAGTCTTTACCTAGCAATTACAGACACTGTGTTTAGCGCTTTACAAATACCTCATTTGATCCTCCCAACCCTGGGAGGGAAGTGCTGTTATCATCACTGACAGGCTCAGTGACTTGGCCAAGGTCATACAGCTAGTAAGTATCTGAGGCTGTTTGAATTCAGGTCTTCCCAACTCCGGGCCAGCATCTGAGCTGCCAGGTTATGAAGGGCTTTACACACCAAAATAAGCTTGCATATATTTTGCAGTTAGGGAATATTTAGGCTTCTCTAGGTGTGAGCTATTTTTCCTATGTACTAGGATCATAGGTTTTAAAGCTTGAAAGAGACCTTGAAGCTTGTATATTCTAACCCCTCTTATTTAACAGACTAGGAAATTTGGGTTAAATGATTTCCAAGTACCACTGGGATCTCCCAACTATGCTTCCCCAATCCTTCCCTCCATGTGGCCCATTTCCTTTCTTTTGCCTCTCAGAATCCATTTTAGGCAATGAGTGTGATGAAGTTAAAAAAATGGATAAACTTGGCATCAGAAGAGAACTGGGTTTAAATTTAGGTTCTGAAGCTTTGTATCTGTGTAACCATACATAAATCACTTATCCTCAGTTATCTTGTCTATGAAATGAGGATACTAATACTTTTACCATCCATCCCATGGGGGTTGTGAGAGAAATGCTTTGTAAAACAAAGTATTATATAAGAGGGATTAGGTAGGAAACCTTGCTGACTAGGACTACTACAAATATTGTTGCCCAATCTCAACTAGGTATTCACTATAGCAAAGTGATTTTTTTATACCTCCCTAGTCAATTCGTCATCCCACTCACCACAGTGATTATTCTAAAACCTTTCATCCTTCCTCTAACCTGCCATGATAGCTTCTCCTCCTCTCCCCCTGTAGATCTTGCCTCAAACTTAATGCCATTGGTGAACTCCCCACTTCTCCCGTCCTCATCCACATCATTCAGATGTCTTTTGCCACTATCTCTTTCACCCCATCACATGAAAAAGTGACCCATCTTGCCAAGGGAAACCCTTCTACATGTAACCTTAATCCCATCCATCCCATCTTCTCCAGCTGATTGCCCCCTTTATCCTTGCTCTTTCACTCTTTAATCCGTATCTACTGGCTGTTCCTATGCAGCCTACAAACATATCCGAGTCTCTCCTATCTTTAAAAAACCCTCATGATCTGACCATGTCTTAGCTATTGTCCTATATCTCACCTTCTTTTCTTGGCTAAACTTTTGGAGAAAGCCATCAACAACTGGTGTCTCTACTTCCTCTCTTTTCTAAACCCTCTGCAGTTTGGTTTCAAACCTCATCATTCAATTGAAACCCTTCAGAGTTACCAATGATCTTTTACTTGCCAAAATTAATGGTCTTTTCTCAGTCTTCATACTTCTTTTCAATCCACATCTTTCTTATCTTCTCTGCAGCATTTGACACTGTTGATCACCCTCTTCTCTCTAGAAGGGAATAAGTTTTTTGTGGTACTGCTCTTTTCTGGTTCTCCTACCTGTCTGACCTCTCCTTAGTCTCCTTTCCTCAGATCATGTCCACTAACTGTGAATGCCTCCTCTGCTAAGGGTCTATCCTGGATTCTCTTCTCCTTCTATATTATCTCCTTTTATTACCTCATCAGCTTTCCTGGGTTAAATTATAATTTCAAAGCAGATGATGCTCATCTAGTTATACAGCCCTCACCTCGATTCTCACATCACCAACTGCCTATTGCACATCTCAAACTGGATGTTCCATAGATACCTCAAATTCAATATGTCCAAAACTGAACTCACCATTTTTCTCCTCAAACTTTCCTTTTTTCTATACTTCCCAGTTACTGCTGGAGGCACCACCATCCTCACAGTCATTTAATCTTACAACCGTGGTGTTATCTTCAATTTTCCACTCTTACCCCCCATATCCGAGCTGTTGTCGAATCCTGTCAATTCTACGTTCAAAGCCTATCTCCTACATGTCCCCTTCTCTACTTGCATAGCCACCAGCCTGGTAGAGGCCCTCTCACTTCACATTTGGCTAACTGCAATGGCCTACTGGTTAGCCTCACTGCTTGAAGTCTCTTCCTGACTCCAGTCCCTTCTCTCATCTACCAAAATGATTTTCTTAAAAGTGCAGGCTTGACCATGTCACTGTACTATTCAGTAAACTTCAGTGGTTTCCCTGTTGCCTCCAGGATCAAATATAAAATCTTCTGTTTGACTTTTAAAACCCTTAGTCTATTCACACTTCACTCACTCCTGTAATACAGCAACACTGGTCTTCCTGCTGTTCTTTGCACAGGACACTCTTTTTCCTGACTTTTTTCCTTTTTTTTTTTGTTCCCCGTGCCTGGAATGCTCTCTCTTCTCACTTCTACCTCTTCTCTGGCTTCTTTCAGGACCCAGCTAAAATTCTACCTTCTGTAAGAAGCCTTTCTCAACCTTTGATCCACCTTTCCCTCTGAGATTACCTTGTATACAGCTTGTATGTACATAATTGTTTGCATGTTGTCTTCACCATTTGAGCAAGCTCCTTGAGAGCCGAGACCATGTTTTTGTCTTTCTTTATATCCCTGGTGCTTAGTACAGGACCTGGCACATAGTAGGTACTCAAATGCTTGACTGAGGTAGGTCTGTATTGACTCAAGTACCTTCCATCCCAGTTATACACGCCCAACTCAGCTTAGCCTCTCTGAATCTTTAATTTTCCACCAAGCTTCCATGTTTCTCGTTGATTCTCTTCAGACTGAACTAGCATACACATTAAGTTTAGAATAAAGAACATTACGTGATACATATTACATGTAATTTACATAATAAGTAGGCAGCTAGGTAACACAATGGATAGAGCAGTGGCCCTGGGCTCAGGAAGACCTGACTTCATCTTGGGCAAGTCAGTTGACCTCTGTCTACCTCAGATTTGTCATCCATAAAATGGGGATAATAATAGCACTGTCAAATCTGAAACAAATGACCAAAAAGTCACAGAGGTTATGCAACTGCAGTTAACTGTGAAAATACCAAAGAGCCCACACAGGTTATCACAACCACAGTTAACTCTGAAAAATATCAAATAGCTCATACAGGCTGTTACAACCACAGTTAACTCTAAGAAATAAAATAAAAACAAAAAGGCAAGATGCCAATAGTGGTCATAAACAGAAATCTTTATTCCATTAGAGGAGGGAAACTAGACACATGTACCAGGGCCTCCTCTAGAAGGAGACCCACTTTAGTGAGGCCAAGTCTTAATACATGTAGCAGTGGCTACACAGTGAGCTATGGCTCTGACAGTGAGGGGTAACAGCAACAGTGAGACAAGTTTGATTCATAGTAGGGCTTCATGACTGGAACATGGTTCCTGCAGGTATCAGAGCTCAGGGCCCACCTGGTGCTGGTGTGAGAAACATTCTGGGATTTTGTTGTATCTGAGTTCATCCAGAGGTGAGTGCAAAGGATTGTTGTTATACCAAGCTCAGGGCACAGCTTGCTTGCTGGGCCTTACCTCTGGAAAACTGGTGTCTCCTAATAGTAAAAAGAAAGGAGTAAAAAAAAAAAGATGTGGTCTTGACAGCACCTACCTCCCTGGGTTGTTGTGAAGATAAAATGAGATAATATTTATAGAGTGCTTTGCAAACCTTGAAGCAAGATATAAATGCTAGCTATTACTATTACAATGACTTCAGTAATGAAAACACAATGTTAAAAGGAAATTAGTTGGCCTTTGATTAATTGTAATGATCTCCACTACGTTGAAACATATCTCTGTCCTTTCAAAACTGATTGGAATATTCAGCATACCTGATACCCATCCCGATAAGGCTGCTAACTTAGTATGTCTCTTGGAAGTTCTGACCTAGGTTTCTAGTTAACCATGTTGTCTGATCAGCACATCAGGGTGGGATATAGCAGTCCCTCACAGGTGATAGCAAAATTTGCTGTAGTTCTTGGTGCATTGGACTTCTCAGCACTCACTGTAGCAAAAGCAGAAACATTTATTACTCCATATTTTCTTTAGTTGTCTCACATGGGTTACTATTTCTCAACTGCCCTCCTTCTACCATTTTCCTTGGCTGCTAGATCTTGTCCTCATACTGACTTGGCCACCTACAGGTTTGTTCTCTAATTTTGGTTGGCCCTCACTGCTATATGCTATAATGTTTTATTCTTTCATGACTGATTCTGTTGAATTCTCTACTTTGGTGCTTCAAACCTCTCAAGCTAACTACATTCCCCTAAACTATCTGTCAACAGGATTTTGCCATCCATAACATCTCTTTTTCGCTACCTCCTTGGGATAGGTTTTGTAATTTACTGTGTTAAAAAACAGAAAACTGTGCTTTAATAACAAGTAGTACTAAGGTAGTCCATTGTATTCAATTTTAGTTAATTGGGGAAAAAATCTTTGATGCAAATTTCTCAGATTAAGTATCTCATTTGTAAGATATATGAAAAACTGATTAAAATTTATAGGAATAAGAGCCATTCCATAATTGATAAATGGTCAAAAGATATGAACAGGACATTTTTTGTTGTTGTTTTTGTTTTTTAGGCAATTGGGGTTAAGTGACTTGCCCAGGGTCACACAGCTAGTGTCAAGTGTTTGGTCTGATGCCGTATTTGAACTCAGGTCCTCCTGACTTCAGGGCCGGTGCTCTATCCACTGCAGCACCTAGCTGCCCCTGAACAAGGAATTTTCAAGGAAATAAATTAAAGCTCTCTATAGTTATATGAAAAAATGTTTCAAATCATTAATCACTGGAGGAATGCGAATTAATATATCTCTGAGATTCAAACTCATACCCATCAGATTGGCAAAGTTGACAGAAAGGGAAATGACAAAGTGTTTTGAGTGGTTGTAGGAGAACAGGCACATTGATACCCTGTTGGTGGGGCTATGAATTGACACAGCCTTCATGGAAAGCAATTTGGAACTCTGTCCATATTTACTTAATTGTGCATGCCCTTTGACCAGCTACACCACTGCTAGACATATACTAGATCAAAGGAAGAAGAAAAACATGTACAGAAATATTTATAACTGCTCCTTTTGTGGTGGCAAAGAACTGGAAACAGAGAGGGTGCCCCTCAATTGAATAGCGGAACAACCTGTGGTATAAAAATATAATGTAATTGTGTTGTGCTGTAAGAAATAATGAAGGGGGTGGTTTCAGAGAAACTTAGGAAGATCTGAATGATCTCACTGATGCAGAGTGAAAAGAACAAAACCAGGGAAACAATTTGTACTTTAACAACAATACTGCAAAAACGCACAATTTTGAAAGACTTAAGAACATTGATCAAGACAATTATAACCATGATTTCCCGAGGAGCAATAATAATAATAAATAGCATTTATGTGGCCCTTCAAAATTGGCAAGCACTTTATATATGTGATCTCATTTAATGATGAAGAATGCTCCCTTCCTGACAGGTAATGGCCTAAGCATGCATATGATAATATGGTTTCTGGACATGTCAAGCATGAGAATCTGTATTATTATGAGGGTTTTGTTTGTCTTTTTTGAGTGAAGAGGGTCAAGCAGGAGGAAAAAAATATAAATGCTTGTTAATTGGGGAAAAACATTAAAAAATGATATGTTATTCTTACTTAAAAAGTAGACACCTACTGGGTTTATATAAATCTTGTGGATATTCTAATTGGTACTAATGAGTTTAAAGTTCATATGTGCAAGATGTTTGTTTTCATACTACTAGGGACTTGCTACACCGCTTCACTTATACTGATACAAGAATAAATGTGAAGATTTTTCTAGGTGCCCTGTATGTGTCTTTTGGAGACAGATTTCTAGTAAAAGGATCAGTTATATTTAGTGGAAAGTTCAGCAAGCATTTGTTAAGCACCTACTGTGTATAAAGCCCTGTGCTAGGTGGGGGGCACACAAAGACGAAAACAAAATAGTTTCTATCCTCAAGGAGTTTACATTTCTATTTGGAGAAATAACATGTATGAGGATAAGTTAATACAAAATACATAGAAACTAATTTTGAGGTTGAGGTGGAGGTTAGGATCCCCTAACACTTTAGGGGATCAGGAAAAGCCTCATATAAGTAGAAGAGCTTGAGATTAGTCTTGAAGGGAGTTGGAGATTCAAAGATATGGAGATGAGGAAGGAATACATTCCAGACATAGGGGATAATCCATGTAAAGGTAGGAGATGTACCATAAGTAAGCCAGTTTGGCTGGAATATAATGAGTGAGATTAATGTGAAATTAATCACATAGATGACAAGTAGACTGAAAGGCTTTAAATGCCAAACAGAAGCATTTTTATTTTATCCTAAAGGACACACACACACACACACACACACACACACACACGCAGCCAGTGAAACACAGAGCAAGGTAATGATGGTCAGATCTATACTTTTGAGCTATCACTTTGGCAGCTGTATGTAGGATGGGTGAGTGAAAAGAGATTCCCTTAAGTTGCTATGAGCCAACCAACACTGATCACTCAGACTTGACTCTTATTTGTGAGAATGAATTTACAACTTCTGCGCTTAAAACCTCCCACTGAGATAAACTCAGGTCTAAATATATTCATTCATTTCAAAGTAAACAGAAACGTAGGCCAACAGCAAAGAACTGGTGGGAAAAAACCCCACATTTAATTGTAACAGAAAAGGAAGTGTAAGACACAAACATTTTCAGCACTATTCTCCAAATCAGTACATTCTGTACCTCCAGACTCACCCCGGGCATGGGGAGATTTAGGCTTCAATTCAGCATGCCTTATAGTGAAGCTGGACAACTTCAGTGGCCCGTTGGTTTGCTCTGTGGGATCATCGGGATTCTGCCAGGACTTCTGGGTTCAGATATGTGATCATAGTTCTGGCTCATCACTTCTTCCACATCTTTGAACCATACACTTGACACAATTTTAAGTGCCCCTCCTTCCCCATTACACTGATCAGCATCCTTTCCTCATGATGCAGTCCCTCTCTGACTGGACCAACAGTCATTGGAAATGGAAGCCCGAAATTTTCTCCCAATGAATGATTTAATGATGCTGTTTCGGCCCCAGCGTTATGGGAAATGGGGTTCTGAGGCCTTCTCCCTTCAGTTATGCCTACTACATTTGTTTCAATATGCAACCGACTGTGTTAGTCTCAAAAATAATAGTGGAATTCCTTGAAGAATCTGTTGGTTGCTAAGGGTATGACTTATTTTCATACCCTCATTCATATAATGGGGATTTTTTTTCCTACCTGTAGTCGTTGATGATTCTGTTGTAACAAAATTTAAATTTTTTTCCCCAATGGATGATACAAATGCATCCCAACACTGGAAGCAAAGCATTATATGTTTTTTAAGAAATGTGGGCCAAATTAGTATTAAAATATTCGTTCAACAGAGATTTGTTGAATGCTATGTATAAGGCCTTAGATACTTACTAGCTGTGTGACCCTGGGCAAGTCACTTAACCCTGTTAACCTCAGTTCCTTGTCTGTAAAATGAGCTGGAGAAGGGAATGGCAAACCACTCCAGTCTCTTTGCCAAGAAAACCCCAGATGGGGTCATGGAGTCAGACACAACTGAAATGAACAATGATGACCTTGCAAACAAATATTAAAATAAATAGTTATATAACCTTTGTGCCCTCTGTTTGGCTTTTAAAACCTTTTGTAACCTGGTCCATTTCTGTTTCCAATTTTCATACACCTTCTTATTCCCTTGTTGACAGTATCACAATGGCATCAAATTGTCCCTATGAAACATATTGTTATACAATTTAGTGAAACAGATCTTAGCTATCAAATGTAGGCCCTTTTTTCTTTGATGACTTTCCTGGTCTTAGGCTACTAACAAGAGAGTTGAGCCAGGAGATGGGGTTGAACAAGAACTGGGTGTGTATGTATGTATGTATGTATATACATGTATGCATGTATACAATACATATATGTATGTATGTGTCAATATTTATGACTGTCCCTGCATTTCAAAACCAAATTAATATTTCAGATTAGTTTTTAATTTTAATACCTATGTCTCTTCTCCCATACATTGCTATGTATAATTGAATTGTAACTACATTACACCTTTCTTAAGCTACACTGTTAGGGGTAACACTTCTAATTAGTATGCAACATAAGTATGAGACAACTTTACTGGAGTTTTAATCTGTGTGAAGCAAATGGAACGTTTTCCTAGAGTCATGGAGGCTGCACACAAAGCTGCTGAGCTACACTCTGGCTTGAAGTGCAACTCCCCTGGAGTTGAGACCTGGGCTCCCTTCCTACCCCAAGCCCCAAAGTGCAAGGGAGGGACTTCTGGAGGAACAACCTTTTCTGCTGAAATCTTCTGAAATCCTGCAAGCCCCTCCACCACCCAAATGAATTTGTACTAGATGTACTTAAGAGCTAATTATGACTCTGCATTATCTAGGAATTTTGGTTTTTGGGGCAAATTTATTTAAGAAAAAGGATGGGGATCTGCTTGTACAATGTTGCCAGAAAGGTGTTTTCTCCTTCTTTAGATGGAGTTCAGAGAAATCTTTTCCTTCCTATGGCAGCTTGTCCCCTTTCCCTAAAGGGCATAGGGCTCTGATATGCCACTGCTTTTTCTGTGAATATCCCCTTAGTCAATAAAATGGAGAGTATTTTAAGGTTTACTGAACAAAACTCTACCTTAGTCTTGTTGTGTGAAAGGTATTCTTACATATAATATCATTAACAAATGCTTGACTTTAGCATAGGTAACAAACAGCAGTCCCTGCTGGCATAGTAAAAAATTAACTTAAGATTGAAAGGATCTATTGAGTCCATTGGGTACCCGGAAGGTTTGTGATGATGTTGCTATTGCATGCAGATGAATATTTAAAATATGATAAACTTGTGTTTTTCAATATGTATAAAAAAGTAAACAGAAAAATGTTTAACTAAAATGTTAATTATTAAACATTAATCAAACTCTAGATAGATACCAGAAGTGTAATGAAAACTGTCTTACTGTTTTTTTCTCCCACATAACTATTCTGATTTAATTACAACTCAGTCATAATCTTTGATATTATATTTTATATTAGCCCCAAGCTTTGTTTACTTAAATTTCTTTGGATATCTTTTTTTTCCATCAGTTTCAAGACATTCCAGAAATTTTGATATATTATTTCATTATCATTCTTTTTCATATAATTTCTATTTCTTCCTTGATCTCAGTAAGTCATTATGAAGCTTCCACTTATACCTGTATCTTTTGCTTATGTTCTTTGTATTAATATTTTTATTGCATTAAGATCTGCAAAGTTATGTCTATTTTTAAAAACATTTATAGTTTTTTTTTAATGAATGAATGAAATAAAAGCATTTATTAGGTGCTTACTATGTTTCAAGCACTGGGGTAAGTCCTAAGAATACAAATACAAAAGCAAAGACAATCATTGCCTTCAAGGAATTTTTTCTTTAATAGGGGAGGACTACACATATTTGAGAGAGATGGCCAAGTGGGGCATTTTGGTTTGGTTAGTGATAACTTACTGGAGCCATAGGGGAGTTAATTGATAACACCTTCCCAGGAGCAATGAGAGAGCTGATCTGATTATGGCTCCAG
>NW_020954556.1:28811933-28856453 GCF_900497805.2 Vombatus ursinus | reverse complement strand
TATGGCTCCAGAAATGGAAAGCTTGGGATGAGGGTTTGGTATATTGACAGGGGAGGTATAAGTAGTCCAATTTGGCAACTGGTGAGGAAATAGTTTGGGAGCTAAGTGAATCAGGGTTGGAAGCAGGGTAAGATGTATTGGGTGAATGAAGCAACTACCCATCAGGATAGTGAATCCCCAGTTCACAAGCATTTATTAAGTGCCTATTACTTGCTAGGCACTCTGTGCTAAAGGACATACAAGGAAAGGTAAAGCACAAAGTCTTTATTCTCAAGGAGTTTGGTCTAATTGGTGAAGGCCTTTGTACAGTCTATTTTTGCAAAGGTAGTAGGTGCTGGGGTGGTGCTGATAATATGTTCTCATTTGGAAGAAATGTTTTTTAGCTCTAAATTAGTTTTTGTTCTATCTTCCCTTTTACCTGTGAGATTTGTCCAGCTTTGAGACACACTAACGTGGTTTTTTTTTAAATTGTCAGCTACTCTTTTATGAATTTAGATAATGCCATTTCAAGTCTGCAAGCATTATTTAATCATCAGTGTGCCAGGCACAGTGCAAAGCTCTGGGGATAAGAAGAAAGACAAAGATAGTCCTTGCTTTCCGGGAGGTCGTAGTCGGGGGCGAGGAGGGGGGAAGGAGGCAGGAAACAAAGAGCTAAGTTTTACAAGTAACATTTCATTTGACAGTAGTAAGGAGGGAAATAACATTCGAAAAGATTAACAACATGAAATATCCAATTATATATTGAGACTATCTTCAAATTATGTGTATAGACTTTATGTCAATTTATTACTATATATAAATTGGAGCTCTCAATCTATACCCACCTAAATGCCTATGCACACATACCTAGACACACATATACGATAAATTGGAGATAATCTCAAGCTATAGAAACGATAGATTGGAGATAATGTCCGGGGAAGCCATATATGTGCCATTTGGTGCATTAATATATTGATCAGTGATTTTTTTTTCAGAGATGAGGTTTATTAAAACACTGGTGGAGGTGGGCGAGATTTTAAAAATCCGCCGAGCAGTTATTTCTTTAAACCAATACGCAGTGATTTCCTAGTTCCACTTTCCTGGTATCGTGAAATTCTATTTTTATTTTGTCAGAATTGCGGCAACTCCTGCTTTTTGGATTCACGTGACAACAATCCATATTTTGTTACAGCACCAAGGGCGGGGAGGGGAGGGGAGGGGAGGGGTTGGGGCAGCGAGTGCAGAGCCGCCCTGGGCCTGCAGGTGGCGCTACGGTCTCCCCCGCCCTCTCAGCCGCCGTTGCTTACACCGGGCGCTCAGCTGGCGAGAAGCGGAACGAGCTGTCGCTATGGCGGGAGAGCTCGAGAGTTCCAAATCCCTGAGCGGCCTGTTGAGCGGCCTGGCCCAAAGCACCTTCCACGGGCACCCAGGTATCACGGAGGAGCTACTGCGGAGCCAGCTTTACCCGGAGGTACCTCCAGAGGAATTCCGCCCCTTCCTGGAGAAGATGCGGGGGCTCTTGAAGGTACTGGCTCCCGTCCCGCCCCGCCCCTCTCGGGCTCCTCCTGCCGTCCCGGCAGCAGGGAGAGCTGGGCGAGTGGCAGAAACCCTCCGCGCCGCACTGCGCCCGCACGTGTGGCACGACGCTGACCCCCGACCCCCGACCCCCGGCTTCTCAGCGGGCCTGCGCACCAGGTCTTTGGTCTCCTACCACTTCCGATTCCAGGGGGCGGCTGCCTGCTGTCTTTGAACACTAATAACTTATTCCCTCCCTTGTTTTATTTTTCAGTGAACGAACATTTCCTTTTGTCACTAACGCTCAGCTCAGGGCCTGGCACATCGTGGGCGCTTAATAAATGCTTGCTGACTGGACACCCAAATAAAAAGACAATACCCGTGTAACGAATATTCATAGTTAAGCCAAACAGATAGCCCTGGTGAATTCTCCGGTACCCCCGCCCTCCGCCACTCCCTCCTTTCTCCCCACCCAGGTCAAGCAGGGTCAGCCCAGTGTAGACCAAACTAGCGAGATTATTGCAAGAGATTAGTTTGGGGGGCAGTTAGATGGCCCTTAGAACATTAATCCTGGAGTTAGGATGACCTATCTTTCAGAGTTCAAATCTGGTCTCAGACACTTACTAGCTCTATGACCCTGGGCAAGTCACTTAACCCTGTTTACCTCAGTTTCCTCATCTGTAAAATGAGCTGGAGAAGGAAATGGCAAACCATTCCAGTATCTTTGCCAAGAAGACCCCAAATGGGGTCATGAAGAGTCAGACACAACTGAGAAATAACCGAACAACCACAAAAGTTTAGGTAGCGAATTTAAGCTATTAAGGAGGAAAGAGTGGATGACAGAATTGGACAGATATCAGTATTTACCCCAGGAATTGGTGGGTGTCCTGCGAGCAGTAGATGATCACCTGAAAATATTCCCTGTGGAACCACTTCTTTAGTATGTGTTGAGGTAGTCTAGTGTCCAGGGGTTCTTAAGCCTTCTTTGGGAGGAGGCATAGATACGTTTGGCATTCTAGGGAATCCTGTGAAACTCTTCTCAGAATAGTATTTTTAAATGCATAAAGTAAAATGAATAAGATTACAAAGGAAATAGTATATTGAAATATAATTTTCAGAATATTAAAAAAACAAACCAATAAGTTGTTGGACCTAAGGTTAAAAACGCAGATTCATCACTCAACGAGTCATTTAGCATTTACAGTGTGCCAGGCACTGTGCTAAGGGCAGAAGATAGTGAGAAAGGCAAAAATAGTCATAGCCTTCCAGAAGCTTACATTCAAATGGGGGAGAGAATACCTAATTAACTAGGTGTGTACATGTGTGCAGAAGTGATGGAAGAAGGTACCAGTAGTGGGGGATGGGTGTGGTGGGAGTCGGATTTGATCTGAATCTTGAAGAAAGCCAAGAGACTCCTTTTTACAAGCTTGAGGCACAGTATGAAAAACAGTCACTTGAAATATATTTACTCTTTGGATGAGATTTCATCAAAACTCAGTTTGCGCTAGCTAGTTGCATGCTTGAAAAAGGCAATTCAGTATCTTTGAAAAGGTGACTCTGTTACCCTTGTACTAAAAGAATATCCATACCAGAGTTTTGCTTGAGATTGAGCTGGCAGCAGGTACTTTCTTTTTCTTTCTTTTTCTCTCTTTCGTTCTCTCTTTCGTTCTTTCTCTTTCGTCCTCCCTTTCTTTTTCTTTCTTTCTCTTCCTTCCTTCCTTCCTTCCACTTTATGAAATGCCATCATAAGTAATCTAAATGGTTGAGAAGATTAAACACAAAGCTCTATTTTAATGTCATCTGAACCCAGAAGAAAGTTTGTTACCTTCCTAAACCCAGCAATTTTTCCTTCAGTTCTCAACTTCTGTAAATGGCTCCACTATCCTCCCAGGTACCCTTGCTTGAATTCTTAGAGTAATCTGCCTCTCTCCATCACTTTGTATCAGCATAATATGGTGGAAAGAATGCTGAAGTTGGAATTGGGAGATCTGCTTCTTGTTACTGAGTTATTTTCAGTTGGGTCTGGCTCTTTATGACCCCATTTTAGAGATACTGGAGTAGTTTGCCATTTCCTTCTCCAGCTCATTTTACAGATGAAGAAACAGACAAACAGGTTTAAGTGACTTGCCCAGGGTCCCACAGCTAGTAAGTGTCTGAGGCCAGATGTGAACTCATGAAAATGAGTTTTCCTGACTCCAGGCCTGGCACTCTATCTACTTTACCACCTAGCTGCCATGGCTCTGCTGCCTACTAGCTGTTTGACCTTATACATATCACTTAACCTCTCTGGGATTCAATTTCCTCCTTGGTAAAATGGGGATAATAATTATATCACCTTTCTCAACCTCGTCCCATGGTAACTAGGGTTGCTATGAGGAAAGTGCTTTGTAAAACTTAAAACATTATATATATATAAATTATCATCACTTGTTAAGTTGTGTCATTTCTGTTTTTGAAAGCTCTTACATTGGTCCCCTTTTCTACATTCTCACTAACACCACTCTCCTATTTACTTCTCACCTGGACTACTGTTTTGGGAACCTAACTGATTTCATGCTTTTATTCTCTTACACCTCCAGTCAATCTACAGGGAGCAAAGTTTAGTGGGTAAAGTGTCTAACTTGGAGTCAGAAAGTCCCAGATTCAAATTTGTGTTGTGCTCTTTCTTAGGTGTTTAACCACATATGCACCTTAAAGATTTTTAATATAAATGTCATCTATTATTGTCCTACCCACTGTGCCCATATTAACCTTCTTCAAGTACAGCTCTGGCTGTCACCTCTTCTGATGAACTTTCAGAGTACTATATTCTATGTATGTTATATTTTTGAGGTAGGATAAACTAATTTCATTAGGGCAGAGGAGGAGGAGACATAGTACTGACATCCATGTTGTACTTTCTAGTTCATGATTTGATGCAGAGAAAAATGTAAGTTGAGCTAGCATGATAGTAACATTTCCTGATTTCTGAGTTAGAAACATAACGTAATAAGATTTCTTCATTTTCAGGGCAGCTATGTGGCCCAGTGGATAAAGCACCAGCCCTGAAGTCAGGAGGACCTGAGTTCAAATGTGACCTCAGACCAAACACTTGACACTTACTAACTGTATGACCCTGGGCAAGTCACTTAACCCCAACTGCCTAAAATTAAAAAAAAAAAAGATTTCTTCATTTTCTAGTAGAGTGATTATGGTGAGAATGTAGAGGAGGAGACCATGTAAGAGATGTAAGAAATGTTCAGAAATGTAAGAGATGTTCAGAAATAAAAATGATATAACTTAACAACTGATAATAATTTACATTTGTATAGTATTTTAAGGTTTGCAAGGCACTTTGCTCACAGCAATCCTGTGGTTATTGTGGAATAAGGCTGAAATCAGGAAAATAAAATCAAGAGTGAGTGCGAATATGTTATAATGATATTTATCCCGAAATTGGGGGGAAAAGGTGATAGGATTGGGATGGGGTTAATACAGAAGATGCCCTTTTTTGACTTTGTTGGAATCTTGAAGGGCCAAGCTACGTCTGGAGAACTGTAACTTAAAAGTGAAGTACTTTCCAGTCTGCGTCTCAGCAGTGCAGAACAGTGGGTAGAGGTCTTAACTTTGAGTCAGGAGGACCTGCTTCTGACATTTACGAGTTTTGTGATCATGGACAGTCATTTAACATCTCTAACATCAGTTTCTTCATCTTTACCCAGGGTGGTTATCAGGCTCAGGTGATATCTGTATATAAAACACTTTATAACCTTTAAAGTGCTTGGTAAATATCAGTTATTATTAATGTAATTAATAGTAAAATTTTAATATTAAAGAGGACCTGTGATTTTGTAATCCTTTTTCAAATTAGCAGATGGTCTATAAAAATTGCTGTGGTTGAAATTGCTTACCCAGTGACTGATCAACTTGGTGATAAGCATTTGTATGGCTTGACAACAAACTTCTATTCTAGCGCAGGAGCCGTGCTTCAAGCCTTTCTAGCTTAGTAGGAGCTGCTCACCTGAGCGTGTGCTTTACTGGCTTTACTTTTAGGAGCCAGAGTGACCTCTCTTCCACAATGAAACTCTAAGTCTTAGTGGATAATAGTAACAGCTCACTTGTATATTCCAGTGACTTCCCTCTGTCAATTATTTCCTATTTATCTCCAATAACACAATGCACTTTTTCCTCCTGGTACCTTTGAAGTACAGGTATTGTCTTCGTTTTACAGATGAGTAAGTTAGAAGGTTAAATGCCACACACCTAGAAAGCATCAGTGCTTACTTCCTAGGACTGGAGCCAGGTCTTACGAATCCAGATCAAATGCCCTTTCCACTAGGCCATCCAGCCTTCTTATTACCTTACCTTGTTTTATTATGTCTGAATGTGTACATTCTCTTCTCTTTCATGAAAAAAACCCCAGAAAATGCATTCTTAGGGTCTTCTTTATGTGACAGTGGGAAGGAGGGGAATAGATACAGTTAGCAGGGCACCAAGTTAGGGTGGCAGTATCGGAAGAAGTGGGTGATATAATTAGGATTTGAGGGCTATAGATTGCCCAACGTGGGGATATAGGCTAGCTCAGAGATTGAAGAATATTATGAGTCAAGGTTCTTCAAGTAGGGATTTGGTGATAAGGAAATGGTTAGAAAATAAGGAAAGGAGAAGTTCCTGGATTCAAAGACAAAGGTCCTTCAGACTGGTTCCAAGTAGAGTGGCCAGCTGGTGCCCCCAGGAAATGACATGGTCAAGTAGAATCCAAGGCAAGGGCTTGTTTTGACACCCCTTTCAGTGATTTCCCATTTCCTGTCAAGTTAAGCCTAAACTCTAACCTGGCATTCAAGATCATTTATTTATGATTTGGTTCCAATTTAGTTTTGCATGCTTTTTTTGTATTATTCCTTTCGACATAGCCACAAACCTTGTATTCTAGCCAAATTGGATTACTCATCATTCCAGAAACATGCCTCCTGTTTTCCTGTGTCCACTTGTGTTCCATCTGCCTGTAATACTGTCTTTTCCAATTGTACCTAGAGAGATCCATATTACCTTTAAGGTGCAATTCAAGTGCCACCACTTCCATGAAACCTTTGTTCCTCTTCAGCAGAAGTAATTTCTTATTTTTCTGAACCTTTATAACATGGCACTTACAGTTTATCTTTTATCATAGTCTCTTGTGTTTATCTTGTTTCCCCCATTAGACTTCCAGCTCATTGAGGGTAGGGTCTATGTCTTTATGTCCTCCATGGGGTCATTCACTGTGCTTAGCCCAGTGTTTTACATAAAATAGGCACTGTTGAATGAATGAAAGTAAATATTATTATATAACAAATATCCTCCAATGCTAATTTGCTAGTCCATAAATTCTTTATTAGGGCAGAGAGGTGGTACAGTGCATAGAGTGCTGGATCTGGAGTCAGGAAGACTTATCTTCCTGAGTTCAAATCTGGCCTCAGATACTTACTATCTGTGTGACCTTGGGCAGGTCACTTAACCATGTTTGCCTCAGTTTTCTCATCTGTAAAATGAACTGAAGAAGGAAATGGCAATCCACTTCAGTATCTTTGTCAAGAAAACTCCAAATCAGGTCACAACGAGTTGGAAACAGTTGAACAACAACAAGAAATTCTTTATTGGGATGGCTAGTAGAAAATAAATGCAGGTAATGGAAATTTAAGTTTAATACTAGCTTGAAGAAATCACACTAACTTGCCTTTCCCAAAAATCTGGCAGGAGGAAAGGAACAAATTAATGGTGTTTCAAATTTCATTTTTATAATGTAGTGTAATTGAAAGAGCTCTCGTTTTGAAGTCAGTGAACATGACTGAGTAAAAATTGCAGTTCTGCTATTTATTTACTACCTTGGTGATTTTGGGTAAACACCTTCATTCTTCTGGGCCATAGTATCTTTATCTGTAAAATGAGGGAGATTGGCCATCATAGGATCATGGATTTAGAGCAGAAAGGAATCCCAGGGGTTAACTAATCCAACCCTCTCATTTTAATCAGTAAATATTATTAAGCACCTACTATATGCTAGGTACTGAGCTAAGTGCTGGAGATTCAAAAAGAAGCAAAAGACAATCCCTGCCCTTAAGGAACATACAGTCTAATGGAAGGGACAACATGTAGACAAATATATTCAAAGCAAGCTATATACAAGATAAACAGGAAATGATTGACAGACAGAAGGCATTGGAATTAAGAGAGATTAGAGAAGGCTTCTTGTAGAAGGTGGGATTTTAGCTGGGATTTAAAGGAAGCCAGGGAGGTCAGTGGTCAGAGCAGAGGCCGGAGAGCATTCCAGGCATAGGGGAACAGCTAGAGAGAAGACCCAGAGCCTAGAGATGGACTGACTTGTTCGAGGCCAGTGTCACTGGATCTAACAGTTTGTGTAGGGGGGAGTAAGGTGTAAGAAGACCAGAAAGGTAAGAGGGAGCTAAGTCATGAAGGACTTTGAATGCCAAACGGCATTTTGTACTTGATTCTGAAATCAATAGGAAGCCATTGGAGTTTATGGAGTGGGAGTTTGTGACATGATTGGACCTGCCCTTTAGGAAAATTACTTTAGTGGCTGAATGGAGGATGGATTGGAGTGGGGAGAGACTGGAGGCAGGGAGATCCACCAGCAGGCTATTGCAGTAATCAAGGTGTAAGGTGATGAGGGCCTGTAGGCAGTGTGGCAGTATGGCAGTGGCAGTATCAGAGGATAGAAGAGCGTGTTTGAGAGATGTCGCAAAGGTGAATTTGATAGGTATTGGCATTAGCTTGAATATAGAAGGTGAGAGACAGTGATGAGTCCAGGATAACTCCTAAATTGTAATCCTGAGGGATTACTAGGAGGATGGTGTTGCCCTTTATGGTAATGGTAATAGGTAAGGAAGGTAGGAGGTGGGGAGGTATTAGGGGGAAAGATAATGAATTCTGTTTTGTACATATTGAGGTTAAGATGCCTATTGGATATTCAGTTCAAGATATCTGAAAGGCAGTTGGAGATGTGAGATTGGAAGTCTCCAGGGAGATGGGGGCAGAAGAGGTAGATTTGAGAATCATCAGCTTAGAGATGGTAATTAAATCTATGGGAGCTGCTGAGATAGATTATGAAGAGAAGTAGTATAGAGGGAGAAGACAAGAAGACCCAACAGAACACTTGAGACGGTGATCTGGAGGAAGATTCAGCGAAGGAGACAGAGAAGGAGTGGTCAGATAGGTGGGAGGAAAACCAGGAGAGCATGGTGTCTGGAAAACCTAGAGAGAAGATTGTCTAGGAACAGAGAGTGATCAACAGTGTCAAAGGCTACAGAAAAGTCAAAGAGAATGAGGATTGAGAAAAGGCCATTGGATTTGGCAACTAACAAACATTGGAGGGAACAGTTTCAGTGGAGTGATAAGGCCAGATTGTAAGGGGCTAAGAAGAGAATGAGAGCAGAGAAATTAGAAGCACCTATTGTAAATGGCCTTTTTGAGCAGTTTAACCAAAAATGGACAAGAGAGATATTTTACTGATGAGGTAGCTGAGGCACAGGGAGCTTGAATTGCTTTCCCAGTCACATAGGTTGTAAGCATCAGGGGTATGATTTGAAGCCCGATTCTCTGTGTCCAGAGCCAGTGTTCTTTCCACTGTGCCACATTGCATCCTTCACCTCCAAATTGATAGAATCTCAGAATCTCTGCATTGTAAGGCATCCAGAGGCCTTGAACAAGACTTCCCTCTATAACCTGACAAATGGTCATCCAGCCTTTCCTTGAAGACCTTTCAGAGGTCTTCATGAACCTAATAATAGTTCACATTTATATAGTCCCTTACAGTTTATAAAGCACTGAAAAAAAATCAAACCTGAATGTGTTATATTTTGACCTTCAGAGAGTTAAGGGACTACCCAAGGTCACAAAGGTTAGTAAATAATAGAGCCCAGGCAAAAATACCTATCAGGCTATTAATCACAAACTTTCGTAGTATTTCCCCTATTCTGTCTTTGTTGTCTTCATGATACTGCCTTTAGTATAACAGAAGCACAACAGTTTGACCTAGAGAATATTAAGGCAAGCACAGGGAAAAGGTTGGTCCTGGAAGAGTTTAACTGCTGAGAAGCATGAGCACATATATAGATGTAGGGACTCAGGATAGTGTGTGACAGCTTTTTTTGTTCAGTCTTTGGGTCATTGGTAGCACTCCCTGATATACCTACAGAGTTGGCTATCTCTCAGGCTGGGATGAAATGTCTTTCTCTCTTGGGTGTGGATTCTGGTAAGATGTTTGAGCTAATGTTTGGATTTTTGTCATTGCTGAGACTGTGTGGGTTGGTACTAGGGTGCTCCTGAGAACTACCAAAAGAACTGCTGGAACTTACCTTTCCAGAGGAATTGCCACATTATCATAGAAGTGGAGCTTTTTAAATCTGGAAGGGATCTTGAATGCCATCAAGACTAGCCTCCTCATATTGCAGATGAAGAAACAGAGCTATAATGAGAGTTTAAGTGACTTGCCTGGGTTCACACATGTAAGTATGTGAAGTAGGGACTTAATCTCAGATCTTTCTGATTCCAAGTCTGGTACTCTCTCCATTATAACGTGTTGCTAATTGAGATGTTTCTGAGAATATTAATAAAATGAGTAAAACATGTTACCATGTAATATTAGTACCAACTTATTAAAATCAGTGTTCTTCTGGTGATATATGGTTACAAGTCATGGAAAACTGTGGTATCCTAAGAATATAAGTTCAAGACCACTCAAAGGGCAATAGAGAGGCACGTAGCAGAAATAATAGGCTATAACATCATCAGTGAGAAATTAGGAAAATAGAGTAAAAGATGTCATCAAAAAGGTATGAACAGAAAAAATTATGGATGGTCACATGGTAAACATGAGGGATAACCAATGGACAGTTGATGTGCTCCTCTCTTATCTCCCCAATGTGAAGAAAATGTAAGGAGGGACCCTAACATGTTGGATAGATTCCCTATGGTGAACTTATGGGAAGTCCATAGAATCATAGATTTAGAAGTAGAGGGGTCTTAGAGATCCATTTCAACTCCTCAATTTAATGGATGGGGAAACTCAAGTTTAGAGTTTAAATGATTGCTCAGTCATATAGATAGAAAGTATCTGAGACAGGATTTGAGCCTGGGTATTCCCAACTCCAAATCCAACATTCTGTCCCATGGAGGAGAGTTGCATAGATATACAGGTGTGGAAGGAGTTGATGGAGTTTGTTTTTCTTAGGTGGCAAGAAACATCATTTCATGGAATATTTGGTCACCTCATCTGCTTATGATAAGTTTTTACAGAAAGACTACATGAAAAGAATTCAAGTCATAATGCATTTATTAAGGACCTATTATATGCCAGATATCACTTTCCTCATTTCTGGGGATACAAAAATAAAAATCAATTAGTAACTGCCCTTAAGGAGCTTCCATTCTTCTAGGTGTGCGTGTGTGTGGGGATAATATGTTTCCAGATAAATAAATATAAGATAGATACAAATTAAATTCAAAGTAATGGATTATAGACATTAGGAAAGGTCTTGTGCAGGTGTTAGTGCTGAAGGTGAGCATTGAAGGAAGCTGGAATTTCAAGAGGTAGTTCGGTGAGGAGGGCAAGCATTCCAGGAATGGGGTACAGATTGGGCAAAGGCAAAGATTCAGGAGATAGAATTTCTTGTTCATTAAATAGCAAATAGGTCAGTTTGTCTATATCACAGAGGATGAGAAGGAGAGCAGTATGAAATCAATGTAGAAACCTAGCTGAACGCAGATTGTGAAGGACTTTAAATGCCAAGCAGAATAGTTTGCAGTTTTATCCCAGAGGCAGTAGGGAACCACTGATGCTTCTTGAATAGAATAGTGATATGGGAAAATGTGCTTTAGGAATTTTGGTTTGGTTGCTATGTGGAGAATAGATTAGAAAAAAGAAAGACTGGAGGCATGGAGACCAATTAGGAGGCTATTGCAGTAGTACAGGCAGTAGTGATGAGGGTGATGAGGTGGTGGTTGTGTAAGTGTAGAATGGTTTGGGTGTAAGTAGAAGTAGCAAGGCTTGGGGACTGAATGTGGGATGGAAAGTGAAGATGATTTGGGGTTGGGAATCTGGGTAGCTGAAGAATGATGGTGCACTTGGTAGAAATAGAGATGTTAGGAGACAGGTTTCATGTAAAAGATAATTAATTCTGTTTTTGACATCTCAAGTTTCAGATCCTTATGAGATATTTAGGTGGAGAAATCCGTCAGGGAGTTGGTGATGCAGGATTAGAGAAAGAGAGAGAGAGAGAAAGATGGAGTATATACGTGTGTGTATGTATATATGCATAGAGATAACTGATCCATGGAAATTGATGAGATTACCTGGAGAGAGTGTTGAGAGTAGAGTGCCCAGTATATACTTCTTGAGTCTGCCTACACTTAGGGGGATAAACATGAATGATGATCCAGCAGTGGAGATAAGATTGAATAGGTCACAAGGTAGGATAAGAAGAGAGACAGAGAAGTGTCATGAAAAACCATGGAGGAGACAGTATCTCAGAAAGGTGGTCTGTAGCATCAAATACTGTAGAATGATCAAGAAAGATGAAGACTGAGAAAATGCCATTACAATTAAGAGATTGTTGGTAAATTTGGACAAAGAAGTTTCAGTCAAGTGGGGTTGGAAATTGCATTGTAAAGGATTGAGAAATGAGATGTGAGAAAGTGGAGTCAATGATTATCAACAGCTTTTTTTCAGACTTTGGCAGTGAAAGAGGATTAATGTAGGATGATAGCTTTAGAATATGGCTTTTGTGCTAATATCTGTGGAGAAAAAAGAGGTAGATACATTATGTGAAGATCTTAATATGATCCTCCAAATTAAGTCAGTTTGGTGATTTTGATGCAAAGGGAAAAATAAGTAAGAAAGGACAAAAAAATGTAGAAAAATATGGTTCAGGAGTAAGGAATAAGAGAGGCCAAAGACAGGAATATCATGCCTGCACATCATGAATCCTTTTTTTTTTTTTGAGAAAAAAATCAGGTGGACATGGCAAGCACTGAATAATTACCAAAAAAAGCAAATTTATAATATTTTAATGGACAGGAAATCATACCTTATTGATATGGAAATAATTGCTGAATTAGTTATCCATATGCAGTTAGACCAAGTTATTAGAGCAAAGATCAAAATTAATGCAAAGCTAGAAGGAAGAGAAAAAATGAGAAACAGATATGGTATAGACAATTAAAACAACTCCAAACCGACCTATTTCAAGATGTTGTTATTACTGAAAAGGAAAAAGATAATGCAGCATATAACAAGTAACTATAAAGAGGTGATATGTTATCAGAGTAATGAATAAAAAAAGCTGAGTGAGAATGAGGGATGTTCTTTGCTAATATTCTTATAGCATTAAGAGGAAGCAAGGAAGGCTGTTAGCCCAGAGAGTGGATTCCCTGTGGCAAATTTATGGGAGGATATGTACAAGTGTAGGGTGGGCAGGCTTGGATGGGTTTGTGATTTGTGTCATTGAAGGAGAATTCACATGAATGAGATCTCTATATTTCTATATTGAGTATATGAATATTGATGCCATAAAAATGGGAAATGGATAGAGGGGAAGGAGGAAGAGAAAGGAACTAAGCATTTATATGGTGTCTATTATGTGCCAGGCACTGTGCTAAGCCCTTCTTACAAATATCTCATTTGATCTCACTTGATCCTCACAACAGCCCTGTGACATAAGTGCTATTATTATTCCCATTTTACAGTTGAAGAAACTGAGCAAACAGGTGACTTGCTCAGGGTCTCTGAACTGATAAGTGTCTGAGGCTGGAAATGAACTCAGGTCACAGGAAAGTTTAACTGATGTAAATCAGTTGCTAAAGTGAGGAGAGCAAAAGAGCCTAAAAACACCTTCTTTGATGAACACATGACTTCCCAAGTGAAGAGATGTGGTAGTCAATGGCAACACTGTTTTTGAATATAATTCCTTTGTAAAATCTTATGGGGAATGATGAACAACATCACTTCATACACTAGCAAGAAGTGGCAGAATGAAAAAGCATTTTAAGGACCAAACTAAGCAAAATCATCTCAAGGGAAATTTCAGCATGAAACTGGAAGGAAGACAACAAACAAATGAAAGATGGAAAATAACCGCAAAGATTTTGTAACAAACTCTTCATTGTCAAGGTCAGTGAAGCCACCACATTTGGATTCTAACATAAAAGTTCTACTTGTACTTGTACTCGTAGAGGAAGTAGAAATGAATTAAAGATGGAACTAAATATAGGAAAAGCAGCTGGTCTAAATCGAGTGGAGGTCTATACTAAAGGCGACACTGTTTTGAGCTTGTTATTTCCAAGGTATCTGGGGTAGGAGAAGACAATAACAGCCAAAAGGAAATCTCAGACTTTATCATTATCAGAAAAAGGCAACTGAGGGAACATTAACAACAATTAATTAACTAATTAACAGGACGTTACGCTAGGTGCTAGAGATACAAAGAATAAAAGAAGTCAAAAAATGAAATAGTTCTTTCTCTTAAAGCACTTATATTCTATCGGGGAATTAGTATATACCTATGTAAAAATATACAGAGTTAATACAAAATGAATGCAAGGTAGTTAGAGGGAGAAGGCTATAGTGGTTGAGATCAGGATCCCTGGCAGGGAGATCAGGAAAGGCTTTGTACAAAAGGTGATACAGAGTTAAGACTGGAAAGAAGTGGTGGATTCATTGAAGTAGTTGTTATAAAGGAACGCTTTTCAAGCATTCAGGATAGCCAGGTACTCAGATGGGAGACGGCATGTGGTATGTTAGAAACAGAGAGGTCAGTTTGGCGGAATCATAGAGTATGAAGAGGGGAGTAATGTACAATGTGACTGGAAACATAGGTTGGAGCCAAGTCGTGAAGGGCTTTAAATGCCCAACACAGTCTGCATTTTATCTTTGAGGCAACAGAGAGCTAGTGGAATTGACTGGGCAGGGGAATGATTTAAAGGAAGATAATTTTGGCAGCTCCATGGAGGATCGATTGGAATGAAGAGAGATTTGAGGCAGGGAGAAGAATTATGAGACTATCGCAAAAATCTAGATAAGAGGTGATGAGAGTGTGAACTAAGGTAATGCCTATGCTTATAAGGCATGAGAAGGGCAATGAATATAAGAGATGTTGTTGGAGGTAGAAATGGCAAAATTTGTTAATGAGGGGTAAGCGAGAGATTTGGAAGAATAGTAGTGCCCCCAACAGAAGTAGGAAAGTTTGGAAAATGTGTGGGTTTGAGAGGAAAGATAATGCGTTCTGATTTGGATATGCAGAGTTTGAGATGACTCTGGGACATCCAAGTTGAAGTGTCCAAGAGGCATATGGTGATGTGGGACTAGAGCTTAGCAAAAAGATGGGCTAGGTAGAAAGATTTATGAGTCCTCTGTAAAGATGTGATAATTAAACTCATGGAAGCTGATGAAGCCACTAAGTGAGAAAGTATAGAGAGAGAAGAGAAGAGAAGAGGGTCCAAGAAAGATCCTTAGGGGCACATTCAAGTAAGAGAGCATGATATGGATGAGCTAGCAAAGGAGACTGAGAGTGGACAAACAGGTAGGAGAACCAGGAGAGACTAGTGTCACGAAAACCCAGAAAAGAAAGAATATTCAGGAATAGTGGGGGTAGTCAGCAATGTCAAATGCTAGAGAGAAATCAAGAGGAATGAAAAGAGAGGAATGAGATGTTTGAGGAACATAATCTCCTTGGAGGCATTTCATTTTTGTCCTGTATCCCCAGTGCTTAGCATAGTGCCTCAGATGTAGTAAGCACTTAATAAATAAGCAAATGCTTGTTGATGATTGAGGAGAGACTTGGTTTGGGGAGTGAGAGAGGGAATCAATTAGGGAGGAGTAAAAGGACTGAACCATATGCTTGCTGTATATTTCTGTCTTCATAAAAAATTTAAGGGAACAATCTACAAATATATTAGTGGCATTTTTGATGATTTTATTAGAAAGGGGTATGAGGGCTCTCACAAGTGATATACCATATCATACAATTACCTAAAAGATGTAGAGCATACAGGATAAAAAAATCTCACTGTGCCTATTTTTTGGTAACTAGAAAAAGAATTTGGTTCACTGAGAAAAGAGTTTTTTTAGAGACTGTTCTATTAGGTCAAACTTATGTCAAAATGATACAAGGTTCCCTGAAAGAAATAACAATAGAAATAACTTTGTTCTGCCCTCTGATGACCAAAGGTCTTCATCACTGTCATGGACAATCTCTAGTGAAGAATCCAAAGAGAAATTCCTATTTTATAATACTCCTATTTGGGAATGACAGTGTCCTGATTGCATCAAACCCCAGAGCCTCCTAATTGAGTTTGACCTAACTATCCATATAGGAAAAATCCAGTGGATAAAGAATGCTTATTGTCCATACTATGATATGAATTCAAATAACAGTCTATAGAACTTGTCTATTACATGTATCTTGGACAAGAACTGCAGATGGACAATGAGCTGGACCTAGAATTGAGCAGGAGGAGGAGGAGGGAGAAAATGAGTTGGATTGCCTTCGAAGAATTGTAGAATTATTTTAATGACCCAAGTTCTTCCTGAAATAAAAGGCAGTGTTTTGTGGCTTCAAGTCCTATAGTGTCCCAGTGTGTCAAGAAGTGAAATTGAGGATCATCCAAAGGACCATTGAGAGTTACATGGTGGGCCTGGGCTGTGACATCTTACAAACAAGAAATTATGAAGGAGAAGCTATATAAAGAATGTCATCAAGGAAATATATAATTGAAAATAAAGATGGGCTGGATATGGGGCAAGAGTGAAGGATAACTGCTGGACAGTCCACATATTACACTGGTATTTCCTTGATGTTAATGAAAAGCAAGGCAGTCCTTCAGCGTATTGAATTAACCTTCTGTGTCAAGCTTATACGAGAACATGGAGAAGAGTCCTGCTGGATGTGTGGGCATATGAGGATGGGTTTTGATTGGTATTACTAGAAGGAATTTGGAAGAGGACATAAAATCCATTTGACTTTTAACGCTTACTTCTTTATATTTGCCCCAAAATAATTCTTTCGATCTTAAACACATGCTCCAAATTAAAATATTTTGAGGTTAGGGAAGACACGTTGGTGAAAATACAATATTGTATTATAAGGCCACACTTTTTCTCAAATTTCATGAATATTTAGTCATTACTGCCACCTGGTGGTGAGACTTTGGTACTTCAGAAGTGGAATTTTTTTATTATTAAAAGCATGGTTTTGAATCCGTATTCCGCCACTTATCAGCTCTGTGACTTTGGACAATAATAATATTAATTGTTCACATTTATTTAGTGCTTTAACATTTATAAAGCAACACTGTCAGTAAGGAAAACATTTATTTTGGAAATAAACTCATTTATGGATCAACTTAATTTTCCTTAATCAAAAGCCAGCTTAGCCATTAAAATTTTTCCCTTGTAAACTGAATTTTAAACACTTAAAACTTGTTCGTTGTTAGTTTATATCACTAGGACAGGAATGCATTACTTGTATATGAAAATTTTCTTTCATGAAAAACTGTGGCTATGTTTACCCTAAGCAGTGTGAATATAATATTTTCAAATATTCTTTGAAAAGAAATTCCTTGGCTCAAATATTGATGAAAATGCTATGGTTCTACTATTAATTGATTAAACTACTGAAGTTTAATATTTGGAAAAAATGTAAAATGTGAATTGTGTTTCAAAGAGCTTGGCTAAAAAAAAATATCAAGAACTGGGAGTGCTTCATTCTTCTCTCTTAGAAAGTTCGCTAATCCACCCCATAACGTTAATAGGGACAAATAACATTTTCAGTTAATAAGAAAAGTGCCTTGTAGATCATTTGATCACAAGTACTATGTGATTTCTCAAGTATTTTTAGTGATTATTAGAACTTTATCTTAAATAAAAGATTGCTTGTTCAGAGGACCAAAACATTTACTATGTACTTTTCAGTTCAAAATCATAATGGTACTGATTGAATGTTGTGAAAAGAGTGTCATAATTCTCATGTGAGTTCTCCAGAAAGCTGATTTAAAGAAAGTCTTTATTTTCATTTGATCAACAACAACCACAGCAACAATAGCTAGCATTTATATGGCACCTACTATGTGCCAGGCACTGTGCTAAGCACTTTACAAGTATGATGTCATTTGATATAAGAGACAGTGTGGTGTAGTGAGTAGAGAGCAGGCCTTAGAGCCCAGACAACCTGCACCTAAGTTCTAGGTTCATGTAGCCAGAATAAACTGACCCGGTTTAGAATCACTCCAGAAATTAAAGAAAACATTCCTGAATGTCCTTGAATATTATTAATTTTATAGGCCTCATGACTTTGTTCCAGAAGCAACACACCATAGTGGGTACAAGACTGTGTTGGCCAGGAATACCTTGGTTCGCATCCCACCTCTAATACTTACTGGTTATGTGATCCTGGGCATGTGATTTAACTTCTCAGGGCTCTAGGCAATTCTTTAAGATTGTAGATTGCAGAGAGTGTCTTGATAGAATGCTAACCTTTCCTCACTTGAGAATTTCCTGTATTAGTGAAATCATAGGTCTCTTTCCTATCCCTAGAGGTAAGTAGGTGGCAGTGAATATAGTGCTGGATCTGAAGTCAGGAAGATCTGAGTTCAAATCTAGCTTCAGATACTCACTAGCAGTGTGACTCTGGGCAAGTCACTGAATCTGTGTCTGCCTCAGTTGATTCAACTGTTAAATGAAGATCATAATAACATTTACCTTACAGGGTTGTTATGAGGATCAAATGAGGATAATATTTGGAAAGTGCTTAGCATACTACTTGGCACATAGTAGGTGCTAAATAAATATTTCCTTCCTTCCTTCCTTCCTTCTCCCTTATGAGAAGGCATGTAAAAGCTACATGTGTGTGTATGTATATGTATGTATATCATATTACATTTTAAATAATCTCTGTCCTACTAGTCTACTTGCTGTTCATTGTGCATAGAATTCATCTCCTACCTCTAGGCTGTCCCTCCTCACCTTAGACTCGCTAACTCATTCCAAGGCTTCTTGATTTTCTTAAGTTGTTAGAATCTTCTTCCCCTTTCTGCCCCCCCTCATTTTGAATTGATTTTACATATCTCCTGTATTTACTTACCTGAGAGTCTATTATTTCTTACCCTTATCCCCAGTAGAATTTAAGCTCCTTGAAGCGACCATCTTATTTTTTATTTTTACACCCACTGCCTAGAATAATGCCTGGCAAATAGGCATTCAGTGACTGTTGATAGCCCCGTCTTTTTAAATCCTGTGACCTTGTGTTTTGTCTGAGAATTAGGAGTAATATAAAAAGAAAGACCTGAAATAATTTTTTAAAAATTTGTGCATCTCACAACTCTTGGCCACACTATCTCAGAGCTGTGGGATTCTGTTTACATGATAGTTACCATTCAGCTAACTATAATCGTGTGTCTCTGAGGGATGGAGAGCAGATTATTTCTTTTTGTTTTGTTTTGTTTTTGTTGAACTGCTTCCCCCCCTTTTTTTTTAAAAATTAATTTATTTTTAGTTTTCAACATTCACTTCCATAAGCTTTTGAGTTTTAAATTTTCTCCCCCTCCCTCCCCAGGATGGTGTGCAATCTGATACAGGCTCTACATATACATTCCTATTAAACATGTTTTCACATTAGTCATGTTTTAAAGAAGAATTAGAACCAATAGGAGGAACCACAAGAAAGAGAAAACAAAACAAAACAGAAGGAAAAAAAAGAGCAAAGAGTATGCTTTGATCTGTATTCAGATTCCATAGTTCTTTCTCTAGATATGGATAGCATTTTCCATCATGAGACTTTCGGAGATGCCTTAGATCCTTGCATTGCTGAGAAGAGCTAAGTCTATCAAAGTCAGTTGTTGCACAATGTGGCTGTTACTGTGTATGTTTTCCTGGTTCTGCTCACTTCACTTAGCATCAGTCCATACAAGTCTTGAGGAGATTATTTCTGTAACTACTCAAACTTGGTTTTTGAAAAAGGAGTTTTGGGGACTGCAGGAATCTGGAAGCATAGTTAGAGGTCATTTTGTTGGATATTTTGTTTTCTTATACCGTTCTATAGTTTTAGGAAAACTAGAGGTGCTTGGCAACTGTCCAGTTGGAGTTTTCCTTGTAGGTAAACTTAGAAGAGTTTAGTGTTTGAGTTTATTTATTTGTTTTCTGTACGAACAAATTCTTATCCAGTGATAACCCACTCTGCCTGAATTCAGACCTGGCTCCAAATCTTGCCTGCCTCCAACACCTGTGAGACTTAGGATCTAGGTTTCTCTTTTTGTAAAAGGGAGTTAATAATAGCACCTACTTCACAGGGTTATTTTGAAGATCAAATGAGGTAATGTATATACACATACATCAGTCCTTTCTGGGCTGTTTCCCCCAACTTGAAGCTTGGGGCCCTTGGTTTGTGTCCACCCCCAGGTTTAATGTACATTGTGGTCCACACTCCTAAAACTATTGTGCACTGTATGCATTTTCCTTTAATGGTCAGCCAGAGGACACATGTAAGTCAAAGCAAACGCATTTACTGAGATGGTATTGCATGAGTAATAGTAACAAAACATTCCACCCATAAAAGTGTGTTATACTGTCCTACAATTATACATACAGTCAGTGGGAAGAATGGATACATACATAGAATGTATATGTATATAGAATGTTCTAGTAGAGAGGCAAATACATAAGGAACACATATGGTCCAGGCAGCTCACATGCACTAGCACTGTAGGGCTCTGTAGGGCCCTGAGAACCTTTCCTTTTTCATAGTATCCTCATGTTACTGCTTCTGGCCACAGTAGATTGCTGGGTAGGTCACTTAGCTGGGCTGCTTGGACTTGTTATTCTCCACAGCCCAACTCTCAACAGCCAGGGCAGACTTTGTTCAGTACTCACAGAGGTCATACTCCTAAGATCTGGAGAGTAGGTTTTTTGGTTTTTGTTTTTGTTTTTTTTTGCTAGGCAATGGGATTAAGTGACTTGTCCAGGGTCACACAGCTAGTGAGTGTTATGTGTCTGTGGCCAGATTTGAACTCAGGTCCTCCTGACTCCAGGGCTGATGCTCTACCCCTGAGAGTGGGTCTTTTTAAAGGACTACCAGGGATGTGGCCCATCCTTCAGTAAGCCAATGGCTAGCTGTTCTCCAATTATATCATGCTTGACTGAAAAAATTTCTTCTCTCTTTATAAAAGGGTCATAGAATGTGGATACGTCTAAGATTTTAGTCTCTTATTGTTTTTGTTGCCTTGCCCTTTATAATCTATAATTTCCTCCACTGTGCTGAGGCAAAAATCAATTGAACAGGAATGTTCAAATTCCCCTTATTCCTCCCATCCTGTGTCTCCCTTTCCCCACCCCAGACATGTAAAGTGCTTCACAAACTTTAAAGAGCTTTATAAATATGAGTTATTTAATTCAGTTCAGGAAACATTTTTTTGGTCATTTACTCATGTCAGGTGCTGGGATTTTAGAAGTGAATAAAGAGTCACTGATGCTCTTTTCATGGTGGCAAGGAACTGGAAAACTAAGACAGTGCTTATCATTTGGGGAATGGATGAACAAGTTATGGTATATGAATGTAATAGAATACTGTTGTGCCCTGAAAATGATGAAAGAGGCCATTTCAGAATAATCCAGGAAGACATGAACTGATACATAGTAACAACCACATTGTAAAATGGAATGACTTTGAAAAGACTTAAGATCTCTGATCAACACAGTGACCAGCCATGAGTCCAGATTCACAGTGGTGAAAAGGTTACCTACCCCCTGACAGAGAGGGTGATAGACTCAGTATGTAAAATGAGATGCGCATTTTTGGACATAGCCAATGTCAGAATTTGTTTTGCTTGGCTATGCTTATTTGTTACAAGGGTTTTTTTTTTCTTCCCCCTGTATGGAGAAGAGGCATGGAGACAAAATAAATGCTTATCAATTGAAAAAAAATTAATTGAAAAAAGAAAATGCCCCAAAGGACAGCTGTAGTTCTTGCCTTCAAGAAGTTTATAATCTAGTAGGGGAGTCGACAATGGATTATAGGTTTAGATTTAGAGCTGAAAGTAGACTTGAAGTTCATCTAGGTTAATCTCACGTTTTACAGATGAGGAAATGGACTCAGGGTTTAGATGACTGGCTTATAGTCACAGGTAGTAAGTGGCAGAGCTAGAATACAATTATAATAAATTGGAACATTATACAGGGTGTCCCAAAAGTCTTAGTGCAGTTTCAAGTTATTAAGTAACAAAGTGCTATGAGGGATTTCGAGTAGAGGAAGTAAGAAATATGAGTATCTTTCAGGATAGATGGTGGTTCATGCTGTAAGAAAAGTACTAAAGAAAGTGCTCTGGGAATGAGGAGGAAAATATTACTTGGCTTGGGTGATTAGGGAATGCTTCATGAAGGACTGGGCAAGTATGCTGGGCAATGAAGGAAGGATTTCAGCAGGGGTGGGAAAGGAGTGTATTTCAGGTGTGAAAGTAAGCATGAACAAAAGTGCAAAAAGTAGGATGATTTCAGAAAACTGTGAATCAGCTTGACTGGAATATAGGGTTCCTAAAAGGCTGTAATGTGAGATAAGGCCAGGAAGATAAATTGAAACTGAGTTGAAGTCTCTGAATGCCAGGATAGGGAGCTGATAATCCCAAAATCTATAGCTTCACCCAGTATATGGCATACTGATTTTAAAATTCAAGGCTTTAATGAAAAGGAAAGGGCCTAGTTACTTTGTACGGGCCAGAAAATTTTGGAGAGCAGCTTGGACTTGGACGGTGAAAACAGGCCCAGAAGGGAGTTGGTATCAAATTTATAGAATGAGGACACTGCTTCCCTTCAGTATCAACTTTCTTTTTCAAAGAGTGGTATTTACCTATTGTTCATTGTATATAGCCTCCGGATCAGATTTCTTTTGTGGAGTTTCTAGAGAGGATATTTTGTCTCTTGTGAAAAAAAGCTAGTGTGTGTTTTGGAATTTAATCCTTTTCTTTGCACCGTTTTTAC
This sequence comes from Vombatus ursinus, assembly GCF_900497805.2. Taxonomy (NCBI): domain Eukaryota; kingdom Metazoa; phylum Chordata; class Mammalia; order Diprotodontia; family Vombatidae; genus Vombatus; species Vombatus ursinus. The sequence goes on along the minus strand of NW_020954556.1, from coordinate 28,833,964 downwards.
CTTTGTTTTTACTTCATCTTCAATTAACTTGTGGAGAAGGCATCTCCTTTGTATAACACATTTTATAAAATGGTGGTGTAAAAACTGTTATGCCTCTCATTTTTTCTTTCTTTCCTTCCTTTTATTTTTTCAAATAAAGCAAATTTGTGAAAAGGCAATTATTGTGTTGACTCCTAATTTCAAGAATTTTTGAACAGGCTTTAGCTGTGCCCTCTATTAATCATCAGATGTTAAATAAAAAATTAAACTTGACTCTGAAAAGTAGAATAACGAACATTAATTAAAATAAAATTAACTTTGGCTATTATGTTTAGAGGGGGATAAATACTGAGATTGGTAACATCTACTCCCTGCTTCCCTTTTTTGTCATCTTCCTGTAATGTTTTATTTTTTAATCTTGCTTAGATTTCATGGTGTTCTTCTAAGATTAATTTAGTAGTAGTTATATATTTTTTATCCTTAGGTGGCAGTAGAATCTCAGGCTTATGGACTCACTAATACTGAATTGATTAAAAAAAATGTTGGAAATATTATGTTTAAAACATTCTTGCTCTTGCATATTCTAGTTCAGAACACAGTCAGATGTTGGCTACTCAACAATAAGAATTCCTCATCCAAAAAGAAGTCTAAATATTTGGATTGATACTTTGGATTAAGAAATACCACTTTCTGAATAGTTTGGAGTGCTATAAAAATGTTTGGATTCTTTTTACTGGTGAAACATTAATTAAATTCCACACATCTTTTGCATGAACACATACAGCTAATTCCATCCAGGATTCTTGAGAATTGAGTTGGTAACTTAAGGAATGTATTCCTAATTCTATGCAGAATTGGAAAATAGCTTTTTTTATGTTCATCAATAATGCTTTATAACATTTGTCATGTATATCACTTCAGTCAGATAATAGAGCCAGGTAATCTGTTATTTATGGAACAATCAGGTTTTTGGTTTTTTTTTTTTCCTGAGAGCATATTTAATTTCTTCCAACAACTTGTATTAGCTATTTTGTAGCTAGTCCTGAAGTTTATTAGTTTACAGTACCAGAATCATTCCAACTGAAGATCACTTTGGGGCATATAGTTTCCTAAGTCAACTACATTTGGCAGTAATTAAGAGAAGAGTTTTTATATGGGAGAGGATTTAAAGTGAATAGGTCACATTCTTTATTTCATTAACAAGTATTTATTGAATACATGCCATATGCAAGACACTGTGCTGTGGGCTAGGGGAAGAAGGGATATAAAGATGAAGTCTCTGCACTTAGTGAATTTAGAATCTAGTAGGGGACATTAGGCAAATGTGCCAATAACCATAATTAGCCTGTACCAAGGCCAGCCATTTCAGTGATTCATTGGATAACCTAGATTCCCTTGTTCCATTGTTCTTCCAATACACCTATTCTGAATAAACTCAATTATCTGCTTTCTCTTCTCTACCATTTTTACTAGAGTCATGATAATAGACAGTTGTCTTGACTATAATTTCATGTTATCTAACCTCAGACAGCCCTTTTAATGTTAAACAGTAGTCCTTTTATTTACCCCTAGTGGATTTCCTGTGGTTTCCCTCACAAGGGATGTTCCAAACTTTTTCCACTTTCTTCAAGACTCTTAGTTCAATCTTTGCACCTTCACATTTGCTACAGTTGATTTCTCTTACTAAAAAGATGAAAGCCATCAGATAGGAGCTCCTTGAATCTCCCCATTCCCCCATGCCTCAAAATTTCCTTCTATCTTCACTTATTTTATTGGAAAAAATTCTTTCTCCCCTTCTTCCTCCTTTCTGAAAACAACCTGTTCATTTGTATCTCTGGCTTCTGCCTATTCAGAGAACTTGTTCCATACAATTCTCCCAATTCTTGCATCTTTAATCACTCCCTCTCTGTTTGTTCCTTAATTACAAATAGGCTCTGGTTTCCCTTATCCCGAAAAAAACAAATAAACAAAATGCCTTTTGTAGACCCTGTTAGCCCCTAAGTACTTCTGTCTCATCATTCTCTTCCTCTGCCTTTCATGTTTCTCCCTCTACCTTTTTTCCCTTCAGCAAACTTTTGAAAAGTTTAGCCTTACCATTGCTGTCCTCAACATTCACTCCTCAACCTTGCAATCTAGTTTTTTTTTTCCTACTGCTCTACTGAAACTGTTTTCTTTAGGCAATGACCTCTTTCTTAATTGCCAAATTTACTGACCTGTTCTCAGTTCTTATTCTCCTAGAACTTTTTGAAGCGTTTGACGGAGTTGATCACATTCATCTTTTTGAAACCTCACTCTTGACTTCAGGGATACTATATTCTCCTATATTATCTCTTTCTTTTTCATCTTTTTTTTTTTTTTTGCTGGTCCTTAGACTTTCTTCTTCCTCTTAAATATTGGCTTTTTTCTTTGTCCTCTTTTTTTCCCTGTTCAAACTTTCTCTTTGCCATCTTGTTTAATACTACAACTTCAACTGTCAACTAATCTGTATTTCTAATTCTGGCTTTACTCCAGAGTTTCAGATCTGTAAATCTAATTGCCTCCTGGAAATCTCTAGATGGCCCGTCTTCAATTCAACATTCCAAACTCAACTTAGGATCTCTTCATGTTTTTCATATTGACTTCCCTATTTATTTAGTGGCGCTGCTATTCTGCCTGTCACTTAGGTTCTGAATTTTGTTTTTAACTTCCACTAACTCTTTCTTTCATTTCTGCTGCCTTTCTTGTCTATTTGATTGCTAATTCAATTCAATGAACAGTTGCTAATTACCTACTTAGTCTGCATTTCACTGTGTCAGGTGCTAGAAATAAAAAAAAGAAAAAATGACCACGTTCTTGCATCAGTCTCCATGTCTCAAGTGTCTCTTCTTTCTGATCATTCCTCCGTGTAACCACCAAAATGTTTTAGCTGACCATATCGCTCCCCTTCTCTCTAATCACCAGTGGCTCCTTATTACCTCTAGGATAAAATATAAACTCCTCTCTTTAGCAGTTAAAACACTTCACAGGCTGATCTCAACCAGCTTTATTAAATATAACTCCCCTTCACACATGGCGCACAGTCCAGTCAAGCTGATCTTCTTAATTATCATTATTGATGACACTCCATCTCCTCTCTCTCTCCGTGCCTTCGTATTAGCTATATCTCATGCCTCTACATATCCACCTCTTAAATGCCCGATTTCCTTCAGGACTTACCTTAAGAGCCACAAAATTCATGAAGCCTTTCCTGATTCTCCCTCACTACTAGTATTTTTCCCCCTAATTTCTTTTTTATCTATTTTGAATATGCTTACATATGCATACCTCTCAGCTAGATCTTAAGCTTCTTGAGGGCAGGGACTTTTATTTTTCTATTTGTAGACCTAGTACGAGCACAGTGCTTGGTCAATAGTGGGCACTTACTAAATGCTCAGCAACATATTATTGACTTGAATATAGGGATAAGACATAGAAATAACTGTAATGAAAGTTAGAATGCGACAAGCACATGGGAGAGGTCAAGCAGAGATGATACTGACAAAGCTGGAGGGTGCCTAGATGAGGGCAGCCAAGAAGGCAAAGGGCTTTGGATTCATGGTAGGGTTGTTTAACATGGAGAAGAGGAAGCTTGGGGGAGATGTTGCCTTCAAATATTAGAAGAGCTATGAGTTAGAAGAGTGATTAAACTCATTCTGCTTGACTTAGAGAGCTAAACCAGAAATAATAGGTGGATGTTGCAAAGAAGTCAGTTTAGGGTGGATGTAAGGAAAAACTTTCTAAAACTTTAGACTTCTGTTCTGGCGCAGGAGGGACAGGGTTCCCTGGATGTTCCCTGACAGTCTGGATGACTGTAAGCTATGTTGTAGGGGCTGTCTTTTTTCCTTCTTCTTCTTCTTCTCTTTTTTTTTACTCTTTTTTTTTTCTTTTGGTTAGGCAATGGGGTTAAGTGACTTGCCCAGGGTCACACAGCTAGTAAGTGTTATGTGTCTGAGGCTGGATTTGAACTCAGGTCCTCCAGACTCCAGGGCGGGTGCTCTATCCACTGTGCCACCTAGCTGCCCCCAAGGGGCTATCTTTTTTCATGTAAAGGTTGGACAAAACGTCCTCTATGGTCCCTTCAGCTCTGAAAGTCAACAATTACTTGGCACTGTTCCCTCTTATTCATCTCCTACCTGTGAGACTGCTTCTTTTCAGTTTTCTTTACTGAGTCCTCATCCATCTCTTGACCTGTAATATGGGTTTCTTCTTTGGCTGTGTAGTGGACCCTCTTTTTTCCCCTCTAATTCTTAGTGATCTCATTTCTTCCCATGGGTTCATTTATCATCTCCATACAGATGACTCCCTGAAGTAAAATTTAAGTTTCTTGACGGGACTGTTTTATTTTTGTCATTTCATTGTTAGTACTGAGCACAATTTGCACATTGTAGGTACATAATAAATGTTTGCTAAATTATTTCATGAAATTGAATGATTCCTAAATCTATATATGCAGTCCCATTATCTCATTGCCAACTGCCTGCTAGGCATTCCCACTTGGAAGTTCCATTAACATCTTAAACTCAAGTTGTCCAAAATGGAACTTATCATCTTCTCTAAACCTGCTTTTTCTTTAAACTTCTCATACTTCTTTGGAAAGGCATAATTGTCATCCCTAGTAACCAAAGATCACAACTTTTATACCCCTTTACCTTGCAAATTTTATTAGTTGCAAAGTCCTGTTGATTTACCGCTGTCTCTCCCATTTGCCTCCTTTCTCCCTACTTACAGGGCTACTGCTCTATTTAAGGTTTTACCTCTTGCCTGGACTATTGTAATAATTGCTTAATTGGTCTCCCTGCTTTTAGTGTCTCTTCTCTCGAATCTGTCCTTCACACAAGTGCCAAAATAATCTCCCTGACAAGCAGGTCTGATCACGTTGCTCCTTGCTGCCAAACCTGCAGTGGCTCCCAGGATCTCTAGGGTGAAACCAAACTCTTCAGGCTTCTGTAATCTGGCTCCAACCTACCTTTCCATCATATATTCTACTTTCTAGTTAAACTGGCCTACTTACTGTACCATAAACCCAGCATCCTATCTCCTTCCTTTGTGGAGTCATTCATTTAGTTCATCATGCTTAGAATGTACTTGTTTAAGTATACCTCTTGGAATTCTTATCTTCCTAAACTACTCAGTTCATGTGCTGTCTCCTCAATAAAGCATTTTCTAACCTCCCCTGTTATTATCCTCAAATTATCTTGACTTTGCTTATTTGCTATGTCCTTGTGCCCCTTCCCCAACCCTAAATATAAGTTCCTGGAGGTGGATTGTTTTTTATTGTTTGTTTATCTTTTTAAAAATCCCTAGTGTATGTTTGTTGAATTGAATTTGCATTGTAAAACTGGAAAGGTGTTGGTGGTATATGCTATTCATTTGTAAGATGGGATTTCATGGACTGCAAAAAATCAGTTAAATTTTTTTTCTTTTTTTTTAATATTTCTTTTATTTTTTGGTTACATTTGAGTTCCAAGCTGTTTCCCTTCCTCCTTCCCCACTCTGCACTAGAGAAGGCCAACATTTGACTACGGATATATATGTGAAACTATACAATACATAGTTCCATATATTAGTTCTTTCTCTGAAAGTGGCTAGCATCTTCCTTCACAGGTCCTTTGTAGTTTATTTGAATATTTATATAACTCAGAATAGCTCAGTCATTCACATTTACTCTTCAAACAGTATTGCTGTTAGAGTATACAATGTCCTCTTTGTTCTGCTGGTTTTATTTTTCATTATTTCATGGAAGTCTTTCCATGTTTTCCTAAAATCAACCTGCTCATAATTTCTTTTTGTTTGTTTGTTTGATTGTTTTTTGCTAGGCAGTAGGGTTAAGTGACTTTCCCAGGGTCACACAGCTAGTAAGTGTCAAGTGTCTGAGGCTGGATTTGAACTCAGGTCCTCTTGACTCCAGGGCTGGTGCTCTATCCACTGTGCCATCTAGTTGCCCCCCTGCTCATAATTTCTTTTTTTTGTTTTTGTTTTTGTTTTTGTCGTTAGGCAATGGGTTTAAGTGACTTGCCCATGGTCACACAGTAAGTGTTATGTGTCTGAGGCTGGATTTGAACTCAGGTCCTCCTGACTCCAGGGCTGGTGCTCTATCCACTGAGCCACCTAGCTGCCCTACCTAGCTACCCTATTGCTCATAATTTCTTACAGCACAGTAGTATTCCATCACAATCATATGCCACAACTTATTCAATTATTTCCCAATTGATGGTCTTTTCCTTAAGAATACTGGAAAGTCCTTTAGTTCATGAAATATCATCTTTTTCTTGCAGAATTACCATCAGCTTTGCTGGATAGGTTATTCTTGGTTGCAAACCCAGCTCCTTCTCTTTGGAATATTGTATTCCGTGCCCTCTGGTCTTTTGGTGTAGAAGCTGCTAAATCTTGTGTTATCCTGCCTGTAGCTCCATAATATTTAAGTTTCTTTCTAGTTTCTTGTAATATTTTCTCCTTGACTTGGGACAACTTAGCTATCATGTTCCTGTGAGTTTTCATTTTGGGATCTCTTTCAGGCAGTGAGTGGTGGATTTTTTCAATTTCTATTTTACCCTCTAGTTGTAGAACTTCAAGGCAATTTTCCTTAATAATTTCTTGAAGTATAGTGTCTAGACTTTTTGTTTTCTTATCATAACTTTCAGGTTGTCTGACAATTCTTATTTTATCTCTCCTCAAAATGTTTTCCAGGTTAGTTGTTTTTCTAATGAGATGTTTTACATTCTCTTCTATTTTTTCATTCTTTTGATTTTGTTTTATTATTTCTTGATGTCTTATGAAGTCATTAGTTTCTCCTTGCCCAATTTTAATTTTTAAGGAGTTATTCAGTAAGTTTTTGGATCTCTTTTTCCAGTTGGTTGACTTTATTTTCATAATTTTCTTGCTTTTCTTGCATTACTCTTATTTCTTTTCCCAATTAAAAATCAGTTAAATTAATCAAACACTTATTAATTGCCTTCTTTGTGCAAAGTACTGTGCTAAATTCTGAAGATGTAAAAATAAAAATGAAAGTCACTGCCCTCAAGGAGCTACATTCTGATGAGAGGGTATGTTTACTGAGGATGCGAGGATTTGGGGTGGGGGTAAAAATAAGGCGAGAGAGAGAGAGAAATATACATTGATGACTTGGAGGTTCAGGAAAGGCCTTTTTTACCTGTCACTTGAAGGTTACACCTGGGCTGAGCCTTGCTTGTCATTGATCATAATTTAGTAGGTGATGCTTGGGAAGTAGGAAGACTGAGCTGTCCATCATCTTCCTTTCAGGTTGTGCTTTTCCCTTGCCAAGCAACTCACTTCCTTTACTTTCATGAAGGCATGGCTTGCTTTTTAATTTTTATTTTTTCATCATTTTTCTTTTTAGGGCCATGACTTGCTTGCTTTTCAAAGCTGTGTGGCCTGTTGTTGAGTCAGTCAAAAGGGAAAGTAGAATTGCCCAGGGTTTCCTACCTTCCCTGTCTGTGGTTCTCATTTAGCAGATCAAATTTAAATCTAAGGTTATCTGAGTTCTACATTCATTGCCAGGTTTGTGTCAGCTCCATAATGATTTTCCACTTTATTCCAACTGTTTTAAATTAGTTTCAAGCCTTTAGGTTTGTTCCGAAACCAAACATATCATTTCTAGAAAAAGGAATTCTCTCTTTCCACTCTGTGTTTGTAAACATTAGCTGTGACACAACACGTAACTTTGACTTTATTTTGATCACCGTTTTATCACATTTGCTGGTTTAAAAAACAAAATTAACCTATGGAACAAAGCTAGTGGGAAGGCCAGGGGGAAGCCGTGAGGTTTAATGTGATCAAATGACTCACAACATGTTTGACCCTCTTTGGAAGAGGGAAAGGAAGGTTGCCAGTCTCTATACTGAACCCAAGATGGACTGGTAGTACAAGGTTCACTGAGAACGTAATTTATATTTGAAGTATACTCAACACTCAGTGCGTGACCCCAAGCCTAGTCATTCAGGACCTTTACCATCTGCTTCTGATGCACCCCCTGCTCTTGTGTCTCTTGCTGGCCAGGGCTACTGCTTTCTCCTCCCTCCTGTTTACTTACTTGGTTTCAGTGTCTCCTGCCCAAAAGTTCCCTTAACCCAAGTCAAGGTCAGTGGCTGGCTTGGTATTCTGGCCTGTGGCCAACTATGAAATCCCCCTCAAGCATAGTGAATGCTAAGGAGACTTTCCTCTGCTGATAGCAGCTGCTCTAGCTCTAACCCTTTGGGGGCACTCCAAAAAGTGCAGTACGATATAGCTTTGTTTTGGTGATTATTGTTTCATACAATTAGTCTTTTCCTAAGTACCTAAATTATATGCTTCTTGAGGGACCTAGTATTGTTTTTGAAGTTTTGTAAGTCAACATTTGTTGAGAATAATCAAAATATTTAATGTATTCTGGTAAATGTAAAAGAATGGCGAAGGTTCCAGATGTAGGTGAAAATGTGTAAAGGAAAAGGTAGGAGCGTGTAAGTTAAAAGAGTAGACAGCATACATATTTGTTTGACCAGGCAGGAGAATCTGGGACAGGTAAGGAGAAGAATAACTGGTAGATAAAGAAGTACAAATGACATGGTTAAAATTGTATAGACTTTATTCCTCTGGGGAGGAGAAGAGAGACTGGAGGCACAAAATTGGTTTGGAGACTGTTGAAATGAAAGATTGAACAAGAACATTGACTGTGGTAATTGTGCTCAGCAGAGATTGTGGAAAGAGTAGAAGGATTTTTATGAAGGACTGGAATTTGGGGAACTAAAGAGAGGTGAAAAAATAAGAATGGATCCAGGATTTTAAGCTTGGGAAATAAGAAAGATGTATGATGAGCTTAGTTTTTGTCAAATTAAGTTTCAGGTATTCATGTAGGACACAGGAACATTTTGCTAATAATTTCATATGGAAATGAAAAGAAGGTAGAAGATCAGTACTAGAGATATAGATTCTGAATGTGTTAGTTGAAATCATGATTAGAAGAACTCTTCAACAATTTAGGTCCTTGAATCATGTGTTTTGGGAATGCCCACGACTGCCAGTTGTGACTTAAGAGGGAAGGCAGTTCTCTTAGCAGAGAGGAGGTGGGCTGTAAGTGGTGGGAGGCAGACATTCTCTTTTATATATGTATATGTGTATATATATATATATATATATATGTATATGACAATTTTATTATATATTTTAAAAAGAATAGCAAGTTGTACATTTGTAGTTTCATGTGCAATTGTCTTTTTTATTATATGCTAGGGAAATGTTGTTTTATTCCATAAATTAAAAAAATATATTTTTTTAATGTGAGTGCAGTGTAGGCCCCTAGTCCCAGTTTTAGAGCAATTGGTTCCCACCCTAAATCAGGAGTCAATGTCCTGGTGGAAAAGATTGTGTCTAAGTGTCTCCCATGCCAATCAGAAGTAGTAACCGGAGCTGAATCTGGGAGTACAGAGACCCAAAGAAGCCTCTCCAAAGGATCATCATTGAACCCTGTCCTCTTCCTGACATGGCATAAAAAATTCTGGTGACCACTCCCACGGGAGCCTGGCTTTTCTTCACTGCCCTTGCCTTCTATATTCTCACACACGGTCACCCCTTAAATCTCAAGATTTTCCCCATGTGAAGTAAAAATGCACCAAATGAAAGCCCAGTGCTTTTTAGCCTCATTGGCTACTATAACTCTTGTTGCATGTTCCTCTTAAGTCCTCTCAAAAAAGACTGAGATACCATGCAGAGTAGGTTTTGTTCTCTCCTGTTAGACTGTGAGTTCCCTAACAGCAGAGACTGCTCTTTGCACATACCTCCCCCCACTACAATGCCAATACACATAGTAAGTAGGTACTTAATAAATGCCTGTTGATTTGACTCTTCTTTCCATGAAGACTTCTTCCTTTTTTTTTTATAATTAATTAATTTATTTTTAGTTATGGAAGTGAATGTTGATCTACATTCAGACTCCATAGTTCTTTCTCTGGATGTGAAAAGCATTTTGCATCATGAGTCTTTTGGAGTTGTCTTAGATCTTGCATTGCTTTGAAGAGCTAAGTTTATCAAAGTCCGTCATTGCACAATGTTGCTTTTACTGTGTACAGTGTTCACCTGGTTCTGCTCATTTTACTCAGCAGCAGTTCATGCAAGTCTTTCAGGTTTTTCTGAAGTCCACCTGCTCATTTTTTCTTATGGAACAGTAGTATCCCATTACATTCATATACCACAACTTGTTCAGCCGTTCTCCAATTGATGGGCATCCCTTCAATTTCTAATTCTTTGCCACTACAGAAAGAGCTGCTATAAATATTTTTGCAAAAGTAGATCCTTTTCCCTTTTTATGATCTCTTTGGGATACAGACCTAGTAGTAAAATAAATAATTAAAAAAAAAAAAGAACATCCACAAATTAGTGCTCAGGGAGATCAGGAGTCATATAGGAGCCAGAGCATGTTCTGCCTAAAATAGAAGTACATATAAAATTTCCTTGGATGTTTCCATTATTCAGATTCTGTAAAGCAATGGTTTTCAAAATTTTTGGTCTCCGAACCCTTGTAGACCTTAAAAATTATTAAGGGCCCCAAAGAGCTTTTATTTATATGGTTTATGTCTGTATTTATCACTTTAGAAATGAAAATTTATAAAAGTTTAAAAATGAATTCACTTTAAAAAATAAACCTATTATGTTAATTTTTTTATGAAAAAAAAAAGATTATTTTTCCAAAACAAAAAAAAATTAGTGAGGACAGTAGCACTGTTTTACCATTTTTGCAAATTTCTGTAATGTCTGGCTTAATAGAAGATAGTTTAGATTCTTTTATCTGCTCTTGAATTCAATTAGTTGTGTTATATTGATTTGGTTGAAGTATATGAAGAAAAAGCTGATCTTATGTGGATAGATAAATACTTGGAAAAGGGAGAGTATTTAAATATGCAAATAATTTCTTAGTATTATTATGAATATAGTTTTGATCTTGTGGCCCCCTTGAAAAGGTCTCAGGGACCTTTAGGAGTCCATGAATCACATTTTGAGAACCAATGCATAGCGGTTATTGTAACTACTTGTTGCTATGTAGAATTTCCTTGGACAGAATGAGAAAATAAAGATGCTAGTATAGTATACAATATAGTATACAGTAGAATAATATAGGAATTATCATTAAATGTTATACTTAAACTTTGCTGTAAGTATATTTCATCCTATCAATTACCTCCTTTTTACATTTTTTTCCCAGTGCTCCATGCTACTCAGTTTTTAAGTTTGACTCACATTTAACTCCTATGTATTTGTAGGGGGGGCAGTATTGGTTACTTTATTATTGTTGTTTCTTTGGTATTTACACTTCCTTTTGGAAGTATGTACTTCCAAAACAGGTTTTGAGGCTGCAATTATTTACTTAATAAGGTTCTGAATAAGCCTCTTTGGTCAGAGTTTGTATATAGTAAGTGAGGGAGGCCTAAGAAGATAATAAACAACTATTCAAAAGAAAATGAATCAACTAAATATAAAATTCATATAACCATTTTGTCTTGCATTTTCTGGGTCAGTATAACAATTAAAAAATCATTAAGTAGTATATCCTCCTTGATTCTCTTGTCTCTGTAGGTTTTTGGGACACCACTGTATTCTCTCTTCCCATCTATCTCACTGCTCAATCTCTGTCTCCTTTGCTGGATCCTTTTCCAGATCACACTCTCTAACCATGGATGTCCCTCAGAGTTTTGTCCTGGATCCTCTTCTCTTCTTCCTCTGTACTATTTCACTTGGTGATCTCATCAGCTCCCATGGATTTAATTACTATCTATATGCTGATGATTCTCAAATCTACCTATTCTGCTCCAGTCTCTCTGCTGACTCTCAATCTTGCATTTTTACCTCCTTTTCAGACAACTCGAACTGGATCACATTTTCTCTATGATTACATTTTACATGTTATTTATGTGTGTGTGTACACATACAGAAAGAAACAGAAAACATCTGTATCCTTTCACACTTATCGACGTTAAAAGAAAAAACAGTTGAAGGACTGTTTAATAACTTTTGAACTTGTTTACTGGTAGCTGGTTCTTTCTTGTCGTGTTTAGCTTCAGCTCATCTTTCCACAGTCTGTCAGCTGAGATTGTTGCCATATTTTGATCTAGTTATAGGTGCAGCCGTCATGGACAGGAATGTCCATGTCCATGAACAGGCTCTAGAGGAGTCCCCTTTTTCTTTGCTGTGTCCTGAATAAGATATGGATTTACCTGTATAAGATGTGGACTCCCTGAACTAGGAGTGAATTCTTGTCCTGGGTCTTTATTGTCCCATTGAAGATAGTATTTGTTTGGCAGCCTCAGTTAAAATAGAGTTCACTCATTTTAGGTAGACATTGCATTTGGCTTTTTAAAGGAGAGACAGATATAAACACATATCTAAGAGGAGGCTCAGAAAAGCACTCATATACAGAGAGAGAGAGACATTGGCCCGTGCCAAGGACTTAGAGAGAGCCCTATGCATACTTCAAGCATCTTGCCAGGAAACCTTGTACAAGTAGCAGTTGATACCAATCAATTAACAAGCATGTAAGTGTCTACTGTGATAGAAAATGGAGTGTCATGTGTAAGAAAAAGAGAAGGCCAGTTTGACTGTATCAGTGACCAATCAGGAAAATAGTGACCAATTAGGCTGGAAAGATAGGTTGGGGTCAGATTGCAAAGGGCTTTAAAAGCAAAACAAAAGGGTTTATCGTTTGATCCTAGAGGCAGTAGGGAGCCAGTGGAGTTTATTGATTAGAGGAATGACATGGTTGGACTTGTCTGTGCTTAAGGAAAATCTCTTTGTCAGCTGTATGGATTAGAGTGAGGAGAAATTTGGATTAGGAGGAACAATTAGGAGGCCTTTGCAACAAAATAGGCAAGAGGTGATGAAGGCCAGAAACTAAGGTGATGTTTGTGTGATTAAAGAGAGAATCAAATATGAGAGATATTGTTGAAGATAGAAATGGCAAGATTTGGTGACTGTTTGGATATATAGAATGAGGAGTCAAGTGTAATACCAAGATTATGAGCCTGGCAGACTGGAAGAATGGTGGTGCCTTCAACTGAAAGAGTAAGTTTGGAAGATGATGGGGTTGGCTGGGGGGTGGGGAGAAAGAGAGGGAAAAGATAATGAGTTCTGTTTTGAATGTGTTGAATTTTGAGATATATTTGGGGAATCCAGTTAGAGATGTCCAATAGGTAGTTGATGGTGTGGGTCTGAAGCTCAGGGGAGAGACTAGGGCTGGATATATAGATTGAATTAAAAAGGAAACCAAATATGTTGAAATAGTTGTTAAAAAAAAGTTCAAAGATACCAGGTTAAGAATCCCTGACCTAGGGGATAGAGGGGTTCATGGAAGACTTCATGAACAATGTCTCAACAGAAATGGCTTCTGAAGAAAGGGAGGGACTTCAACAGCTGGAGATGAGGAGGGGAGGATATAAGCAAAATATGGTACAGTAGAAAGAGTACTGGTTCTGGAGTTAAAGGATCTAGTTTACATCCTACCTCTGATGCCATCACTGTCAACCTATGTTCATGGTATTATCAGAATGCAACGCAGTTTTTGTTTTTGTTCTTTTAGATTAGTTTGCATAAAAGCCAGATTGTAGCCTGTCCTCTCTCTTTGCCCTTGACCATACAACAAATTTTTGTTGATACATGGAAATGGTGGATAAGGATCATTTAAATCCATAGTTAATTCAGACAAAACACTTGATTTTAGCTATAATTTTGCCTTTTACTCTAACATTCTTTTAGTGAGATTTGCTAAGAAGTCATAATTTTGTTTAATTAGAATGTTATCTGTTCTTGATGTTGTTTATTTGGGTCAGGCTTTCAATGAGCAATGAAAATAGGCAAGAAGAGGGCAGGAAAATGAGAGGAAAAGCAAGGGATATGGATAATATATAAGTTGCCTGATTGGCCCTCAGTAGTAATAATTGACTTTTCCATGCCATTAAATAAGTAAATGAAATATAATTTCATTATAGATGATTGTTTAATTTCACTGTATTTCATTATGTATCATTATTAAATTTGCTGTGATTCAAATCACAGTATTTTCTCCTTTCCTGGTTTTCTTTGTTGAGTAGTGGTTATGAATTTTCATTTTTTGTTTTTTGTTTGTTGAGTAGTGGTTATGAATTTTCATTTTTTGTTTTTTGTTTGTTTTTTTTCTAAAGCAATTGGGATTAAGTGACTTGCCCAGGGTCACACAGCTAGTAAATGTCAAGTGTTCGGTCTGAGGTCAGATTTGAACTCAAGTCCTCCTGACTTAGGGCCGGTGCTCTATCCACTGCACCACCTAGCTGCCCCTTAAATTTTCATTTTTAAAGGAAATAAATTAATAGGTAAGTTTTGAGGTTGTGAGTCGTAATCAAAAGAGTATGATCAAGCAGTGGTCTGGTTTGAGCCTCACTGTACAGTTGTCTTCAGTCAACAATACTTACACATTTCTATAACCATCCCTCTCCCTCTCTTGCAGCAACTCTGTCATGTTTTTCTGATATTGAGTTTGTCATGCTTTAGGGTTAGTTGTAACAAATTAAAAGTTTTATGATTTCAGTATAGTGCCATTAATTTGATAGTCAGCTTTCCATCTCCTAATATCAAGTTGGAATTTGAAATTGTTTTTCAGAAGTGAAAGGCTAGCTTTCCAAATTTGAGAGTTTTTTGGTTATTGATTTGTTAACAATTTTTCACATATAGCTGTATAAATAGAAGAATGCACCCTAATAGCCTTATTTTAGCCTGATGCCAATAGGTGAAGATTTAGAGAATAGCTCATATTTACATAGCGTTTTGTAAGCAGCTTTTCACAGAACAACCCTGTCAAGGTAGATGATATACTTGTGATGATCTGCGTTTTATATTTGAGGGAGGCATTTTATTTATTTGTTGTAAATAGCCACTAAGTGTTAGTGAGGACACTCAGAGCTCGATCTTCTGACTGCAACTCCATACCCTTTAAAGTACACAAAGTACTTTTTCTCAGGAAGACATGGACTTTATTGCCCTGATCATTAGACATGTACTATTTATTCACTGTCTTGGGCTCCTCAAGTGTTTCCTGTTCACCTAGTGAAGTGTTACTGGGACCACGAGGGGGCAGTATAATGCCAGCACAGACTTTTTAGGCTGGCTAGAGGTGGCACACTAGGGTTTGTTGACGACCATGGGTACTAGCTGGATGATGGAGCAGTAAGGTGTGCCTTGACATTGTACCTGGGCAGATGGCCAGTTAGGCTGATGCTAGAGGTGTTATGTTTGTCCTAATGCCCTCTGTCCTTGGCACCAGCCCGAGATGGACAATTCCTATGCTTCTGTTTCCTGTCCCTGTGGAGGATACCAGTAGTCTGGAAACACATGCAACTTTGAGAGAGGTGCCTTTCAAGAATATGATGAACCATTGATAAATTGTTATACAACCTCTTATTGGAAGGGGGAAAAACAAGACTTTCTAGTGCGTACTCTTTAAACTTAGTCTATGAAACTTTCTGTGAAATTATAGGGATTAGAATCTGCTAGTCATAGACATTTAGATTTATTTTCTAGACCTAGGTGAATACAACCTATAATGATTTCTCATATTATGGAACTCTTCCAAATTCTTATTTGTTTCTGTGTACACAGAGAAGGCAGTAAATAGTAACTGTTTTTAGTTACTATTTTAGTTTTTATTTGAACCGAGGTGGTATTTGTTCCTGTCTTCTGGAACTGCTAAAGAAGCAGGTAGCAGAATGTCAGATATTCCTGGGGGAAGCAAATCTGTGCCAGTTCCATACATCCTATTCTTTTAAAAATCATTTGAGCTTATGAACAAATCTTTTCTGGGGTCAAGATGACCTTTCTTCTTTCTTTATGGAAAAGATTTCTGAACTTACTAAGGTAGATTTCTTTTTATTAACTATAACACTTGAACCATATTGCCAATGTTTGTTGTCTTGATGATTAATTTTTAAAATATTTGGTTAAGATCCTAGGTGCACCTTTGGTTGTATGCAGATTTAAAAAAAACTAATATTGTTCATGTCACAGTATATTTAATATGAATTGATTTCAATTAGAAACAGTGTTCAGTAATTCATTATTTTTGAAATGTTATATATGTTTGTACAATTTGTTTTTTGGGGAGAATTAAGAGCTAATATAGATAGATTTAGTTACAACAAAAGCATTTGTGCAAGTTGTGATATGCAAGAACATACTACAACAGTGTATTATTACTTTTTCTCAAATGGAAGTACCATATTGGATTGCACCATTACTTTCTGTTGCAGCCAAATAGGAAATACTTATGGTGGACTCAAGTCAGAGGTTCTATTGTTTTGTTACCAAATGTGAACTTTGACTAAGACTATTTAGGATTATGGTAATAGAAGTTTAGTCAAAATTAACTGGAAAATTTATCATGTTATTCTCAAAACTTTGACTTAAGCTTCCATATTTATTAAGCATTGACTTGGTTTGTAAACTTTTATATAATTTCTTGAATATAAAGTAACTTGTAGACTCTCCTTAGAACCTCTCTCCTTATTTTTATTAGGCAAATTTGAAAGATAGATACATATATATACCCACATTTATGTATATACAGCTCATGTTAATATTGATCAGCTATCAATACTATTCCCATGACGTTAAAAGGTGTTCTCATGTTTGGGTTGGTGGTTTCTTATATGCCCCCTCAGCTAAGATTACTGTACAGTAGTAACTACACTCCAGATCTTCTATTTACAGAGGCACAGTGAGCTTTGAATTGGTTGAGATCTAAGGCCATGTGCCATACAGGTTAGTTACTTGGTATAGTTGAATGGAAAGTCATCACTCTGCCATTGTGGACCTTAGTTCTTAGAATCCTCTTTGAGGCCATGACACATCTGATCATTTCCCATACTGTACTTTATTCATTCATTGACACAATTCATGTTGTGCTTGTGGAACATGCTTATTAGAGCAACAGTAGTCAGTCCACTGAATGAACTCCTGGGGATGGAATCCCCATGCCCAGGGGGATGCTTAAGTGGGATTCCCTCACTGGTCAAACTGAATATTTCAGTGTTATCAGCATAGCAGGAGCAAAATGCATGGTGATAATTTATCAAACTTATTTACTTATCTAGTACATTTTTTCATTTTATCATACAAATCAAGCATTATGCACAGCGATAGAATCTGTCCTTTTTTTTTGCTTGTAATCTCAGCATTTAGGATAGTGCCTACACATAATATGCTTTGTCTCTAAAATAACCAGGTATAACGTTATGAATGTAGCAGTAGGAATAAAGCCTATATATTACAATCAACATAAATGTAGCATTTTAATAGCATTTGATTACTGTGGACATGGATTTTCATTGCCCCCTTCCCCATAATTATTTGTAGATATCATTGGTATCTTCAACAACATTAAGTAAGCCTTCCCTTTCCTTTGCCTATATATTCTACAACACTATACACAATGCATTGCAATACAGTAATACCTTTTTCCAGCATTTACCAGATGTAGGGTCCACAGATACTGTTAAATTCTCTCACAAGGCATAAACAACTTATTTATCTCTTTTTTTTCTCATAGTTACATGCTCATAGTAATATGCATTGTCATATTAAGAGTGGCTTGCAACTTCATCTTAAAAGGCTAGAGATTTGTCTCTGTTCATTACACCTAGAAGGCAGCTCCTCAGGAGGTGGCAGATAGAGTTTAAAAAGATACAGTGCCTTGTAGAAGTTAACTTAGATGTTTGGTGTCACGTGTTGGTGAATGAATGGATAGATGGATGGATGAATGAATGAAAAAGGATTTATTAAGTACCTACCACATAGAAAGCTTTTTTCAGCCATGTTGTCACATATAAAGCACTGGGGCTGCAAATGGAAGAACAGAGACAGCTCCTGCTCTCAAGGAGCACTGAAGACAATATATATAGGTTCTAGCCGTAGGGCAGAAGTCATTATACAGCAGCAAAGCAGATGGTAATGCCTCTTTAGTGTCATTTCCATAGACAAAAACTATATCAATAGATGATGTTGAAACATATTTGATAGTGCAAAGGTTTTGGCATCAAGAACTTTCTGTTCAGAATTTTTGATAACTGCGACTGCAGAGGAGATGGTGGCTGCAGATGCAGTTCGTAGGTTGCACTGTCACAGAGTTTCTTTCCTTGGACAATGACTGTAGGACACCAGACCTTAAGCAGAGCTGGCTGTTTCTGGGGCATGGTTATTCCAGGAGCTCTTGGGCTTACCCACCCGTCAGTGGCAGTTGGCCAAGAGTTAGTGTTGGTGGTGATGGAGATTTGTGGAGGAGCAGATTGTGGGCCCTTTCTCCATGAATGTTGTTCACCTAGATGATGACTTTAGGCGATAGGCTAGAAACAGGGTTGGTGGTCTTGAGAAGGGGTGCTGTTATTTTGGGACTCTTGGGCTTGGAGTATTGGGCTACTTCCATTAGGGTAAGAGGGGAGATTGGTAGTCAAGAGCGTGGTTTGAACATAACTGTCACTTGCTGTCTCCTGTCTCTCCCTCTGAGTGCTTTCCTGATTTAGATATCCTGGCTTACCAGCCATGTTGGTGGCAGTTGGTCAACAGTTGGTTTTGTTGGTGGCAAGGATGGAGGGCCCTTTCTCCCTAGGGGTTGCTCTCCTGGGGTAATGGTTTCAGGGGTGATATGGAAGCAGGGAGTGGTGATCTGTGGAGTACTGCTATTTTGGGAGCTCTTGGGCACTGAGTGAAATTGAGCTTAAAACAAAACTGTGCAAGTTGTCATAATTTGTGGCCTCGACATTTCCTTCCATGAGTAAATACCATATAGTTTAAGTACCATTTTGACATTCAGCTCAAGATACCTATCACACCGTAGGACTTACTTCTAACCATATTGCTACTACTATTGGTTGGGAGGAAATAAGCCTTGTACAGATAAACTATTGGTATAGTGAATTTGTTTAGACTTCCTTTTCATCTCCTATTGCTAAATTGGTCATTGGCTGGAGGATTGTGATTATCCATTTTCCTAATGACTTATTATTTTTCTTCCTTCAGGTCCTTTATTCAATGGAACCCAACTGAGTTTTCTCTTCTCTACAGTGATTTTTAATAAATCTTTAAAAAAACTTTATTTTATTTCTTTTAATTTCTTTTTTTAAACATTATATTCATTTTCTGAATATTTCTCTCTCCTCTCCTGTACCGAGTGAGCTGTCCCTCACATTCAGCAAAGCCAACCAGCGCACCAATAGTATATGCCCATATTCTTCTTCCTCTGTCAAGAAGAAAGGGTGGTGTATTTTCTCAGTTTTTCTCCAGGACAAAGCTTGATAATTATAATTAAATAGCATATAATTTCTTTTTCATGGTATTGTTCTTTCTGTTTAGATTGGCATTATCCTTGTGTATAGCTCATACTGTATCAGTTTGTGTGTCTTTCTATGCTTCTCTGAATTCTTTATATTTATCATTTCTTATGACACAGTAATTATGGTACATGGATTTACCACAAATTCTTTAGCCATTGATCTATGGGTATCTACTTTATTTCCAGTTCTTTGTTACCACAAAAAATATTTCAGTATATGGGACCTTTCTGTGTCTGACCTTCTTGGAGTATATGCCAGGCAGGGGATCTTTGGGTCAAAAGATATTTTAATCAATTTTAAACAAAATTCCAAATTGCTTTCCATAATTGTCAGACCAATTCATAGCTCAACCAGCAGTGTATTAGTGTGTGTCTTCCTGTAGTTTCTAAAACTGTGAATATTTCTCTCATAATATTTGCTAATTTACTGGACATGAGGTAAAACTTCATTTGTTTGTTTTACATTTCTCTCATTATTAGTCATTTGTAACAATATTTCATATAGTTGTTAGTAATTTGCAATTCTTCTGATCATATACTTTGACAAATCATATACTTAGACAAATATGTATACTTATAATACTACATACTTATCCATTACCCAGGCCTTCTTAACTCTGAGACTGGTATCCACTATGCCATACTGCCTTTTCAAGTTATAACCTTAGTATCTTTTTTTGTTTTTCTGTATTCACAAGTGACTGATGCTTACCAAAAAGTACGGAATAAAACAGACTTTTCTTATCTGCCTTGCTGCCTGCTTCTCTCCCTAGGCCCCAAAGACATTGATAGGAGGTCCCGGGGTAGGGGCGTGAGAACCAAACCAAACCAAACTGACCCTCACTCTAAAGGTTATCTTTGATCACTAACACATGAATAAAAGAAAAGGTTCTTTCTCTTCTGTGGATCTGTTTTCTACAGCTGACTTACACCTTATTTATAACCGATATAATGAAATTACTCCCTCTTAATAGAGCCAGATTGAGACTGGCAGAGACAACTATTTCTCCTCTGAGCAAATATTGCATAGACAGAATCAGAGTGCATTCCTCTTACAGCCTTTCCTCCTCAACCTTTCCTCCTCTTTTCCCTTTCCCCTTTGCTTCATTGTAGTTGATATGTTTTATTTGAATGAAACATTTGGCAAATTCGGGGACTTTCTTCTTATTAGTGACCTTTGGTGCATGTAGCTAAGTAGCAGAATCTCTGGGTCAAAGGAAATAGTTATTTTAGTCACTTTATGTACATAATTCCAAATTGCTTTCCAAAATAGTTGTATTGATTCACAGCTCTATTCGTAATGGAATAGTATTCTTGTCTTCCCAACAATTCCTTGAACATGGGCTATTCCCATCTTTTGTCATCTTTGACAGTTTGCTTGGTGTAAGATGAAACTTCGGGTTTGTTTTGATTTTGCATTTCTTTTATTATTAGTGATTTGGAGAATTCTTTCATATGGTTATTAATAGTTTGCAGTTCCACATTTTTCTTGTGAGAACTATTTGTTCATATCATTTGAATACTTATCTACTGGGGAATGACTTTTGATCTTATATATAGCATATATATATGATATATGTGTGTATACACATACACACATGCATATGTGTATATATGTGCATATAAATACAAATATACACACATTTATTGTCTGTGTATCTTGGACACCATCAGTTATCATTACTATTGTATGTAAGTCACTCCCAAATCTAAATATGACTCTAATCTCTCTTGTGAACTCTAGTTATACATCTCAAACTCAACGTATCCCAAATAGAACTTGTTATTTTATACCTCCCTCCTCCCGCTCTCCCAACAGTTTCCCTCTTTGTGTTGAAGGTACCACCATTCTTCTAGCCATCTTGATTCATAGTCACTCCCACATCCAATTTCTAGTCACTGTCATTTCTGTATGTCTCTCATACATTCCCCTTTTCTTTGCTCGTGTGACTGCCATCTTAATTCAAGCTCCTATCACCTCCCAAATGCTTGAATAGCATCTTGATCCATCTCCCTGCTTTCAGATTCACATCTCTCCAATCCATCCACCATGTAGTTGCCAAAATAATCTGTATCACTACTAAAGTCTTCAATGCTTCTTCTTGCATCTGAGACAAAATATAAACATCTTTACCCTGATATTAAATGTCCTTTACAGTTGTACTCCAACCTACTTTTTCAAGCTTATTTCCCTTAAATAAGCTTATTTATTAATAATATAATATATCATTAACAATATTATTAAATATATAAATATCATTAAATATATTATTATATAATAATATAACAAATTAATAATATAATGAGGTTATTAAATAACCTTTTCTTTTTTTTGATGAACCTACTTGCTATTCTCTGCACTATTCTCATTCCATCCCTATCCTCTGAGTATTTGCACAGGCTTCCCCTCTTCTTTCAAATGTACTTATCTCTACCTCTTAGAATATTTCTCAGATCTTTTCTTAGGTGCTGCCTCTTCTGGAAAACGTTTCTTGTGCCTGGCTCATAGTAAATGTTTAACAAATATTTGTTGCTTGACCGATCCATCTAGCTGCTAGTACTCTTTCCTTCTTTAAACTATCTTATATTTACTTATCTGTTTTCATGTCTCCTCCAATAGAATTTGAGCCTGTTGAGGGCAAGGGACTGATTTTCTTCCTTCCTTCCTTCCTTCCTTCCTTCCTTCCTTCCTTCCTTCCTT
>NW_020954556.1:28777484-28811923 GCF_900497805.2 Vombatus ursinus | reverse complement strand
CTTCCTTCCTTCCTTCCTTCCTTCCTTCCTTCCTTCCTTCCTTCCTTCCTTCCTTCCTCCTCCTCCTCCTCCTCCTCCTCCTCCTCCTCTTCCTTCTCTCTCTCTCTTTCACCTTGTTACTTCAGTGTCTAGAATGGCACTTACATCTAGTGAGTGCTTAATGAATATTGGTTGAATTGACTTGAACCCAAAGGTTGGAGCAGGGGTGGGGAACCTGTGGCCTCAAGGCCCTTTTATTAAGGGGATTTGTTCTGTGAAGTTTAGATTTAGTCAAAGGGCCACAGTTGAGGACCTAGAGGGCCACATGTGGCCTCAAGGCCAAAGTTCCCCACCCCTGGGTTAGAGCAAGGTAGTTGAAGAGTGTTCTGTTGGTCTTATGACCAATACCTTATTGCTGTTTTAGCTTGGAAATACTTACAGTAGACTTTCTCCCCTCTAAAATCCCAATATCCTTTCCATATGTATCTCTTCCTATATAGGGAGCATGGCATGATTTATATTGAAAGAAAAAACAAACAAGTTGTACCGGATCACTTTTATTCTGTCTCAAAGAAAAAAAATTTTTTTTTGATTCATGTATGTTATTACTAGGTCATCACTAAATATTTCTCAACGATTATAGAATTGGCACTCTTAAAGAAATGTGAATTGCTCATGTAGCACGTTGTAAAAATTCAAATGATAGCTAACGCTTTACTGACATTTGCTAATTATTTGAAATTTTTTCATCAGTAAGCTGGTTTTTAGATACAAAGTATAGAAATTTATAATTGATACCTCATCAAAAGCCACATGTTTAAAGAAAAAACCTCTTGCAAGTGCCCAGAATTTAAAAGGTGGCTTGGCTGTTGATTAACATATGTAGAATATAGATTCTTAGATACTATGTTAAGTATAGATACTTAGTATTCTAGGGCTTTGTGACTGAAACTGATGTAGAGCTACTTTAAGGCTTTTAGAGGAAGCTACGAGAAAGAATGACTGTTAACCTGAAGCACCAAAAGGCTGAATTCATTGTGGTGGCTTAAGCAGGTCGACTGATGGCACAATGTCAGTGTTTTTCTTTGTCAAGTAAGTGTTTCAAGCTGTTGGTGATGATAGAGAGACTCCTAAGAAAGGATGTTGAGATATAGTGGAGGCACACTACAAACAAGATGCTTTTAAGGTCAAGAAATATGTACTTTTCTCATTTTGATCTTCAGTTGTGTCTGTCTTGGCAAATGTGTAGAAAATGTGAGAAGTAGTTTTCCGCTACCATATGTGTGATCTTAATCTTATGATATATTTGTGCTGAGAAAAAAGTGAAATTGATTTAAAAAAAGAGTTGTGTGTCATAAGGGCAAAATAGAAAGCTGTATTTGGAGGAAAAGTATGATGGATAGTTGAATATGATCCTCAGGGTACACTTGACACTCACTTCAATAGACATTATAACTTTAGGAACTTCAGTCCCTTGTGGGAGGTGCCATCATGAGTTACAAAAGGAAATCTTCTGAGAATTTAGTGTTTTATGGAGTTAGTATTATATACAAGATTTCTTTATATAAATTGTAAAGAAAATGATTTCTAAAATTCAGTAAATATAAGTTAAGTACCTACTGTATGCAAAACAATGTATACTGTACAGGGAACATAGAAATGAAATAAAATTTTAAAAATAAAAAAATATTTTAAAAAACCTCCTTTCCCCAAAAAAGATTATAACATAATAGGTAGGGCAGAGAATATTTTTTTGCCATATCATTGTCATTATTATTATTTGTATTCCTGGTGCTTAGCATAGTACTTAACTTATAGTGACCACTTATTAAATGCTTACTGACTGATATTAGTCAAGTTCATAATAAAATAACAGAGACAGTTTTAAAAAAATTTGTTACAATAGAACATTTGGTGGCCACCAGTCCAAACTGGCATGATTAATGACTGCTGTGTGGCAAGACTGGTAGAAAGGGAAAAAAGTAGACTAAGGGTTAAAGGGATGGGTAAACAATTTTGTCCCTCAGCAAAAGCTATGGGGAGAGGGGAAGGGAGAGGCCCAGAGCCTGGGACAGAGAGTATATGGATCCCGATTATGTCCTGGATCCTAAACTGCAAACTACTCTCAGAAAGCTGCTCTCTCTGGAAAAGAAAACCTCCACTTTAGGTTGAGAGGCAGCACAATCTTGCCTACTGCTTTGGGAGGATTTTGCTCACGTGCAATTCATTGGTCTGAGCTGGAGGACTGGCCTGCACAGGCGCCAGTTTTAGTGAGCCTCATTCAAAAATGACCTCATTCAAAAATGTCCCTTCCATATTGTGTCTGCCTTGTATTACAGGTATTTATTTAAGGTCAAAGGAGAGGACCAAGCAATGTGCAGTGAAAAAATTTGAGTGAAAGATTACCTTCAGCTGATAGTGGGAATCAGAGAGAGAGAGAGGGAGACCTTTATGAAGGAGATGGCCTCTGAGAGGGACCTTGAACAAAGGGAGTGATTTCAACAGGGCAGTGGGAAGAGCCAGTTCTAGACATGAGGTATTGTGTGAGCAGAGTCACGGAGATAGGAGAGGTCAGTATGGGAATGGGGGAGGGAAGGAGCAATGAGTTGTCCAGTATGATTGGAATGTTATAGGAGCAACCTCTTAAAGATAACCTCTTAAGGAACGTGATCTGAACTCTAGTTATTTCTGTCCTTGACTGTCCTGAAAAAATAGCTTTTTAGACTCTTTTTGGTTACAATTTAAAACATGCTAAGAATGGAAAATTGAAGAGAAGAAATGCTTCAAGAAGCTATCAGACCTTCAACAGTGTTGCATGGCTAGGAACTGCTGGGAATTAGTAACATTAGACTAACCTGTTGTATAACTGCAATGAATAACTTGTATTTCAGCTCAGCTCTCAGACAAACCCTGAATTTAAAAAGCAATATCACAGGCTCAGCCTTTTAAAATAGCAGTTTCACTTGAAAGCCCCAAAAGAGAATTCTGTGTGTATTTTCTGGAATGGATTATTGGTCATGTATTGATCTGTTCAGCCCTAGGAGTTCACACGTGTTAATTATTACCAACTTGTTAAGAGCTATGCAAGCATTCTACAGTGACTTGTTTTGGGATGGCAAGAATGTAGCTACAAGCCACTGTTTAAGGAAGGGGTCTCAAGTGGAAAAAAGTTTGAGAAGCCCTGGTTTATAGCACCAGGGAGGCAAGAAAGCTGTATGCCTCCTTTCACCAAAGGCGGATGAGGTGATCAGTCCCTCCCACTTCCCAGACCTAGTGAAACACTTGACAGGGAAAAAACATAATGCGCACAATTGCGTATCCCTGGTTCTACCTTTTATTCAGTGACACTCCACAAGGACTCATATTCCACAGTGAGTTGCTACTTTTTTTTTTAAAATAAATTTATTTTTAGTTTTCAACATTTACTTCCACAAGATTTTTAGTTCCAAATTTTCACCCCATCTTGCCCCTCCCCCACTCCAAGATGGCATGCATTCTGAATACCCCTTCCCCTAGTCTGCCTTCCCTTCTGTCTCTCCCCCTCTTCTCTTATCCGCTTCCCCTTCTATTTTCCTGTAAGGCAAGATAGATTTCTGTACCCCATTTCCTGTATTTCTTATTTCCCAGTTGCATGTGAAAACTTTTTTTTTAAACATGTGTTTTTAAAACTTTGGGTTCCAAATTTTCTCCCTTTGTCCCTCCCCACCCACCCTCATTGAAAAGGCAAGCAACTCAGTTTAGGTTATACATGTGCAGTTATGCAAAACACTTCCATAGTAGACATGCTGTGAAAAACTAACTCTATTTCCCTTAATCCTATCCCGCCCACCCATTTATTCTAACTTTCTTTTGACCCTGTCCCTCCTCAGAAGTATTTGCTTCTGATTACCCCCTTTTCCAATCTGCCCTCCTCTCTATCATCGCCCTACTTTCTTGTCCCCTTCCCCCCCATTTTCCTGTAGGGTAAGACAGATTTCCATACCCAATTGAGTGTGTATGTTATTCCCTCCGTAAGTCAAATCCTATGAGAATAAGATTCACTCGTTCCCTTTCACCTTCCCCTGTTTCCCCTCCACTATAAGAGTCTTTTCTTATTCTCCAGATATGACCCCTTCATCTTCAACTCACCCTGAGCCCTCTATCTATCTATTTATCTGTCTATCTGTATATATATACATACATATAATTTTTTCTCTCCAACTACCCTAATACTGACAAAGGTCGCATGAATTATAAGTATCATCAGGAGGTGATTGGTGGATTCTTTCAATTTTTATTTTGCCCTCTGGTTCTAAAATATCAGGGCAGTTTTCCTGGATAATTTCTTGAAAGATGATGTCTAGGCTCTTTTTTTGATCATGGCTTTCAGATAGTCCAATAATTTTTAAATTCTCTCTCCTGGATCTATTTTCCAGGTCAGGTGTTTTTCCAATGAGATATTTCACATTGTTTTCTAATTTTTCATTCTTTTGGATTTGTTTTACAATGGCTTGATTTCTCATAAAGTCACTAACTTCCAATTGCTCCATTGTAATTTTTAAGGAAGTATTTTCTTCAGTAAGCTTTTGGCCTTCCTTTTCCATTTGGCCAATTTTGCTTTTTAGGGCATTGTGCTCCTCATTGGCTTTTTGGACCTCTTTTGCCATTTGGGTTAGGCTATTTTTTAAGGTGTTATTTTCTTCAGTATTTTTTTGGGTCTCCTTTAGCAAGCTGTTGAGTTGTTTTTCATGGTTTTCTTGCATCATTCTCATTTCTCTTCCCCGTTTTTCCTCTACTTCTCTTATGTGCTTCTCAAAATCCTTTTGGAGCTCTTCCAAGGCCTGGGACTGATTCATATTTTTCTTGGAGTCTTTGGATGTAGGAGCTTTGGCTTTGTTGTCTTCTTCTGGTTGTATGTTTTGATCTTCTTTGTCATCAAAGTAAGATAATATAGTCTGACTCTTTTTGCGAGGTTTGCTCATGATCCCAGTCAGTTACTTGAGTTTTAAACTCTTTGTTAAGGTAAAAGTCTGCTTCCAATGTGAAGAGTATACTGTCCCAAGCTTTGGGGTTTGTACAGCTGTTTTCAGAGGTACTTCTAGGGACCTGTAAATTTTCAGTTCTTCCAGGGTGCTATGATAAGGGGCGAGGTGTTTTCTCTCCACCGCCACAACAAGCTTCACCACACCAGCATTCGTCCTCGCCTCAGGACCGCCCCTCAGAACTGTGACCCAGATCCAAGCGTGGGCAAAGCAAGAGATTCCTGCCTCAGCAATGGCAAAGAGATCCTTGCAATCCCCCTCTGATCAGCCACTCGATTCCTCCTTAGTCTGTGGGCCAGAAGCTCAGAAAACAGCCGCGGCCCCGGGCCACGCTCGAGACTTGCAGCTGAGACCTAGCTCTTCTCTCACCACAGAAACAGACTTTTCCCACTGACCTTCTAAGTTGTCTTTGGTGTTCCTGGGTTGAGAAGTCTGGAAACCGCCACAGCTGCCCATGAATCAGTCCTCTGAGGCCTGCTTCAGGTTCGCTGAGGCCTGCATGCCCTCGCCAAAGTGCGCTCCTTTCCCCGTCCAGTGTGATACACGTTTCTGATCAACCATCCACGTTATCTTGGGCTGGAAATTTGTTTCACTCTGTCTTTTTGTGGGTTCTGCTGCTTTAAAATTTGTTTAGAGCCATTTTTTATAGGTATTTGGAGAGGTTTGGGGGAGAGCTCAAGACAGTCACTGCTTTCCCTCCATCAACTGAACAACATTGCATTTATTGCATTATAGGTCTGTGTCAACTCAGACTTTTCATACTACTCTATAGTCATCGTATTAGTCATTTCTTAGAGCACTAATAATATTGTATTACTTTTATGTACCACAATTTATTTAACCATTCCCCAAATTGATGGGTATTTTCATTCCTTACTGGTTCCTCCCAGAACCTCAGAAGGAAAGTACCCAGGACAGCCATATTCCTCTCTGGGCTCCACTCCTGACTTACTGGACTTTTTCTACCATGTCCTGTCTCCCTTGCCCCTGTGGTTACCTTTTCCTCCTCTTTTCAGTTTTCTTTTATGTATTTTTTTCCTTCTTTTTTACTTACATTTGAATTCCCAGTCCTTAGTATAGTTCTTGGCATATACTAAGTGCTTAATAAATTCTTGTTGACTTGTTTCCAATTCTTTGCTGCCACAAAATGTTCAGCAAGTATTTATAAAGCACCTACTATGTGCCAGAAATTGTGCAAGCCTCTGGGGATGTTGCCCCCCTCCACTGAAGTAAGATTCTTGAGAGCATGGACTTTTTTATTTTTGCCTTTTTATCCCCAGCATCTAGCACATAGTAGATGCTTAGTTAAAGTGTGCTGATTGATATGCTTTTTTGGTCTGGCCAGAGTGTCTTCCCTATTCAGTAAACTCCAGTGGCTTCCTATTATCTTCTGGATCAAATATAAAATTCTTAGTTTAGCATTTAAAGCCTTTCCTAATCTGGCTCCTTTCTACCTTTCCATTCTTCTTATACCTTACTCTGAGATCCTGTGACACAGATCTTGCTATTCCTCATGTGGGACACTCTGTCTTCTAACTTTCTGCATTTTACTGGCTGTCCCCATGCCAGGAATTCTCTCTCTCTTCATTCATTCCATCTTCCTGGCTTACCAGCTAAAAGCTCACCTTCTGTGGGAAAGCCTTTCCTGACCCCTTCTAATTCTTATACCTTCCTTTTGTGATTATCTCCAATTTATTATATGGATCTGTATCTCTTTCTCTGTCTGTTTGTCTGTCTCTGTCTCTGTCTCTGTCCCTCTCTGTCTCTATCTTTCTCTCTCTCTGTGTCTCTTTCTCTCTCTCTGTCTCTCTCCTTTGTACATAGTTGTTTGTCCATGGTCTTAGAGTAAATATCTGAGGTGAGATTTGAATCCAGATTTTCTTAATGTCAAATCAAAATATATAAAAAATATTTACAAGCTAATTTTGGGAGCAAGTCAGTTAGTCACTAAGTATTTATCAGGTGCTTACTATGTGCCGGGCACTGTGATAATGCTGGTGGTACAAAGATAGGCAAAAAGGCTCCCTGCTCTCAAGAAGCATACATTGTAATGGGGGATATAGCATGTAAATATCTAGGTACATATTCTACCTACCTATCTATGCTTCTAGCTATTTATCCCTATCTGTCTATCATATGACGGTAATCTGAAAGAGAAGACAGTAGCAGTTAGGGGTATCAGGAAAGCCTCCTAAGGTGGGATTCAAGCTGGTCTTAAAGGAAGCCAGGGGAACTGTGAGGCAGAGGTGAGGTGGCTGAATGTTCCCAGCGTGGAGGACAGTCATTGCAAAGGCCCAGAGACTGAAGATAGAATGAAACTGGAAATGGAATGCAGTGTTCAAGGAACTGCAGGTAGGCCAGCTAGATCGTAGACAGCATGGAGGGGGCTAGGTATAACAAGTCTGAACAGGTAAGAAGGGCAAGGTTAAGAAGAGGTTTAAATGCCAAACAGAGGGCTTTCTGTTTGATTCTGAAGTTAACAGGGAGCCACTGGAACTCCTGGAGCAGTGCAGTGAAGTGGTTGGACCTACTTTTGAGAAAAAATCATCTTGGCAAGGTTAGGAAGGGCTTCATGTAGAAAGCTGTGCTCAAGCTGATTCTTAATAAGGGACCCTCAGAGGTGGGAGGGAGGAAGGAAGTGCATTCCAGGCAGGGAGAGTCCTTTGCAAGATCTCCCTGAAAAGGCAGAGAGATGAGAGATGGAGTGCCGGAGAGAAAGTCAGTGTGGTTTGACCATAGAGTGTGGGAAGGGGAGTAGTGCATATAATAAAACTGGAAAAGTAGGTTGGGACAAGGTTGTGAAAGACTTTAAATGCTTCTCAGAGATGCTTACATTTTATTCTAGAGCAGGCCTGCAAAATATATGGCTTGTGGACTGCTTACAGCCTGCCAAAGGATTTCAGGTGGCCTGCGAAAAATGTAGGGTTGCCACTGCACCACACTCTTTCCTATTTGTGACGTGATCTGCAGCAACCATCGTCAGTCAGTCTCTAGTCTAACCTATCTGCAGCCTGACCCTAAAGAAGTTTAGCCTATTTTAATTTTAGCCCTACCTACTGCCAAGTTGTGCAGGTCTGTTCTAGAGGAATTGAGAACCAGTGGAGTTTATTGAGAGAGAGAGAGAGAGAGAGAGAGAGAGAGAGAGAGAGAGAGTGTGTGTGTGTGTGTGTGTGTGTGTGTGTGTGTGTGTGTGTGTGTGTGTGTGTGTGTGTGTATGTTTGGGAGTGATATGGTCAGACCTGCAATTTAGAAAAGTTACATTTTTAAAAATATAAACTTGAATTACCATACTAAAAGTGGACCATTTACATCTTCTTTTCAAAACTAATCTTTTAGAAACTATAGGCAGTGTTAGAGTCCATAATCTTGTTTTCTTTTTTTTTGTTTTTTTTGGTTTTTTTTGTGGGGTGATTAGGGTTAAGTGACTTGCCTAGAGTCACATAGCTAGTGAGTGTTATGTGTCTGAGGCCATATTTGAACTGAGGTCCTCCTGACTCCAAGGCCAGAGCTCTGTCTATCCACTGCGCCACCTTGCTGCCCCCTATTCTTACTCTTAAAATCAGTCATTTGCCATCTGCTTGTTCATAGGGATGAGAACCACTTCAGCAATTTCTATTGAAGAAACATGAGTTTCTTTTCCCCTTCTTAAATAGGCTTCTAACTTCTTTCCTTGCCTATGCTCTTAATTCTCCTTCTCTGATAATATGTCTAAGTCTGTAAAGCTCTTTGGCATATGTACATGAACAGAAAAATGGATTTATATATGATATTACTCTTATTCATGGCACTTTCATGCCTTTATTTCAGTTGTCTTACTTTCCAAGAGTTTTTTAAAGATCACCCACCTTTCCCATTCCCCTTAGCTGTTAAAGAGACTGCTGAATTCTCTTCTCCGGTACAGATATGAGATTTTACATTCTCTTCTGGTTTTTTCTCTTTTCTTTTGCCATGATAGAGACTTGGTCCTGCTCTCAGCAGGTGACATTGTTTCTCTATTTCACTTTTGGAATTCTTCATTGTGCACTTCCGTATAGTGTTTAGAGCTGGAAGGAACTTTACAGGGATCATCTAGTCCAGCCCCTAACTTTGAAGATCATTCCCAATGTGTTTAAAATTCGCAAAACACTCTATTTGATGGTAGGATACCAAAGATGTTAGATAAAAGTATTCTTCACTGAAAGCTCTGGTAGAAGAGCTTTTGAGAACATTTCTTCATCCTAGAATGTAGCTTTTATGTTAGAAATACTGAAGGGTTTCAGTCTACAGATTTTACTATCTCATATTTTAGTGAGAGGAAACAGCGAACTAGACATTGAGTGATGATGTGGCAACATTTTCCAAGTGAAAGTCACTGGAGTTTATAACCCATTCAACACAATCTCCTACACTCTCTAGAGAACATATCTATATCTAATTACTATTAGCTTGCTAAAATTAGTAACTGATGCCCATCCAGTAAAATATTAATTAACAAGAATGTTTAGGTATTTTTCTGTTTAATATTCAACTAATTGAATATTAACCAGAAAACTTTTTTCAATCCTAATATTGCAAAATATTTTTAAAAATGTTTTAAAGCAATTATCTACCATCAGTAAATTGACTATAATTAAATCCTTCTTTGATGATTAAGGATCTAACTGTGTTTATGGATCATCATTGTATCTTTTTTATCTTTGATCTTTTTGATGGATATAGAAAGGACAGGAGATTGGGTTGAATGGGAACTAACTCCAATATATACTGTGCAAGTTTTTTTTTTTTTTTAAACAAATTCCCTACTATGTATGGACTTCTTGTTTTGAGGTTTGACTTTTTTTTTTAATGTTTAATTGATGCCTTTTTTTTTTTTTACATTGCTGCCATTTACCAATAACATTCTCCCCCAACAGAACCTTTGTAACAAGGAGTATAATTAAGCAAAACAAATGGTCATATTGACTGTGTCTGACAATGTGTCTTATTTCATACTTGCAGTTTAAAACTTCTTTACCAGGAGGAGGAAAATCAGTACTTTGGAGTTAGGATAGGTCGTAGTGTTGTATAATTAACCTAGAAAAGTAGGTTGGAGCCAGGTTGTGAAAGGCTTTCTTTTTAAGTCAATTGGAAGGAGGTGTATATTTTGTCTGAAAGGCAGTAGTGGACTATAACAGTTTATTTGGTAGGGCAGTGGCGTAGTCATACATCTAGTGTTTTCTGAATTCTTACGTCTTGTAGTGTTTTCCTTTTTCTTATTGTGATCTTCGGTGCCTAGCATAGTACCTTGCACCTAGCAGGTGCTTTATAAATATTTTGATTCATTGATTCTACTGATGTCACTCTATATCAATTCATATGAGGGGAGTATAGGGAAATCAAAAGGTGTTGTGAACGAAAGGATTGAAGTATTTTAGATCAGGAAGGGACCTTAGACATCCTGTCTAAGGAAGCATCATATGATAGGTGATCTCTAAAGTTATCTTCTAAATCTGAAGTTTTAGGACTGTGGAGTTTCTTTGAATTCTCATATTTGTCATTTTTTATAGCACAATAATATTTTATCACATTTTTATGCCACAATTTGTCTGTCTGTTCCTTAAATGTCCTTTTTATTTTTTACTATCACAGAAAGTGATGCTATGAAAATTTTGAAATGTGTGGGACCTCTTTCTTTAGCTTCCTTGGAGTATGTGCTTAGTAAGTTGTAGCACCCCCTCTGAGCTATGCCTGCCAGTTCACACTTGCAGGTACATCTCCAGGGATGCACTGTCCCCCATCTCCTCTTTCAAGGTACTTTGTGGGTCCATATTGCTGTGTTTATCTTAATTTTAGTCAGTCAGTGAAGAAAACACTTAGCTCAAAGCAAAGGCATTTACTGAAATGGTACAATAAGGACAGTGGCAACAAAATGCTCACCCCCCTTAACCTGGGGTACACTCTCCCATAACTATTACACACAGTGTTAGTAAGGATATAGACACACAGAGTTCATCATTTGAAAGCCACTTAGGTAGGAAGTGCACAAGGTCAAGGCACATGTGAGTAGGGGCACTCATGCCTCGAGTGCCATAAATGGGTTGATGATACACTACTCTTTTCTGTCTCCATCTTGAAGTCTTCAATGGATGCTGTCCTCCTGGAGAAGCTGGATGCTCTTCTGATGGATCCTGCTTCACTTGTTGTTATCATTACCTCCAACTTTGGGCTCAGCTGATATCCTGTACGATAGGGTACTTTTCTCCACCCCCAGAAAGAGTCTGAGCCTAGGGGCAACTAGGTGGCGTAGTGGATAGAGCACTGGCCCTAAAGTCAGGAGGACCTGAGTTTAAATCCGACCTCAGACCAAATACTTGACACTTACTAACTGTGTGACCCTGGGCAAGTCACTTAACCCCAATTGCCTAACAACAACAACAACAAAAAGAGTCTGAGCCTATACCTTAGGATCTGCAAGGGTCTCTGCTTCTGGGGCATGCTGCTCCCAACCAAGAGCTCAACTCCTGGCCCTGGACTGTTGACTTCTCTTGCTGACTTGATGTGATTCTTTAGCTGGATTCTCCATCCACTGAATACTTGCTTCCAGGAGCTTCTGTTCACCAAGATGCCATTGCCAATAGTGGGTCTGTGGGACAAGGATAGTAGACATAGGTAGGAGAGAAAACCATTGGAAGTTCCCTGTGCTTCTCAATTGTCTGTTCTATGGCCAGCATCCTGTAATTCCCTCAGATTTATTGAGGAGTTTCTTCATGTTTTGTTGTCAGATTTTTAAGGATAAATACTTCACATTTTATTATTGGGTTATTTAAGAAAACTCCTTAGCACTTTCTTTATAGTGGAATCCGTGGGTCAAGAATATGAACAATTTTGTCACTTTTCTAGCATCACTGCGAATTGGTTTGACTTTTTCTAAAAGCGGAGTACAAAAAAAATGATTCTAATTAATTGAGGCTTCTGTTTATTCAAGTTTTAGTTTTATGAAATCCCAGGGTTTACTTAAAAATGAAATTGCTTCTAAAAAAGGGCTTATATGCATACTTAATTTTTATGAAGAAGCTAGGACATTTTGGGATGTACTGTACATTTGACCAAGCACCATAATTCTGTTTTCTAAGTGCTTTCTATTCATTTGATTATAGCAACTAGTTTAAAATGATCTCTTAAATTTTAGAGATATAATCCTCGAGTTTGATGTATCTGGTGTTTCCTGCCCTTTCTGAAATGGCAAACTGATACATAAAGCCAGAAATTCTGGTACTTAGTATTCCCTTACTCAAATAAGTGTGATCTCTCTCCATTTGGTACTGTATGGTGATGTTTTCTTTTTGGAACTTGGAAATCCTTTTTTTCCTAAGACCTCCCAGAGTGCAAATGCAATTGAGGTATTGTGGTGAAGAAGAAAGAATGCTGGATTTGGAGTCAGGGGCCCTGAGTTTGTTCCCCAGATCTTCCATTTCTTACATGGGTGTCTGGGCTTCAATCTCCTCTTCTGTCAAATAAGGGGTTGACACGAGATTGTGTCTGCGGTTCCTTCCAGTCCCACCTATGATCCCATGGAGTTTTCCAGCCTGATAAATCTTCATGCTAATTATTGCTTAAAGATTACCGTGGACATTATAAAAAAAACCACACACACACACAAACCCAAAAAAACCCTGGAGGATGCACTCCTCTATTACTTACATTTTAATAAAAAAATTTTTTCAGAAGTTTTTAGAAACATGAGCTAGAAAGATTGTTAATTTTAATTTATGAAGTGTGGGTAGAATTAATTATCAGTTGAAAGAAATGGCATGGTTATATGTTTTTTCAACTATCACCTTGCAATTTGAATTATTTTTCTTTATAATAGACTACTTAGGGGAAGGGTGGCTTTCACAAAATTTAAATCAAATGTGCTTTATGAGACAAGGCAGCTAAATATAGTATTTTCTTTGAGAATTAAAAAAAATTGTTCAGGTTTATGAAACACCTGTGATTTATTTGTTCATTAAATCCATTCAGAGGAATAGATTTTAAGCAAAGTCATTTTGAATATTGTTACGAAAAATAATGAACATTTGCATTTTTTAATTGCTAAAGAAAGTTCAAAATGAATGCAGAATCTGGTATTTAAGAAAGAATGAAAACTCAACCTACTTCCAAACCAATTTGATATGGTTTTACAGTTCCTTTTAAATTGAAAATAAGGAAAGTTTTTAGATTTCCTAAGACTCTTAGTCTGCTTGTTTAAATGATAAAAAGTTCTGGAGGCTTCAAATTTTATATACAAATCTCCATTTACTACCTTCTTGAACTAGCATAGTGTGTTTTAAGTTGCCATATACTGGGAGTGAAATTTCATGTTTTCCATATAAGGATTGAACTTTTCATCAAATTCTGAGGATGTTTGTGGGTTTTTGCCAAGGGCTGTTGCTGACAGACTGTTTTTGTGCCTGAGCTGAAATCTAGATTAACTAAAATTAACTATATTATCTATATTAACTGTGAGCAATAAAACCATTTTCCTGAAATAAAGCAAGCTAACAAGTAGAATCTCTGAAAAGACAGTTTGTTTATCAAGATTTTTAGTGAGGGATCCTGACTTTAAACAGTTAATATTTTTTAAATTTCTGTTCTATTTTAGGATTTCAGTTTTATTTTTAAAAAAAAATCCTGTCACCAAACAAAACACAAATATCCTTTCCCCCTCCCCCTATCAAAGAATAATTTTAAAATAAATTTCCCTGAAATGTAAAAACAAACTTAAAAACTACTGCCCTAGGAAGCAGTACTATAGAATGAAAGACTGAGTACAGGCATTACAGATAACTTTGTGTTCTTTGTTGTTTCAAGTTCTTTTCTCACTTGAAAATTGTGTGCCAAGCAGATAGACCAACATGTAGCTGTTTTTTTCTGAGAGCATACACAAAGCAAGAGTAGCCTTATAAATTGACCTTGGAGGGCTAGATCAGGGGCTGACCAGGACAACTCCTGAGCTAGATGGAATCTCCACCGTAGGTAGGATGGCACCCACAAGAGTACTGGTGTAGCACTTTTTTATTCCAACAGATCCGGAGTTAGGGTACTAGACTTTGAATTACCTTTTCTTACCCACAAAAAAAAAAAAACGTATTCCCTAAAATTATGAGTTAAGTGATTTGCCCAGTGTAATACAGGGAGTAAGTGTTTGAGGCAGCATTAGAATTCAGGTGTTCACTCCAGGTCTAACACCATCCACTGCATCTAGCTGCCTGTTATCACCAGTACCTTGCTGGGGCACAGAGTAGGGGCTTATTAAATGCTTATTGATTACTCATAAGTTATGTAATGTTCCATATGGTCATAGTCATATATATTTTTGGAAGCTTACCAATTGAATTGGTTGTTTTAATCATGGCTAGAGAGCCTTTTGAACATTTTGGAGAGTTGACATATTGATCTGTAGTTTTGGTGGGAGGCATTTTGATATTGAATAAATGTTAAATACTAAATAGATTGGTAATTTCTCATATGCTAAAGTTTTTAATTGATATTTTAGTTACACCTCTACAGTTAGGCAGAACATGCTCTAATATCTGCCATTTGCAAGATTTATTTAATAAAGAATTATGGGTTTGAAAGAAAATCATTTCTGTTTGGGTATAAAGGTCATAGTTTTGGAATGAATGCAAATTGAGTAGATTATTCTTCCATAGTCAGTCCTTCCAGAATTAAAACTGTACCATTCTCAAATTGTATAGTAAACTTTTTGTCAAAAGTAGAAGTAGTTCAGTGAAAGTTAAGCATTTTACTGACATTTTCCTCTTTGAAATGAAATCTCTCATATTCCTCTTTGTGTCATTTCTCTTCCCTATCCTGCCAACACATAAGAAGAGTTCATTAAATTATTTATTTAATTGAAATTTAGTAGAATCGAATTTTCCTATTCTACTTAATGTGCAGATTCCTGTCTGCTTTCTCTCCTTTTTTCCCTTTTTTTCTCTGTTGTCTCCTTTATAAGCTTGTTTCTCCTTTTAGAGCTTGTGAGTAAAAGATTGAAAGGTGACCTTCAGTTAGAATATTATTAGCCCTCTCTAACTTATATAATTTATTGAGTTAAGACCTACAATAAAGCTTATGCTGATGTTTTATTTTGCCTGAAAGGTGAGCCGGGATTCTTAAAGAATGTTGTCAGTGGCCCTCAGAAGCTGTTAAAGCTTGAGCTACAGACTCAAGTGATGGACTCTATCTGTTGTCCTGTACTTATGCTAGGGAAGAAGTTCAGAGACTTTCATCATCGTGAAGACCATGTACAAGGCATGGTTGTGATCTCTGTTGGGGGAGAGAACATCTCTAAGCAGTAGAATCATGGATCCGTAAAGTATAAGTTGAGTTGATGAACTTAAATATTTTTCTAACTGAGTCCTGCTAATTTTTAGTATGTTGAATTTTGGATCAGTGTTCTCCAAACCTTTTCAGTTCCATACTCCTATCAGTAAATTTTTTTTACTATATATCCTCAATATATGTAGTATTTATTAATAAATTATATACATTTATTACTGTTCTAATAATATGGTGTTCTAATAATAACATGTACATTTTGAATAATACAAAAAAATTTAAAAAGGATAATAGATGAAACATTTAAATTAAAAACATTTTAAAATAATTTTATTGCATTTTATTTATTATCTTTTTGCTCTCACTAAAATAATATTACAACAAAAACCCTTTTTGCTCTCACTAAAATAATATTACAAGATTAATAATTAAGCATATTAATATTGATTAGTGAGCATTAATAGCCAGTTATGACAAAAGAACAATAATGTAATAGAACAATTAATGAAGTTACTATCCCCACCCCTTTGTTGTCATTGTTCAGCCGTTTCAGTTGTGTCTGACTCTTCATGACCCCCATTTGGTGCTTTCTTGGCAGAGACACTGAAGTGGTTTGCCATTTTCTTCTCTAGCTCATTTTTCAGATGAGGAAACTGAGGCAAACAGGGTCACACAGCTAGTAAGTGTCTGAGGCCAGATTTGAATTCAGGAAGATGAGTCTTCTTGACTTCAGGCCTGGTACTCTTTATCTATTGTGCGATGTAGATACCCTATTAAGAAAAATTTCTGCATGCAAATACAAAAATATTTTCAGTCATAAATTGTGATAAATGTTTAAAAGCTGCTTATTTAGACATTTATTGTAATTTCTAAGGCCCCAAATGGAATTTTGTGACCCAAATTTTATATATTCATATGTATGCATATGTATACTTGTATCTATTATTATGTATGTATTATGCATAATTTTTTAAACTTGTGATTTAATATGATGCTTTATTCATGAATATCTTGATTTAACCCTTTGTGATGCAGAGGTTCAACTCTGAGCTTATTTCAGTACTTGGTTTTAGTGACTATTACTGTTAAAAAAAGATACCTCATAAACCTACATGGAGCTAAATAGAAAAAGAAAATTAGTAACTGCATATTAAATCATGACACTCATTTTCAATCCTATTTACCAATTAAGCAAAAGTTTTTATTGGCATTTGCCTAGTAAATGTCCATCTTCCTTGAGGAAAGTAATTTGCTTTTGCAAACTAATCAGGTCTTGCATTTTATATTTTTTAATACATGAATTTAAAACTCACTAGAACTCTTAGTTTGGTAGATATTTAAGCAAGTTAGAAAATTCTATTTCAGAGTTTAGGTGTGTGGATAAAAAAATCTGTGTAGGTGACACATTGTTTTGGGCTTCAAAAGCTTGGTTTTTAAATATCTTGCTAATCACAGTGGCTTCATACTATCATTAGATACCATCTCAAGACACAATATGTACTTTGGTGGGGAGGTTTAGTGTTAATAGTAGTTATATATATATATATATATATATCCATATTTCTTGATAATTTTTAATTTTTTTGACTTCTTATCAAATTTGATAACCACACTGTTTTTAATTATTAACGTAGTTGGTGAAGAGGTCCTACCAGGAGTAGAAGTGTCAGCTCTGACATTTTCCTTTTGTTTGTTGTGCTTGGTGTTTTAGTGTTATCTTTGATCTGCAGTTTCTCTGAAGGAATTTTTAAAAGCCAGTTGTCCATTTTATGAATATTTGTTTAGTTAAAACCATGTAATACAATCCATAAATACATTTAACTGGACACATGTAAACTGCAGTGCTTTGCAATGTGCTGAAATGGATGAAGGCAACACCATTGCATTGTAGAACTCCCACTCTTTACTAAAGTGTACTTCATGTAACATATATGACACATGACCATATGATATGAGGACTGACTGAGGGCTTCTGTGTCAATCTGGATATTAAACATTATTAGTAAAACTTAATTTCTTTTTTTTAGGTAAAGAATAAACAGATTTTCTTCTTTTTTTCTTTCTTTGCCCCAATGAATTGTCTTGTGCACTTCCACTTTGGAGAACACTATCTTAGATAATCTAATAGGGAGGTGAGATATGCACAAATTACTGTAATATAAGTTAGAATATGCTTAAGTGCATAGGTGAGATCGAATAGTACAATGAGAGATTTGAGGAGAGAAGGATCAAATGCATAGAATCTATGGCAAAGGCACACACATTCAGCATTATTTTCTGTAAAGCAATATTCTAGAGAAAAAAATAGCTCTTCTTTATAGCCCATGATCCCAAATATGAAGGCTTATATTCCATAAATGACAAATATTCATGATCAATTCACAAACAAGGTTGTTACTAAGTACATGTCAGTCAGTATATGAGGATAGGTATGATGGGGCTCAGAGGAGTAGATGAGTATCTATCTGTATATTTGAGGAAACTCATATCCATTTGAGTAAAAGACAGCAGTATCTATGTGAATCCATTTGGGGAAATTACCAAAAATACTGGCAAAGAAAAAAATGGATTACTTAAGATAATGAATTCAGTCTATTTGGAGTAGATCATCATCATTCATACTAGCACATTTTATAGTCAGGAAATTACTACATTTTATTAGTTTGAAATTCACTAATTTATAATATATGAAAAACAGGACATAAGAGATAAACTAGCGGGAGAGGAAGGAAAGAATGTGGTAATTAAATTAATAGTGTGAGCAAGATTTCAAGGGAAATCTGTAATCTATTTAAGACAATACAATTTTCAAGAGCCCTAAAGGTAATCATTTATCTATAGACACCTGTGGGACATCGTCATTTTAATTTTAGTTCCTTATTTAGTTATTGGAGAGTATAAATGCAGTTAAATTCCTTAGACTTTTTTTTTAACTGAGTAGATTCACATGTTTTAAAAAAACAAACAAACAAAAAGGAATGGGGTGAAGAAAACAAATAGTATTATATTTAAGGTTAAATAACTTTGGCTTTTACAATGCTTGCATTGCATTGTGCTAACAAGTGGCACCAATCGGCAATTATAGGGTTCACTAAAGCAAATGCCTACACGTTCCAGCAGAGCAAATTCTTAGACCTTTGCCAGAACTGTTGACAAATGAAGTTTTATTTTTGCTTATAAAGATCAATTTCTAAATGCATTTTCAATAATTGCCAAATTCTTAGTAGCATTACATGTTACCATGTCAGGCTGTTCCTCAAAAGTGCTAAATTTAAATCTGTCTTTTTGTGTGTGACATAATTGAATGGATATATACATTGAAAATTGGTAGGTACCTTTCCAGATAGTCATCATTTTTATGAAAACTTTGCATATGTGGAACAAGAGAAGGAAGACTGGATTTGGAGTTAAAGAACTGAAACTCTAATTCTGGTTCTGCCATTTAACACCTGTGTGACTTTGAGAGCATCACTTAATCCGTTTTGGTCTCAATTTCCTCATGTGTAAAAAGATAGGGGAGGAGGTGTGGATAGAGTTAAGATGGCAGAGTGAGAGTCATCATTTTTGCCCAGCTCATACATTCTGCCTCCTCTACAGACTAGAAAATGTAACAGATCAAATTCTTATCAGAAAAGACAAGAAGAAGTCATAGTGAGGAATTTTTTTCAGGGCTGGGCAGCTTATGAAGACAGAGAGGTCTGTGGACACTGAAATGGGAACTGTCTAGGAGCACCATTTGGGGAAATTACCAAAAATATTGGCAAAGAAAAAAATGGATTACTTAAGATAATGAATGTAATCTATAATCATCATTCCCACTAGCACATTTTATAGTCAGGAAGTTACTACATTTTATTAATTTGAAATTCACTCATTTATAATATATGAAAAGCAGTGCATAGGCAGAGGTAAACTAGCATTTAAAAACTGCTCTAGCAGGGAGCGTTCTAGAACTCAAAGAAGGTAGGGTGACTGAAACTGAACACCAGAGTAGGAAGAACCAGGGCAGAAAGAGATCCCCGTAGACTCCTGAACTAGTGCAGGGAGCTGTACTGGATGCAATCTGGCAGCTCTGTCACCCATTACCCAATTCCAGGTCACAGATCCAGGATGGAAGGGAACTGAGGACAAGGACCTAGCTGGGTACTGAGCACAAAACAAATTCCAGAAACTTAGCTCTGTGGCTCTGAGCCCAGGAGCGCAAGTGGCTGCTCATTTCTAACCTTTAGCGCAGCACATGAGCCTGCAGTGTAACAACCAGGGCTGGAGACCAAGACAAAAGGGGAGCCAAGCAGTTCAGTCACTCTGAACCTGTAGAACCTTCCTAGTTGCTCTTGTTAGCTAACAAGCAAGACCATCAACAGTCTACTGAAACTCATCCACTCAGGAGCCAACAGACCCAAACCTGGGGCAGGAACTTACAGAACTCAGACTGGGAGGGCAGTAAATAGACCTCTCCTCAGTTCACACCACTTAGGAAGCACTGAAAACTTGTAGGTCCCCAGACTGAACTG
The DNA here is from genome assembly GCF_900497805.2 of Vombatus ursinus. NCBI lineage: Eukaryota > Metazoa > Chordata > Mammalia > Diprotodontia > Vombatidae > Vombatus > Vombatus ursinus. Next base: position 28,792,128 of record NW_020954556.1, on the reverse strand, counting down.
TGAAAGCGGCAGAAGTTCAGGACACACATCCTCCCCCAGAAGTGAGCAGACCCCAGCACTAACATAAACTCCTAAATCAAGCCATAGACTAGAAGAATAAGCAAACAAAAAAAGGAACATGATCATGAAGAGCTGGTTGGTCGGTTGATTGGCTGTCGTCCTTCATTCTTGAAGAGGACCAAAATGACATCACTGTGTTAGGTTACAGTGTGTCTGACTCTGACTGATCAGACCAATACAAGCTCAGAATATTCTACCACAGATTGGGCACAAATAGTCCATGTGAATATTTGGGGTAGATTCTCTGAATTTGTGCATCTTGCATGTCTTTTAAGCTACTTCAATTCTGCTTTGCTCATAGAACACAGCACCTTCTCTGATGTGGGCACATCATGCTGGGCAGTCCTGTGCCAGTGTCTCGTATGTCCTAAAATCAATTCCAAAGTTCTTAAGAGACCTTGAGAGTGTCCTTGTATCACTTTTTCTGACCACCATCTAAGCACTTGCTCTGTGTGAGTTCTCCATAAAATAGTATTTTTGGCAAGCATATGTTTGGCATTCAGACAACATGGCCAGCTCATCAGAGAGCCCATCTTCCTAATACAATTCAAATGGAAGCTATTAAGTTTCTTGTCATGGCGCTGGTATACTGTTCAGGTTTCATAGACCTACAACAATGAGGACAGTACAATGGCTCTGTAGACCTTCAGTTTGGTAGTCAGTCTAATACCTCTTCTCTCCCATACTTTCCTTTGGAACCTCCCAAGCACTGAGCTGGCTCTGGCAATGCGTGTGTCAACCCCATTATCAATGTGTACATCCTTGGAAAGTATACTGCCAAGGTAAGTGAACTTATCCATAGTATTCAAAACTTCTCCATTTGCTGTAACTGATGGTTCCACATTTGGATGGTGTGGTGCTGGCTGATGGAGCACCTGTGTTTTCTTAAGTGTTAGACCAAAATTAACATAAACAGCAGAGAATCAATCCATACTTTGTTGCATCTCAGCTTCAGAGCACCATATTGAGTGCACAATCATCAACAAACAAAAAATCATGCACCAGCACTCCCTCCACTTTGGTTTTGGCTTGTCAAGTTGAAGAATTTACCATCAGTGCAATAGCTTACCTTGATGCTATGTTCATCCTTATATAAGGCAGTTGACAACGTGGCTGAGCATCATACTAAAAAGCATGGGAGCAAGCACACAGCCTTGTTTCACTCCATTGGTTACTGGGAAAGCATGAGAGCATCGTTTATTATCTAAAACCAGGGCAAGCATGCCATCACGAAATTGATGTGTAATACTGATGAACTTCTCTAGGCAACCAAATTTTGACATAATTTTCCATAAGCCCTTGTGACTGACAGTATCAGAGGCCTTGGTCAGGTCTACCAAAGTGGTGTACAGATCTCTGTTCTGCTCTTGGCATTTCTCCTGGAGTGGTTGGGCAGCAAACTCCATATGGACTGTTCCTCAGCCCTTGCTGAAGCCACACTGGCTGTCAAGTATCTTCCAGTTGAAGGATCAGCTTATTAAGGAGGACTCTGGCAAGAATCTTGCCAGCAATAACTAAGAGAGAGAGACCCTTCCATGATTGTCACAGGACAATCTATTTCCTTTACCTTTATAGAAATGGACAATGAACTCCTGGGTGATAACTTTCTCTTGCCATCTAACCCAGAATATTTCAGTCAGGTTTTATATGAGCAATAGACACCACCACCTCACCTTGTAAATATCAGCTGAAATAGAATCAGCACCAGGTGCTTTGCCACCTTCTTCAGTTGGAACTTCAGCTAGAGGGGAATTGACTTCAACCTGAGGTAAATGGTCAGTGGCTTCAGCATTGATTGATGATGGTCTGTTGAGAAGACTATGGAAGTGTTCAGCCCATCTCTCTAGTATCATGTCCTCATCACTAATCAATGTGGCTCCATTAGCACTGAGTAGTTGAGAAGCACCATAGATCTTTGGCCCATAAATAGCCTTCAGGGCATCATAAAATCACTTTGGATTGTTAGTCTCAGTGTAAAACTGAATTTCATTTGCCTTCTCACTGAACCAAGAATCTTGCATCTTTCTAAGTTTCACTTGTATTTTACTTTTTTTAAAAAAAATATTTATTTATTTTTAACTTTCAACATTCACTTCCATAAGCTTTTGACTTTTAAATTTTCTCTACCTCCCTCCTTCCCTTCCCCCCTCCCCAAGTGCTGCTTTCTTATAGATGGATGAACTATTCTGCTGGTAAACCCCGTGGAGTTCTTCTTCATTTAGCTGCTTTTGAATTTCCCCATCATTTTCATCAAACAAGTCTTGATGTTTGTGAGTGTTCTGACGCAGATGAGCAAATGCAGTGCTATACACCACATCTCTGAAGGTTGCCCACTTCTTTTCTGCTCTACTATTGCCAACTGCGTGTTGGCTCAACTTTCCTTCTAAGTTAGCAACAAACTGTTGTCACTAAGAGAAGCACTCTAATCTGTTGACATTAGTTCTTCTGGTAGTCATTTTGCCTTGCCACTTTTGTTGAATGTAAATATTTAGCTTGGAGAGGCTAAGTCTGTGATCAGTCCAGCACTCTGCACCACGCATTGCTTTCCTCACTCTCACATCCTGTCTGTCTCTTCTTCTTACAATGACATAGTTTATTGAATGCCAATGTTTGCTGCTAGGAAAGTTAAAGGAAGTTTAATTTGAAGGCCAGGGTGTGATACTATTATGTTGGTGTGACCTATTATGTTGGGATTATCTTAAAAGGAGAATGGAAAGATAGTAAAGAGGGATGCCCTGGAAGTCGGGAAGGGGGAGGAAGAATAAAGAAGAGTTTATACAATGGAGCGGGATGTGTGTGTATGTGGGGGGAGTGATGGGGGTGGAGCAGGCAACACTTGAACCTGACTCCCATCTGAGCTAGTTCAAGGAGGGAAGAATAAACGTTTGCTCAGAGTTGGGTATAGAAATTCATCTTACCCAAAAGGAAGTAGGAGGGAGAGGGGTTGGAAGGTGAGATGGGAATAAGATGGAGGGTAGATTTAGGGAGACATTGGTAAGAAGCAAAACAAATTCTTAAGAAGGGGACAGTGAAAAAGAGAAAGATAAGAACCTCCTCAGTGCGCAGAACTGAGTAGTGAGTGACAAAGCTGCTAGATGTCCCCTACTCCTGCATCCTGCATGAGATTGAAATGCTTTGGTATGGCTTTAGGACCTCCTCTCATCCTGGCCCACAGCTCCCATCCTCTTTCAATCCCTGTGTGTTGGTATACTGCATACAGACCCATATTCCTAAACAGACCCAGTTTCCACTGTGCAATGTATCTTAATGCCAACTTGAACTGGGAAAACAAAAACCAAAAATCTTATTGTGACTTTTTCTTGGATTTCCCAATCTGTATTTGGTCTGGTGTATTTTCTAAATCTGTTTGGAGGGGATTGGAGGGGGCCAGGGAGCTCACTGTTTTTCTTCCTTGGTTCCACCTATCCAGACCACCTTTATTCTTTAAAAATAAACAACAGCAAAAAACAAAAACATCTCCTTGACTCTGACACCCTTAAGCTATCATCCTCTATAACACCATAAAGAATAGTCTATATTTTATGCCTCCATTTCATTACCCTTTTAGTCCTTAATCTTTTCCTCTTGCTCTACTGAAACTTTTTACAAAGGTCCTGAATTACTTTTTAATTGATAAATTCTATGGCCTTTTCACAGTCCTCAGTCTTCATGACCTTTCTAACATTTGACATCATTACCCTTCTCTTGCATGCTTCCTTCCCCCTGGTTTTCCATGACACTACTCTCTCCTGTTTTCTTCCTAACCATCCAACTATTCTTTATTAGTCTCTTTTACTGGATCATAATCTCCTGCCCACTAAGTGCAGGTATCTACCAAGGCTCTGCTGTAGACCCTCTTCTCTTCTTTCTCTATATTCTCCCCAGGTGATCTCATTTCCTCCTAACGGTTCATTACTCATCTTGATGAACCATGAGCATCTCACTCAGTATGTCCAAAATGGAGCTCATTAACTTCCCTTAAACCCTTATCTGTCCTGAAGTACCCTTTTTCTTGCAAGACCAATACCATTCTTTTAGTAACCCAGGTTCATTTCCCTAGAGTCATACTTGTTTCTTACTTTTACCTCAGCACCTCTGTATCCAATTAGTTGCCAAGCCTTGTCCTTTTTATAGCCATCACATTTTCTCCACACACAGCTACAACTCTAGTTTAGGCCCTCATCTCCCCTCACCTGGACTATTTTTAATAGCTTCTAATTGGTTCCCCTGCTTTCAGTGTCTCCTGTTTCCAGTTTATCCGTCACATAGCTGCCAAAATAATCTTCCTAAGGTATGGATGTGACAACATCATATCCTTCATGAAAAGTTTTCAGTTTTCTTAATTCACAGAATGAGAGATTTTGAGAGTTGGAAAGGATTTCAGGGACTATCCAGGCCAACCCATAAATAAAAGGGATATCCACTATAACATACCTGCCAAATGATGGTCCAGCATCTGCTTGAAGATTTCCAAGGAGAGGGAACCAGACACTCCCTGAAGGTCATTTCTAGCTCTAATTGTTAAGTTTTACCCAAAATTCATCCAAAATTTGTCTTTCTGTAATTTTACCTATTGTTCTTGCTTGTGCCCTTGAGGTTCACTCCTCCACCTTATAGCACTTCCGATACTTGAAGATAGCTATCTTGTTCCCTTAATCTTCTCTTCTCCTGGCCAGTTGTTTAAGCTGATCTCATATGTCATGGATTCAGAGCCTTTCACCATCCCATGTGCCCTCTTCTAGGTACCATCCTCTTTGTCAATGTCTTTCTTACAATGTGGTGCCTAGAACTTAACACAACAGTCCAGATGCTAAGATTATTGGAGATAATCTTAGAAGGAAAGCATTAGCAAAGAAGGAGACTGGGAAAGCTTTTTGCCAAAAGTGGGAGTTTAGCTGGGATCTGAAGAGAGCCAGAGAAGCTAGGAAATGGAGATAAGAAAGGAGAGGATTCCAAGCATGGGGCACATGTGGCCAGTGAAAATGCTTGGAGTTGAAAGTCTGAGTGTATTGTTTGTAGAACAGAAAGAGGCCAGTGTCACTGGGCAGTAGAGTCAGGGGCTGGAGGTTGGGGAGTAAGTTATAAGAAGCCTGGAAAGATGGGGAAGGCCAGGTTTTGAAGGACTTTAGATGCCAAACAGGATTTTATATTTATTTGTTCCTGGTGGTAATAGAGAGTCATTGGGGCTTATTGAAGGGCAGGGGGAGGGGTGATGTGGTCATACCTGCCTTTTAGGTGGATCAGTTTGACAACTGAGTAGAGGATGGGCTGGAGTGGGGAGAGAATTGAGAGCCATTCTTCATGTTCCTCCCAAACTGTCCCTCTTGATCTTCCCCATAGTTGACATTTCATCAAATGAAACAATATTTATAAAGTACTAAGTACGGTGCTTGGCACATCGTAGGTGCTATATATATGCTTATTTCCTTCCCTTCCCTTCTCTTGTCCCTGTGACTGGAATTCTCCCTCCTTGCCCCTTATGGAATCTTTGGCTTCCTTCAGGTTTCAGATCAGGTGCTACCTTGTATAGGAGGACTCTCCTATTCCTACTACTTACTCATACCTTTTGCAAAAAAAGTTAGATGCTGTCTATTTTATATATATTTTTGTTTTTCCCATTTTGCAATATCTTCTCCTTCACCTGAGAATTCTAAAATTTGGCTACAATATTCCTAGAAGTTTTCCTTTGGAGATCTCTTTCAGGAGGTGATTGGTGGATTCTTTCAATTTCTGTTTTGCCCTCTGGTTCTAAAATATCAGGGCAGTTTTCCTTGGTAATTTCTTGAAAGATGATGTCTAGGCTCTATTTTTGATCATGGCTTTCAGATAGTCTAATAATTTTAAGTTCTCTCTCCTGGATCTATTTTCCAGGTCAGTTGTTTTTCCAATGAGATATTTCACATTCTCTTTTTTTTTTCCTTTGGATTAGTGTTACAGTGCACTGATTTCTCAAATTGTCACTAGCTTCCAATTGTTCCATTCTAATTTTTAAGGAAGTATTTTCTTCAGTAAGCTTTTGAACTTCCTTTTCCATTTGGCCAATTTGCTTTTTAGGGCATTGTGCTCCTCATTGGCTTTTTGGACCTCTTTTGCCATTTGGGTTAGGCTATTTTTTAAGGTGTTATTTTCTTCAGTATTTTTGGGGGTCTTCTTTAGCATCACTCTCAGTTTTTCCTCTACTTCTCTTACTTGCTTCTCAAAATCCTTTTTGAGGTCTTCCATGGCCCGGCACCAATTCATATTTTTCTTAGAGGCTTTGGGTGTAGGAGCTGTGGCTTCATTGTCTTCTTCTGGTTGTATGTTTTGATTTTCTTTGTAACCAAAGTAAGATAATATAGTCTGACTCTTTTTATGCTGCTTGCTCATGATCCTAGCCAATTGCTTGAGTTATAAAGTCTTTGTTAAGGTAGGTGTCTGTTTCCAGTGTGGAGAATGTATCGTCCTAAGCTTCAGGGGTTTTGTGCAGCTGTTTTCAGAGGTACTTCTAGGGACCTGTAAATTTTCAGTTCTTCCAAGGTGCTATGATCAAGGGCGAGGTATTTACTCCTTTCCTGGCCTGTGCTCTGGTCTATGAGCACTCTTTTCTGTCTTGGAACAGTAAGGAGGGTTTCCTCTCCACAGCCACTACAAGCTCCACCACAGTAGCACTCCTCCTTGCCCCAGGACTACCACCCAGAATTGTGACCTAGATCCAAGCACGGGCAAAGCAAGAGAATCCTGTACCAGCAGAGAGATCCCTGCAATCCCCCTCTGATCAGCCACTCAATTCCCCCTCAGTCTGTGAGCCAGAAGCTCAGGAGGCAGCTGCCACCCTAGGGCCGCAACCCCATGCTTCTCTTTCAGCACCTCAGAAACAGACTTTTCCTACTGACCTTCTAAGTTGTCTTTGGCATTTGTGGGTTAGAAGTCTGGAAACTGCCACAGCTGCCTGCGATTCAGTCCTCTGAGGCCTGCTCCAGGTTCGCTGCGGCCTGCACGCCCACACTGAACTGCATTCCTCTCCCAGCCCGGCACGATATACCTTTCTGATCAACCATCCAGGCTGTCTTTGGCTGGAAATTTGTTTCACTCTGTCTTTTTGTGGGTTCTGCTGCTTTAGAATTTGTTTAGAGCCATTTTTTATAGGTATTTGGAGGGGTTTGTGGGAGAGCTCAAGCAGGTCACTGCTTTTACACTGCCATCTTGGCTCTGCCCCTGTTTTTTTCCATTTTGTATGTATGTTATTTTTCTCAGGATGTAGGCTTCTTGAGGTAAAAGACTGTTTTGATGTTTGTTTTTGAATCTCCAGTGCCTGACACAATGCCTGACAATGCACTTAGGAATGCTTGTTGAATGAATGTTGAATGAATTTGCTTCTCCTACCAACTAATTTTCTTATTTGTCTTAATGCCATTACTATCCTTCTAATCATTTGGTCTGGAAATCTTGGGGTTGTCTTTGAATATTAGGGATGAGTGAGAGGGGGTGATCTATTAGTTACCAAATTTTGTTGATTTTATTTCCATAAAATCTCACATCTGCCTTTTCTTGTCACCTCTTGTCTAGAATATTGTAATAGTTTCCTAACAGGTCACTCTGCCTCCAGTCTCATTCCCCCTTTAATTCATTCTTTACTTCATTGTAAAATGAAGTTGTCTTCCTAAGGGACAAGTCTGATCCCGTTATTTCAATAATCAAAAACTCTCAGTGGTTCCCTGTTTCTTCTAGGATAATATAAAAGCTCCTTAGCCTAACATTCCAGGCATTTCATAACCTGATTCCAAGCTTTCCTTCCATCCCTATTTCACACCATCACTATTTCACTACCATCACATACTTTTGAACATAAGTTTTGAACGGCCAAATTATTCACCCAACTCAACCTACCTTCTCCTACCTTTTGCATTAGCATGTCATACACTCAATTCATTGAGCATTTACCAAGTATCTACTATGTGTGAAGTGCTGTTAATACAAAGACAGAATGAAAGTCTTTGTCCTCAAGGAGCTTGGGGGAGGTCAGTTTGTTCACAATTAAGTCCATAAAAGATAATTTGAGGGGAGAGAACAATAATGACTGAGGGAAGAGGGGAATGTGCAATACTATATAGAGGTGGAGCTCTACCTTTTTTTGTGCATTGGACCATGTTGGTGACTGTTTGGTGGAGCCAATGGACTCCTCAGAAGAATGTTTTTAAATGCATATAAAATACATAAGATTACAAAGAAAACCAATTACATTGAAATACAGTTATCAAAATGTAAAAAAAGGTTAATGGACCCTAGTCTGTCAATCAGTAAGCTTTTGTGACGTGCATACCATGTGCCAGGCACTGTGCTAATCACTAGAGATAAAAGCAAAGATAAAAACAGTCCCTGTTCTCAATAACCTCACAGAGGGAGACAATGTGAAAACAACCATGTACAAACAAACTATGTACAGGATAGAGTTTAGATAATGAATAGAGGGAAGGCATGGTATTAAGAGGGGTCAAGAAAGGCTCCTTGTAAAAGGTAAGATTTTAGCTGGGACTTGAAGGAAGATGGGGAATGGGGGGTAGGGAGATGAGGACCCTGATGTACAAGATTCTCAAATCTGTAAGTCCAGGCTGATTCTAATTCTGGATTCTAATTCCATGATCAGCCTCCCAGAATGACACTTACATTTGTACTGCCTGTTATCATTTATCATAAAATTCAACATGTCTAAGATTAAGCTCATTTTCCCCTTTAAACTTTTTCTCTTTTTCTGTTCTCTCATTTCTGTCAGTGGTGTCATTATTCTTCTAGCTTTCCAGACTGTGTGCTTTATTCATCTGACTCTGCTCTCTCTTTCGTCTCCATTATCTATTGTCAAGACATTCATTTCTTCCTTAGAAATTTCTTTAAAATTTTTTTACATCTTCTCCGTTTCCACTGACATCACTTTAGAGCAATTAATTTGTTCTAGATGTATAACAACATCTTTTGTTTCAGGCTTTCCAAAGAGGGGCAAGATCTCAGATTTGGACTGCTAGAGTTGACCCTCACTCTCTTAGCACTGCACAGTGCACATGTTATTAGTGAAAACCACAATCCAGTTATACAGTTTGCATTTGTTCTTTTACATTCTGCCTCTGCACCTTATGGATTCTTAATTTTGGCTACTTCTCTCTTCCTTGGACTGCAGGTTCTTAACTCATTGACCTATCTCTTCATTCATGTATGGTTTTCTGTTGCCATTGCTTTCATATACACATAATAGCGCTCTCTCTCTCTATTTCTGGCTTATGTATATAGACCTTGAGACTTGGTAAATCTGTTACTTAATCCACTTCTTCCATCTAATTTCTCTTTCTAGAGAAAGTGTTAGAGTTCTTACAGTCTGATGGCCAGGCCAATATGCAACCTGACTAGTTAAAACATTCTGGTTCTTTTTCTTTTGTTGTAGTCCGTCTGGCCCACAGCCCGCCCTAGCCCAGCTGGCATACAAAAGAGCCCCTCAGGCTACTGTGAAGATCTGACTCTCTCATCTCTCTCTCTCTAACTCCTGCTTGAATCAGAGTGACTGCATTCCACTGATCTCCACCCCCCCACCAGCAGAGTGCCCCACCCTGCACTGTCAGCACCTCCTATTGAGTCTTTGAGGGGGTTAGGGGAAAAAAAACCAACCCAACAACACCCAAACTCACAACCTTCATTTCTGATACTGGGACAGGAATTCTGTGGCTTCTCTCTGTTGATTAACTCCAATTTATCCTGTATTTATCTGGTTTATACAGAATTGTTTGTATGTCATTTCTTTAGACTGTGAACTTCTTAAGAATAGGAATCATCTTTTGGTATTCTGTGTATCCCTAGCATTCAGCACAGTGCCTGGCACATAATAGACGCTTAATAAATGCTTTATTGACTGACAGATTGACAAGGACTTGACCATGAAAATAATTTTGAAGTTTGGAGCAGCCTCAAGAAGGTACCAGAAATTCTGCCTAGGGAAGGAGCAGAGCTGGCATTCACTTCTAAGAACCCTGAAGCGTGAGGGTAAAGGGCAAAGCTGGTGGCTCCAGCTGCCAGCCCTGATTCAACAGGTTCATGTCCCCTATATAGAGTAGTGTAGTTACTAAAAAAAACCCAACAAAACAACAGTGAGAAAGTACCTCAGGAACTCAGTCAATTTTGTTGTTTGTTTGACAGTATGGTAGTGTGATCCTGGACAAGTCACTTAACCTCGAAGGGCTCTAGACCAGAAGTTTCAAACATCCTTAGGTGTGGTTTAGAGGTCATGTTTCTATTTGAGCTTGTAAGTTTCAGAGAAGGTGCCAGCCTGAATCGGTAGAGGGTTTGTTCACCTGGGAATTTCCCTTACTAATGAAATAACAGAATCAATCTTTATCCTTATGATTTTATAGATATTGTTTATTATAAACTATATAATATAAATAATACATAATATAAAAATTATAGATTTCTTCTGATGCCGGCCTAATATTGAGAGATATGGCAAGTGAGGGTACTTACCAGCCTTTTATTTCTATAGCTGTGGACAATAAATACCAGACCTCAGATTCAATTGAGTTGACCAAGTAGTACATGTGTTCTTAACCTTTTCTGTGTCATGTACCTTTTTAGCAGTCTAACAAGCCTATGGGTTCCTTCTTACAATAATGTTTATAAATTTGTAAAATAAAATACATAGGATTACAAAGGAAACAAATTACATTGAAATGCAGTCATCAAAGTGTATTTTTTTTAAAGGTCACAGCCCCCAATTTAAGAACTCCTGAACTAGGGAATTGTTATACTTATCTCCACTTCTGGAAAAATAACTTCCAAATTTGTATTGATGGTGAGTTAGTGGTGTCACCTTAGTGAAGGAGAGCCCATTTTTAAAAATTCACTTTGTAGTGTTGTGATTTTCGGAAAATAATCCGTGTAGAAAACTAGTACTGTGCTTTGTATCAGATGTCAAACTATTCTCTTCAAGCCCTCTCCCCCAGGTAACCTCTGACTAAGGAGGTAGAAAAAAAAAAGTATATCTAAAGCTTCTAGCATTCCATTCATCTCTGTGCCCATTGTTCCACTTCTCTAGTTATTGGGGGTACTGCCTGAGGTACCTCAAGGTACCTCAGGTCTTGATGTTTACAGCAGTGCACTGGTCTAGAGCTTGTCTTCCTTCGATTCTGTGGAAAGAAAAGAAACTTTAATATTTGTGCTTATAAAGAAAGAGATAACATTGGCCCTTCCTGATATCTCCAACCTACTTTTTATTGTTGTTGGGTTTTTAAAAGTGTGGCACTTTGAAATCTCTTAGAAGGGCTTTACTGATGCCCTAAAGACAACAACTGAGATCTTATACTTACCGAGTCTGACACAGCAGCTTTTCTTTCATCAAGTGATCTTTCTTTGAGATGAATATTTCTTCTGTAGTTGAGCCTTGTAACTCCTGAAGCAGACTAACAGTGGAGTAGAAAATTCAGAATGGCTTTTAATAGTCCAAATTAGATTTAAAAAAAAAAAAGCTTTTAAGATCAGTGTAATTGGAACATGGTAGATTCAGAAGATGTTTAGTTATGTTTGGTATTAGAGAAACGAAAAGGAAATTCTAGTTCTTAGGAAAACCCGAGGTACAATTGTGGAACTGCTTCTTGGGAGTGATGAGTAACATGGAATAATGAAATGTTTACACATTGTGGGAAAGTATGTTCTTTGTCTAGATGGTGTTTACTCTTGTTTACTTTTAGCTCAGTCTGTATTGTGAAACTCCAGGTTAGCACAAAAAGAGGTTCAGTGGAGAAGCAAGTCTCTTTCTATCAAAATGTAACCAGAAACTGACTTTTCTGTGATTATTTATGGTGTCAATTTTAAATCCATATAACACTGTTCACAGTTTCTTTAAGAGCAGATTGCCAATTGTGTATTATAAATATGAACTCTTTTGTTGATTGATTTAGGAATAAATGAAAGATCTGAGGTTTGATTAAATTCAAATATACCCCATTCTCAATCTGGCTTCTTAATTTCAGGTCTCTGAAAAAAAATCAGATACAGTTCATATTTTACTTTCATAAGCACCATAGAGCTATCCTTCAAGCTGAAAACTAGAGGGGTTACTCTTTGCATTTTAACCTGGAAAATTTAAACCTTCACAAACAAGAACATGAAATAAAGTTCTTCCTGCTATGTTGTTGTATATGCCTCACAGCACAGAAGTGCTTAAGACTTGAGTTTTGGAAAACTATTAACCATCTGTTTAGCTGGTGATTTAGAATTCTTCTTAAAACATTAACATCTGTGCTTCCTGCCTTTTGTGTGTTTTATAGTCAAGTTGTTGCAATTTCTGGGTGTTTAGTGTTTAATTTCCTTAAGGGCATTCTACAAAAACAGTGGTGGGGACTTGGGAAGAAGCAGGGGTTAGTGTGAAGACTGAGATGTGGTCACATAAAGTACATGTGGTTAGACAGTATGCTTATGAAACTCATGGGAATAATTGCTCATGTACTGTTCCTGTTGGTGAATTTCCACATTTACTTACATGAATAATTTTTTACTCATTTGTAACATTTTTTCCTTCAATGGAGTCCATCAGAAAAAGTTTTAATCATGACTCAGAGCAACATTGAGAGGTGCTTTTACAGTAAAGAAATACTACCAGTGCCCAGTCTTTCACGGCTTTAGAGAGTGGCTTCATGACGTCCAAACATCTTGCTTCAGACTTCATTGACCACCTGTTTTTGGCTGAAATTGTTCATTTCCGGTTATAGATCGAAAAAGTAACATTTGGAAGCATTTCTGAGGAAATGAATATGGAGGATTTTGCTAGAATTCTCAGAAATCCTCAGCTACCATATTTCTATTATAAACATTTGATTGAATTCAAAATTTATTATCAGATATTTATGATTGTAAACTGTGATATCTCATTGCATTTCATAGAATGACTTTTTTTTGTTCTTTCTTGCTGCTGTACTGTTTTCACTGAATCTGTTACAAATGGAGAGCAGAACTAAGGCAAACATATACCTGCATAGTAGCAAAGCAGCGTGCCAGTGTTCATTACAAAGTTTTAAACAGGCAGTAGCTATCTTCACTTGAAAAAGAACAGCCTATCCTTAGTTAATTGTAGGCAAAAGAGTGAATTTTCCTTTTCAATTAATTGCCAGATCCAGTTATTAAATCAATCCAGTTCCAGTGAGAAGCAGTAATAGCTCTGGAGAAAATAAAATAGGCCATATCCTGACTGAGTGATAGCTGACCTTAAACCTCATACATGTACACTGGTTAGTATTACAATTCTAGTTAGTAAATTAGTAATTATTTATCACATAATCATCCTTCTTGACCTCTTTGTGACCTTCGTCACCATTGATCACCCTCTCCTTTTTGATACTCTCTTCTCTCTAGGTTTTCATAACAATGATCTCTCCTGGTTTTCTTGCTTGTTGGATCACTCCTTCTCAGTCTCCTTTGCTGGATCTTCAGCCAGGTTACAGTCATTTTGGGTGTCCCCCAGGGCTCTAACCTGGGCCCTCTTCTCTTTTCCCTCTATACTGTTTTGCTTGGTGATCTCATCATCTCCCATGAATTCAATGATCATCTCTGTGATGGTAATTCTCAGTTTTGTTTATCCAGCCCTAACCTCTCTCCTAACATCTCACAACTCTAATTGTCTATTGGAAATCTTGAATTAGATGTTTCATAGACATCTCAAAATCAACATGTTTGAAACTGAACTCATTATTTTCCCTCCAAACCCTCCCCTCTTCTTAATCTCCCTATTATTGTTGAGAACACCATCATATTTCCAGTCCTCGAGGCTCAAAACCTAGGTATTATCCTTGACTCCACATTCTCACCAGCTGCCCCCATATCTAATCTGTTGCTCAGTCCTGTCAGTTCTACCTTTGTAACATTTCTCATATATGCCTCCTTTTCTCCTCTGACATGGTTACCATCTTGGTACAAGCCCTCATTACCTAGATTATTGCAGTAGCCTTCTGGTTTGTCTTTCTGCTGCAAGTGTCTCCTCACTCTAGTCTGCCCTCCACTCAGCTGTTAAATGCCTGTACAGTTTACCAGGCATTGCGTTAAGCACTGGGGACACAAAGGAATGCAAAAGACAGTGTTCTCCAGGAGCTCACAGCCTAATGGGGAAAACAACATGCAAACAGCTATGTATAAACAAGATGTGTATATGCATATATACACACATATATGAGTGTATACATACATACATATGTGTGTGCATGTATGCATACATACACACATAAACATACATACACATACATGCACATACACACATACATATACATACATATACATGCATACACGCATACATGCACTCACACATATAACTTCCTTGCTGTTTTGCACACAAGACATTCCTCTCACCTTTTTGCATTTTCTCTGACTGTCTCCCATGCCTGGAAGGAGCTCTTCATCTCCTTCTTCATCTCCAACTCTTGGCTTCCTTGACTTCCTTCAGGTCTTAGTTTAAAATCTTACCTCCTACAAGAAGCCTTTCCTGATTTCCTTTAATGTTAGTGCCATTCTTCTTTTGTTTTTTTCCAATTTATCTTTGTGTGTGTGTGTGTGTGTGTGTGTGTGTGTGTGTGTGTGTGTGTGT
>NW_020954556.1:28562904-28777474 GCF_900497805.2 Vombatus ursinus | reverse complement strand
TGTGTGTGTGTGTGTGTGTGTGTGTGTGTGTGTGTGTGTGTGTGTGTACTTTGTATTTACGTAATCATTTGCATGTTGTCTCTCCCCTTAGACTGTGAACTCCTTAGGAGGGACTGTTTTTTGCCTTTTTTTGTATCCTGAGTGCTTAGCACAGTGGTAGGCAACTAATAAAGGAGGCAGCTAGATGGCTTAGTGGATAGAGCACTGGGCCTAGGGTCAGGAAGACCTGAGTTCAAATCCAACCTCAAACACTTACTAGCTCTGTGACCCTGGGCAAGTCACAGAGGTTCTATTTGCCTTAATCCCCTGGAGAAGGAAATGGCAAGCCATTCCAGTATCCTTGTCAAGAAGACCCAATGAACAACAATAAAAAGGCACTTAGTAAATGCTTGTTGACTGACATATAAAATTCCTAGATTTGAAAAGGACCTTATAGTTCATGTAGTCCAACTCCCTTTATAATAGATTTATTCTTTGTATTAATTAAATTCAACAAAACTTTTTTTTTTAAAAAGAACATAGTAATGTTAAATGGTAGGAAACATAAAATGATGAATAAGACACGGTCCATATTCTCATGGAACATAATTGAGTAGAGCTGTGCATGACAATGTAAGATACCTAGAAAAGCCCACTATAAAAGATATCACTATGGGCAGCTAGGTAGCACAGTGGATAGAGCACGGGCCCTGAAGTCAAGAAGACCTGAGTTCAAATCTGGCCTCAGAGCAAGCACTCGACTCTTACTAGCTGTGTGACCCTGGGCAAGTCACTTAACCCCAATTGCCTAAACAACAACAACAATAACAACAACAAAATAAATAAAAGATATCACTTATAAGACCTCAGAAATAGAATCTGTAGATGTTCAGCACCAGGAATGTTATCTATATCAATATCATGAATTCCATGAAGCCATTGTTGAATTAGGAGGAAATTTTATTAACAACCTGGTAAGGCTGGGTGACCTGCATGTGTGAGAGCACACATATGAGAACACATGTATGGACAAATTCACGCCTTTTTATTCCCTATTCCCCATTCAAATTTCCTTCCCCTGTTTCCCCATTCACTGGGTACTATAGAAGTTATAGCCTATCCGAAGTGCCCAATTTCCCTACTTGAGTCTCTGCCCTTAATTACATCTCCCACACCCCACAATTCAGGGACCTGGCCCTTACTTGAGAACGCCCCTTTTGATGTTAATCTATACCTAACCTCAACTGGTTTCCCTGCCTGTTAGTCTATTCACCATCAAAAGTGTTTTCTTATTCTAATATATAACTCCCTTTGTTCAACTTCTACCTAGCCCCCAGACTGCATTCTATAAGGTTTCCACTTGGCTTTTTGTAGAAATTAAAAAAAAAACATTAAAAAAAAAACTATTTCTCTGACTCCAACCTCTGATTAAGTGATATGCAGAAGCACCAGCCATGTTTTCCACAAGGAGGAAGGGTAAAAGTACACAAAAGAATGATCTTAGTTTGTTGCACTACTGGCCTCATAGATTTGTGTGAATTTTAAGTCTAGCTGTACTAGACTTAAACCCTGTCATCAGGTTTCAGTGGTCCCACTCCCAGCATTTCATCCATGTAATCTGTACTGTGGAAGATATGTTCCACTGCATTTCTTCTTACCATGACATACCTGCTACTCCCTCTAGTATCTGACTTAATAATGTATCTATAATTTTTCTATTTCTCCCTTATTTTTAGGTCAAAGCCCTCTTGATCAAATTTACAAATTTGCCTCCAGGCAAATACATTCTTCATGGTCTTCATTAGATACACTTGATTCCTATCCAAGAGCTCATAATTCCCATGTCTTAAACCAGGGTCCAGAAAAACAAATCCCATTTTCAACTCTCATCCTCGAAGCCAGCTATTCTTTAATATCTCTTTCTCAGCTCCCTTCTTTTAGCCAGATAAAATGCAATTTGTCCTCTTTTATCCTCCTTGTTTTCCCTTAAAGCCTCTACCTTCAACTGGAAGCATCACTGAAAATACCATCTGTCCTGAGTACTTCAATTTTCTAACTGTACGGTATTCTTATAAAGGAAAGTACCTAAAGAAACCAATATGCCTGCACAGGGAGCTCTTTGCACTTAACTTTTTTAAAAAAGGAAATTAACATGCATTTGTTAAGCACCTACTATGTGCTAGGCACTGTGCCAGTTGGTCAGTTAGTAAGCATTTATTAGGTGATTACTATGTGTCATGCACTGTGCTAAGCATTGAAAATACAAATACAAGCAAAAAGGAAGGCAGTCCCTACCCTCAAGGAGCTTATATCCTAATGGGGGAAGACAACACATAAGAGGAAGCTGAAAGTGGGGGGGAGGTGTTAGACACTGGTGATACAAACATAATGAATGAAACAATCCCTTATTCTCAAGCAATTTACATTCTAAACCAGGAAAACAAGAAGTACATATATAAGTATATATAGGATAAATAGAAAGTGAATAAATACAAATAAAGGAGTTTACTATAGAGTATTTGGGGCAGGAAGGCTTTAACAGTTGAAGGAAAGGGGGAGATCAGGGAAGACTTTATGTAGAAGCTAGTATTTGACTTGCATCTTGGAGAAAGAGAGTAATTCTTTAAGTTGAAGTGAAGGGGTGTGTTCTAGGAAACTAGGGATGGCCAGTGCAAAAGCAAAAAGACAGAGATGGAGGGTCATGTGTGAGGAACAGAGAGAAAGCCAGTTTGGCTGGATCAGAAAGGGCAGGAGAGGGAGCACTATCCAATAAAGCTGGAAAGGTAGCTTGTGATCCTGTACAAACCATCTGTATGGAGGACTGATTGGAGAGTGAAAGACTTTAGACAGGGGAATTAATAAGAGATCGTTCCAATAATCTAGGCAAGAAGTAATAGGGGCCTAAGCTAACGTAGCCACGGTGTTAGTAGAGAGAAGGGGTCAGAGGCAAGAGTTTTGTGGAGGTTTGGCAAGATCTGGGAACTGATTGTGGGATAAGGGAGACTGAGGATAACGCTGAGATAATGAACCTAGTAGATTAGAAGAATGGTGGTGCTTGCAATAGAAATAGAGAAAATTGGAGGAGAAGAGGGTTTTGGGGAAAGAATAATGAGTTCTGCTGTGGACTTGTTGAGTTTGAAATAACTTTGGTACATTTAGTTTGAAATGTCTGTTAGGCCATTGGTAGTACTTGACTGAAACTGCCCATCGGGCAGGCCCCAGTAAAACTGTGTTGACAGATCAGCTAAACTAGGTTGAAGGTAACCAATAGGCCTCAAACCTTCTGTGAGTTAGGGGGATGTGAAGCACATGAAGACTTCCAGTGGAATGGGCAGATGAGAACAATTTGTTCCAACCACCATGAAAGTGGCTGAAACAGGTACGGGGTGCACTTAGAGCTTGGTCAGACATCAAAGACACCAAGGTCATACACTGCATCACGAGCCGTCATGAGTTGTCTTGACTTTTGTCTTGACATTGAACTCTGATGGCTCTGGAAGAGAGAGTGAGGCTGATGACTTTGTGCAGCTCTGCCTCACTTGAATCCAGTTCACACAGAACTTGAGACATCACCCCATGATGCCATTGGTAGTCTCTGAAAAAGAAAGAGAAGAACAATAGATCATCAGTCATCAACATAAAGATGATAATTAAACCCCTGGGAGCTAATGAGATTAATCACCACCGGAGAGAGAGTAGACAGAAAAGGGGAGATCTGGGGCAGGTACTAATACTTCAGAATACCTATGATCTCATCAGTGAGGGTATTCTCTCCAATGGTACAGATTGAAAGGTATCCTTTCCTTATTCTGTACAATTTTTGTCTGTGTCTCCATGGAGGAGTTTTTCCTTGGATTGTTTAGCATTCCTTAAGCACTATCAATGTATCACTCGAATTTTTCATCATTTATTTTTTGTTCTCATTAATTATTTAGTACATCTTTTGTAATCTGATGTTTTCTGAATGCCACCTTTTTTTGCTATTCCTTAGCAAACAAGTCGTTGTTGAGATCATGCTGCCTCAAGTTTTTCAGCATTCCAATACAACCTTCACTCAGTTGTCAGAATGATTTTCCTAAACCTTAAGTCTGACCATTCCTTTTCTCTCCTTAGTAAACTCCTAGTGGCTCCTCATTGCTCCAGAATCAAATAAAGTCCTTTGGCATTTAAAGCTCTTCACAATCTGGTTCCTTCTTACCTTTCCAATCTTCTTACATTGTCTTCCTCTGCATTCCCTCTACAATCCAGCCATACTGCCTTACTTGCTATTCCTTACGCTAGATCTCAATTTCCTATCTCCATGACTTTGTACTGCTTGTTCCTCATGTCTAGAATGCTCTCCCTCCTGACCTTGGACTCGTAGAATCCCTAGCTTGATTCAAGCACTATCTCCTCCAAGAGGCCTTCCTGTTCCTCTCCCCTGCTCCCAGTTGCTACTACCATCTCCTCCAAGATTACTGTCCATCTATTCTGTTATTTATCTTGTTTGTTCTGATTTATAAATGTTGTCTTCCTTGGTAGAATGTTAAGTTCCTTGAAGACTGAGACAATTTTAGTTTTTTCTTTGTATCCCTAGTACTTAGCCTGACACGTTGTAAGTTTAAAGAATGCTTATTGATTGAATAATCATCACCACTCAAAGAAGCCTATCTTATTTATTTTTGTATTTCCCAGAGGGCTTAGCAGAATGCATTGGCTTTAATAGGTGTTTGATGAGCAAATGCTTGTTGAATGCATAGAGAAATTCATTGATATTTTTTAAAATAATATTTTATTTTTTCCCAATTACATGTAAAAACAATTTTTAACATTCATTGTTTTTTTTTTTTTTAAGTTTTAAGTTCCAAATTCTACCCCTTCCTTCCCTCCCCCTTCTCCGGGATGAGAAGCAATCTGATATAGGTTATATATGTGCAATCATGCAAAACATTTCTATATTAGTTATTTTGTGTGGGACAACTAGAAAAACAAAGAAAGAAGGAAAAAAGAAAGAGAGAAAGAAGGAAAGCAAGCAAGCAAGTATGCTTTGGTGTATATTCAGACATCAGTACTTTTTCTGAGAGGCTGACAACATTTTTCATCATGAGTCCTTTGGGATTGTCTTGGATCATTCTGTTGCTGAGAGTATCTAGTCATTTACAGTTATTCATTGTAAAATGTCGCTATTATTATGTACATTGTGTACAATGTTTTCCTTGTTCTGCTCGCTTCACTTTGTGTCAGTTCATGTAAATCTTTCTATATTTTTCTGAAATCATCCTGCTTATCATTTCTTATAGCACAATAATATTCCATTACAATCATATACCACAACTTGTTCAGCCATTTCCCAATTGGGCATCCCCTCAACTTCCAGTTCTTAGTCACCACAAAAAGTGCTGGTATAAATATTTTTGTACAAATAGGCTCTTTTCTTTTTTTTTTAATCTCCTTGGTATACAGACCTAGTAGTGGTACTGCTGGACCAAAGGGTATACACAGTTTTATAGCCCTTTGGGTATAGTTCCAAATTGCTCTCCAGAAGAATTCATTCATGTTATAGGGAGGTACTGTTAGCCAATTTTTGTAGCTATCTAATGTATTGTAATGTCTTCTTGCAACATGTTTTGTTTATCTCCCAATCAATACGATTGAAAATTTAACCATAGCAATGGGTAGTTCCTCTGCCCTCCTTAATGTATATGATATAAAGATTAATTGATTTTAAAATTATATCTTTGACCCTCCTTTTCTTTTTTAGAATGCTTCATGTTTCTGAATAATTTTCCTTCACTTTAAAAAAAATGTAAGTAAATATCACGTGAAGGCTCCACCCCATTGAATACTGTTGAGGGGTGTTATGCTGAGGAGCATAGAAATTTGAGAATTAGGCTGGAGGGAAGGTAATTGCCATGTGAATTTAGGTTAAGTTCACAAGAAAGAAATTGTAGCTTAATGTCCCATTTGCTTATTTCATATTACTGGAGCTGAGAGTGTGGTCAAGGGGATCTTATGCTTTAACGTTAGAGAATGAATAAATGCGACATTTCACAAATTAACTATGAAAAGGTTAGTGAAAAAAGAAGCTTCTCCCAAGTTGTAATTTTCTGGGGGAAGGGGGATATGGAGAGAAAAGGGGGAGGTGTGTGTGGGGTGGTCTGTTTTTCTTTTTGACAGAGGCCTGCTGCTTCCTTCTCTTTAGTTGGGGCAGAGAGTTGGGACCTGGAAGACTGAAGGTTGGGTGGGCCACACCTGATCTCCAGTCTTGAGGCTGGGTTTCTAACCCAAGGAGAGGGAGTATTTAGTTAGACTAGTGGCAGGCAGCAATGAAGGGTTCAAATACTGACTTTCTGATGTTGAGGGAATGAAGTGATTTTTGAAGAATAAGAACTGCTGAGAAAACTGAAAGAAGATAAATCTCACTCTTACCTATAGATGTCTTCTAGTCTGCAAACATTTTTATCAATGTGTAAGATATGTCACCAACTTCCTCCACTTTGTATCACCCCGAGTCTTTTAGTGGTGTGGTAGATTTGTTTTATATTTTTCATTCAAATTCTTCCCCGTTTCTACCTTAAATTTTTAGCCTCATTTCTTTGCCTAATTTCTTTCAGGTTCTAGGTCTTTTTGTTTGTTTCATGGGTCCCCTTGGCAGCCTAGAGAAGCCTATGGAGTCCATAGAATAATATCTTTTTAAAAAATATTTTATTTTTTTCTGCAATTACATTCTAAAACAGTTTTTTAACATTTTTTAAAAGCTTTTAGTTCCAAATTTTATCCCTCTCTTCCCTCCCCTCTGCCTGTGTAATCATGTAAAACATTTCCATATTAGTCCTTATATACAAGAAGACTTGAATAAAAAAAGAATAAAGAAAGAAAGTGAAAAATAGAATGCTTCAGTGTATATTCAAACAATCTCAGTTCTTTCCCTGGAGTCGGATAGTATGCTTCACATCTTTTCCTTTGGAATTGTCTTGGATCATTGTGTTGCTGACAATAGCTAAGTCATTCACAGTTCTTTATCATATAATATTGCTGTTACTATGACATTCTCTTGGTTCTGTTCACTTCGCTTTACATCAGTTCATGTAAGTCTTTCCAGGTTTTTCTAAAATCATCCTGCTTGTCATTTCTTATGGCACAATAATATTCCATTACAATCGTCTACCACAACTTGTTCAGCCATTCCTCAATTGATGGGCATCCCTTGAATTTCCAATTCTTAGCCACCACAAAAAGAGCTGCTATAAATATTTTTGTACAAATAGGTCCTTTCCCCCCTTTTTTTTATAATTTTGGGGTATAGACCTATTAGTGGTATTGCTGGATCAAAGGGTGTACCCAGTTTTATAGCTTTTTAGGCATAGTTCCAAATTGCTCTCCAGGATGATTGGATCAGTTCACAATGCTACCAACAGTGCATTAGTGTCCCAGTTTTCACATATCCCCCCCCAATATTTGTCATTTTCCTTTTTTGCCATATTAGCCAATCTGGTAGGTATGAGATAGTACCTCAGAGTTGTTTTACTTTGCGTTTCTCTAATCAGTAGTGATTTAGAGCATTTTTTCATTTGACTATAGATAGCTTTGATTTCTTTGTCTGAAAACCACCTAGAACAATATCTTTTAAATGCAGAAAATAAAATACATAAGATTACCAAGAAAAGTTATATAGAAAATGCAGTTACCAAAATATTTCTTTAAAATGTTACAGATCTCAGGATAAGAACTTTTATTATAGGCTTATTATAGGCCCCTCCTCATCTCCACTTTTTTAGAATCCCTAGCTTCCTTCAAAGATCATTTTAGATGAAACTCATGGAAAGCTTTTTTTTGCCTCTTACTCTCTTCTTCCTCAAGCTGTCTTGTATTCATGTATTTGTGTACTTCTTGTATTTTTTTTTTAGTAAAAAATGGGCATCTTGAGTGGGTTTGTTTTTGTCTTTGTATTTCCTTTTCAGCGTCTTAAATATAGTAAGTATTTAAACAATATTTGTTGAATTGAATTTCTCATCATCTTTATAAATTTGAATGAATTTAAGTAGCATATTCATGATGAAAACTAACCCAAACTGGGGGAGAATGTGACTTTGAAGTTTATCAAAGTATTTAACAGTTCATTTGTAGGGTATGACAAAAGAAAGTTCACTTTCATCATCATTTGAGAAGACTATATAGACAAGCTTTTGAGTTGCCACAGTATATAGTAGAACAAGTTGCTAATGGAAATAATAAATATGACATGATGATATATTATCCACCATATGAAAAGATGACTATATTCAGTGTCATAGCCAGAAATTTTAGAACCCTCTGATAATTGCAAAATAAAACATTTCCTTTCAGCCTTCCTATAATTAAGGGACTGTTTGAGTAGGGAGAGAAAAGGGAAAGATATTTGCATTTTCTCCATGTAAAACAAAGCAAGATTGATAGCTGATCTTCAACAAGTGAGCAGAATGATAGAACTTTAGCATTACAAGGGATCTTGCTCGTCATTTAATTCAGCCCCTTTATTTTACTAATAAAGAAGAAAGGCACAGGATAAATGACTTGTCCAAGGTCATAGCTCTCTCTAGTTAATGGAAGAGCTGGGATTAGAACCTGGGTCTCCTAACTTGCAAAGACATTTTAGCATGCAAGCATAAGTGTATTTTATGAATATTGAAAGATTTGACAATACCATAGATATTTATTGAATTAGCAGAACCTTGAATTAATAATAGCTAACATTTATAAAGCATATACCACGTCCCAGGCACTGTAGTAAGTGCTTTACAATTATAATCTCATTTTATCCTTATGATAACCGTGGGAGATAGATGCTATTATCCCCATTTTATGGTTGAGGAAACTGAAGCAAACAGAGCAAGTTGCCTAGGATCACACAGCTAGTAAGCTTTGAACTTGGGTCTCTCTGAATGTAGACCTAGCATTGTATGACTTCCAGGTTGATTTTTGGGTATCTCTTCAATCTCAGCCTCATGAGACTCAAATGAGGTAGTAGATAGAAAAGTGATTTTTATTTTTATCATCCTTAAATTCCATGAAAACCTACTTTAATTCCTCAGTAGGGAATGGATGTGACCCTGGGTTCTCAAAGGCTATGCCAGTGGAACATAAAATCTGGAAAATTTTACCATCCTAGAAAGGCTTTGAGTATAGTACCAGCAATAGATCAGCTCTGCTTTTCTAGGACCATCCTAGCTAAGTATGGAAAGGTTCATCACCAGTAGGCTAGCCTATTATAAATTTTCTGACTGTGACAACCCATGAAACAACCAATGATATTGTTGGCAGTCATCTTTAGTGCAACCCTTTTGTCTCTGGGGACCAACAGGAGTTTCTTGTTTCATCTTATCAAGGTTCATATCCCTCAGCAAGGAGACAGAGGATATGTTCAGCTCTGTGGGAGGGGGAGGTACACCAGTTCATTAACTCAGTGGTTCCCCTGATCACCCCTGCTACAAAATGCTTGTTGACTGATTGCATTTCCTCTTATTAGGTTCAATACAATGTTTTAGTCTATAGAAGTCTTTTTGTATCTTAAGACCAAAATCTGTGTTAACTTTTCTACCTAGTTTTCATCATCAGTAAGTTTGATAAGTGACCATTTTATATTATTATCAGTCATTGATAAAAATGTCAAATGGCCCAGGGGCAAAGACAGATTCTTATGGTCCTGCGCTCAAGACCTTCTTCCAGTTTGATATGGAACCATTTATATGACTCTTTGGGTCTGGCTGTGCAGCCAGCTCTGAATTCAATGAACTCATCTAGTCTGTATCTCTCTGTGTGGAAGCAACTGGCTGGTGAAGTAGAAAGAGTATTGGGCTTAGAATCAGGAAGATCTGAATTTGAATCCTACCTCAGATACTTATTAGCTATGTGATTCTGGGCAAGTCATTTAACTTTACCCTGCCTCTTCATCATTAAAATGGGGGTAATATAGCACCTACCTCACAAGGTTACCGTGAGAATCAGATGAGATCTACCTAAAATGCATTTAGAGGCAGCTTATATGCCTTAAAGTACTATGTAAATACTAATTATTATTATAAGAGATTTTGTCAAATGCTTTGATAAAATCTAGGAAAACACTTGACAGAGAGGTCATAGACTCATGAGATAGAATAAGACATATTTTCAGACATGGCCAATGTGGGATTTTGTTCTGTTTTATCATGCATATTTGTTTTTTCAGTAGGGTAGATAAGAGGGAGAGGGAGGCTAGGGATAGAATAGTGAAAAAAAAAAGTAAAGGAAAGGATGAAAAAGGGATCACTAAAGCATTTATTAAAAATTCACAGAAAAGAACAGAAGGAAGGCCAGAAAGAATCACAAATAGGACTGATTTGGAAGTTGCATATTGAATTTATTGTGTACTTGTCTTTTAATAAAGCAATCTGTAATATATTCAGTTTCATACATAATTCTTGTTTTCTAATCTACTATGAATGTTGCAGCAATGATTTTATTTAGCATTTGTTAAGTGTAGGTTACAAAAATAATTCCTTATAAAATATTTATTTATTTATTTATTTATTTTTAATTTTCAGCATTCACTTTTATAAGATTTTGAGTTTTCAATTTTCTCCTCCTCCCCTTCCTCTCCCCAAGATGGAGTACAATCTCTATAGGCCATACATGTACAATCATGTTAAAAATATTTCCACATTAGTCACATTGTAAAGAAGAATTAGAATGAAAGAGAAAAACTATGAGAAAGAAAAAACCAAAAAGAAAAAAAAAAAAGGAAAAATAGTGTATTTCAATCTTCATTCAGACTCCATAGTTCTTTCTCTGCATGTGGATAGCATTTTTTATCATGAGTCTTTTGGAATCGTCTTAGATCAACAAATATTATTATGAAAAATACAATCTAACTAAACCTTATCTACAGCATTTCCCTGGACTACCAGCCTAATAAACTTGTCCCCAAAATGGAAATGATATTAGTTTGTCATGACCTGTTCTTATTGAAGTCTTATTGGCCCTGAGGTCATTGCTTCCTTTTCTAGATAGTTTTAGCTGTTCTTCTAATTCTACAAATTTGCCAGGAATTAACACTTACATGCTGTCAAACACAAGTAAACCATTTGATTTCTCAAGAGTCTCAGTTTCTTCAAATGTAAAGTAGGAATAATAATCCCTTCACTACTTACCTCATGGGATTGGCATGAGAAAAATTTGGTCCTAAATACATGTGAATATTATTATTATTATTATTATGATTCAATTTGCCAAATGATTAGTACTTCTTTTTTTCCCCTTTTATCTTTCTAGTCGATTGCGTCTGCAGACATGGATTTCAACCAATTAGAGGCATTTCTGACTGCTCAAACCAAAAAACAAGGTGGAATTACAGCTGATCAAGCAGCAGTCATTTCCAAATTTTGGAAAAATCACAAGACAAAAATCAAGGAGAGTCTAATCAATCAAAGTCGATGGGAAAACAGTCTGAAAGCCATGAATTGGAGAGTGGATTTGAAGTCTCAGTCAAAACACCTAGACCTAATTAATGCTCCTGTTGCTATTGTGGAACTAGAACTGGGGAAAAGTGGCCAGGTAAGGTAAATTTTAATATTTCATTTGAGAAACTGTGGATTTGTATTTTCATTATTATTTATGCTAGAATACCTTGTAGCACTTAAGTTAATTTTGTGTAGTAATTGTCTTTGGCACCATCTGCCTTCTATGAATATTTAGAAATAATATCAAAAGATCCTATTTCGTGTTGCTCTTATGTGAGTCAGTTTCCTGAGAATGTGGATGGCACCATATTGTGGGAGGAGTCTGTAACCTAGACTAAGGGTCATGGGAGCTGGCCAACACAAACAGAATATGCCCAAGTTTTGATTGAAAAAATGCAAAAGAGCTGCCTCTAAATGCATTTTAGGTAGATCTCAGAATTCTTGGCAGAGGATCAGAATCTCAAAAGCTGTGATTGGGATCCTAAATAAAGACTACAAATTGTGATTTAGAGAAAAAACCCCACAGAACTCTCTTACCTATTTATTTTCACAGTCTAAGCCAGTTTGAGGAAGCGATGTCAAATCTCCTAGTCTTAAAGTTTCTGAGTTTGGATTTTTTGCATTATGCCTTAGATAGTCTTTGATTCAATTGTGTCAGTTTTCAATCATGTTCACTGAAAAAAGCCATATTTTTCTGCTTTTTAATGACCACAGCCATATTAGGCTACCTGATTCAGTCCTTTTAACCACTATCCCAATACCTTTTGGATCCATTTGGTTTTGTATTGCATATGAATTTCCAGATCAGGCCTTTATTAACTTGGTTTATGTATTTGTGTGTATGAAAAGAGAACTCATAATTAGATCTAGAAAGCCCAGATTATTGAATAACCTAATCAAGTTTTTTTTACAATATGAAATTATTAAGATAAATAATCACATATGTACTCCCAGTACATCATGATGTGGGTTTTATCCTTTTGCCCCCATTAAGACAGTATCTTTAATTAGATTTTCTTTTGTGCTTCCTTCGTGCACTCTTTCCTTTAAACTTTTTGTGAACATTCTATAATTGTATTGCAATATTTGCCATTCTGTTTAGTTTTAGTGAAAAAAAAATACTGTTGTAAAAATTCTGTTTGTACAGAGGCAGTGGGATGCAGTGGATAGAGAGCTGGTCTCAGAGGTTAGAATACCTGGTGGATTCAAGTTCTGCCTCTAAAACACCTAAGCTCTGTGACCCTGGGCAGGTCACTTGACCTCCCAATGCTATAGGCAACTCTCTAAGCCTCTTAGTTGAAGAGCAGGTGCTGGTCTGCATAAGTAGAAGGGATTTCCTCTTTGGGAGATCATTGTCCCAACAAAATCATAGGTCCAGTCCCCTTTTCTGTACCCTCCTCCTCCAAATTCTTTTCTAAAAAATGTTCTGTGGACATTTTATTCACTTGTTTTATTCACAAATAGGAAAAAGTTTGTTATTAACTCAATAATGAATTATTAATTTTTGTTTAGTTCATTTGATCCCTCTATATATGTGACAGTTGTATTGTGAAATTGATGTCAGTGTTTTATTGGTTTAAAATGTATAAACTGGAAAGCTCAGGAGGTTGTTACATGAATCCAAATTCAAGCAATTTATTTTAACCACTCACTAGGATGAATAGTAACTGATATCTCAACATAATGTAAATTAGCTTTTTTCTTAAATTGCAAATAGATCTGTAGGTTTTATCAACCACACTTCCACTTTGTGCCTTTGTGAGTTAGAATTTTTTTTTTTGTTTAGGGGGTAGAGGATTATACAGGATTTAAGGTATAAGGACTTCCATAGCCTCACTGCCCTGCTCAGATCCCCTGAGTCATCATCAAAGCAGGGCCTGCAGTCACCTGCTAACTGGCAGTTTGAATATCAGCAAACCTCTTAATTCCCTAGTGTTTCCCCACAGCATGAATCAGCACCAGTCTTCTTAATTTTGACCTACATATCAGGTCCAGACTCCTCACTCTCTTTCCCCAGTGCCTGGGGACTTGACCCCTATAAGAACCCTCTAACAACCCAATGAGCTTCATCAGTTTGGGTGGCCATTCTATCCAGAATCCTAGGACACCTGACTTCTTTCCATCCTCCCCAACTGCCCCTTCTTTAGCATGATTATTTCCTTTCAATAAACCTATCTTGCTTTATTTTCTTTATTCTAGTTCCTATTTTGTGTTTACTTCAACAAATATTTCCTGAGTACCTAGAGTGCCAGGCTTTGGTTGTACAGGAGAGTCAAAAGATGAAAACAAAACCATTCCTGCCCTCAAGGAGATGACTGTTAAAAGAATCTTTTGGTGCTTAATTTTACTTTCAGTGAAATATCAATATCAACTTTGATTTTCCACTTTTGACCACCAAAATTTTCTTAATTATCTTTTTGATTTTACCAGTTCTATAATTAGATAAATTTGGAACTTGTTAAATAACTAGATCCAAAGAGTAGTCACCAATAATCTGATAACATCTTAGAGAAAAAGTGTACTTCAATGCTGTATCCTTGGCCCTATCCTACACAACATTTTTATCAAGGATCAGTGGAAGATGTCTAATAGATGGTATGCTTGTCAAGTTTAGGGATGACATAGAGGTGAAAGGGTTAACTAAGACACTGTCAGTCAACTAGCATTTATTATGGTACCTACTCTGCGTTAAACTATGCTCTCAAGGACCTCAGTCTAATTGGAGAGACAGCACATGACTTCGTACAAACAAGATAAATTGGGGGTAAGCCACAGAGGGAGGACTGGAAAAGGCTTCTTGCAGGTGAGACTTTAGCTGAGACTTCAAGGAAGCCAGGGAGGCCAAGAGGCAGAGATGAGCAGGGAGAGTTCCCAGCATGGGGGGGCAGCCAGTGATAATGCCCCGGTAGGAGATGGAGTGTTTTGTTGGAGGAAAAGCAAGGGGGCCAGAGTCAGTGGAACAGATGGTGTGTGGGAGGTGCAAGGAATAAGACTGGAAAGATGAGTGGGCCAGGTTATGAAACAGAGGATATAGTATTTGATACTGGAGGTGATAGGGAACCACTGGAGTTTATTGAGTTAGGGGTTATGGCAGGCAGACTCACCAGCAGGCTATTATAGTAGTCCAAGCATGAGGTAATAAGAGCCTGTACCATTATGGTGGTTGTGTTAAAGGAGAGAAGCGGGTGTATTTGAGAGCTGTTTTGAAGATAAAATTCATTTCCCATTAGCTTGCACTCCTCAGACTGGATTCTACCATATTCCCAGGAAACCTCATCATCAGAATACTCATCATCCTGTGACATTGCCTCAGGTTTGTTACTCACACCTCATCAGTACTCTCAGCCCTCTGATTGGAGGGCTGAAGGGTGGAACAAAGAACTCCTCCCAAAGCTTGCATTTAAAGAGGGCTTCGAGGTCAATCATCTCTTCATTTCCCACCAGCTTGTACTCCTTGGACTGGACTCTACCATGCCCCTGTGTTGGGTCCTTTCTCCACCTCTTCCCCCAAATTCTTCCCCAGCTCTCTCCCCACCCCACCTCAGCTTCTTTTTGCATATTATCTTCCCCTATTAGATTGTAAACCCCTTAGGGCAGGCCCATCTTTTTTTTTTCTTCCATATTTGTATCTCCAGCACAGTACCTGGCACATAAGTAAGTAATGTTTATTGACTGCATTCTTCGTCTCCCAATCTTATCAGATTTCTCCATAAAAGCATCAGCTGTTGATCCTGGCTGAGCCTAATGGTTTTAGCAACCGCTTCTACTTCGCGTGTTATGTGTAAAGGTAGCAGTGCCAAACTCAAATAGAAACTGGGGTCACTAAATCTTACATATGGATCTCTGTGGGTCACATATTGACTTAGAAAACTACATATTAATATTATTTGTGTTTTATGTATTTCTTTTTATTTTGTTAAGTATTTCCCAATTACATTTTAATCTGATTTGTCTTGTACCTGAGAGTGTTGTGCTTTGCTATGTGTTTGACACGTGTTTATGGGAAGAGGATGCAAAGGTTGGACCAGATACCTTGTGCCCCGATAGTGTGACTTCTTTCCTTCCCAGAGGAGGGCCTGCCCCAACCACATGCCCCTCAGGCTCTTTCCTGTAGGGTTGGAGGGAGATTGCCATCTCACTCGAACTAAATTTAAGACAGAAGGGTCACTTTGTATTTGGTTGGTAGGGCTAAGAGACACTAATACCTAACTGTTGAAGGGGATCTATGGCTCAAAGCTGCCCTGGAAAATTCCCTTCCTGCCACTCTATTTGGATGTGAAACAAATGGCTCATAGAATTATTATTTGAAAGGGATTGTGCCTTTCCATTATAGTAACATACAATTAAATAAACTTTTTGCTTAAAAAAAATTGTACTCTGTTTGAGAGGCATCTTGACACAGTTGAGAGAAGGCTGGTTTTGGAGTCAGGAAAACCTGCTTTCAAAACCTGCCTCTGAAATGCACCAGCTGTAGCCATGACCTTGTACAGCATTGTTTAACTTCTCAGTGCCCCAGGTGATTCTGATCCACTTGGAAGGGAGTTTTCCACACTCTCTACACCAATTAAATCACTGATTTAGAACAAAACAAAAACAAAAACCCTGTTTAAGACAACATTAGGGGTGTCAGGAAGTAATATGACCTACTTTCTTTGGAAAATGCCTCAATGATCCAGAATCATGGGAATTTGCAGAGGCTGCTTTGTGGATATTATCAATTATTTCATTTTTTCCTCACAACAACCCTAGGAAGTAGGTGCTATTATTATCCTCATTTTGAAGAAGCGGAAACTGAGGCAGATATAGGTCAAGGGACTTTGCTGAAGATCACACAGCTAGGAAAGGCCTGAGGCCAGATTTGAACTTAGAGCACTCTATCTGCTGTAATGCCGAGCAGTAAGAACAGTAAAATTTGTATTGCTTTGTTTGGTAAATTAGAAAGCTCTTTATTTACCCATAGCCAAAACGTAAGGTTTTCGTGTTCTAACACTTGTTTCCACTTACAATCACAAGGTATATGTTTAGATGTAGTAACAGCAAAGGTATTTGTCTATATGGCATTGGGTTCTTTAACCATTCATATTTAGAAATATTTAAGTTTTTAAAATAAAATGAGAATGTCTTTTGCAGATGAGTCAAATGACTAATAAAGAATTCTTTATTTCTGCAGGATAAGTTTTTTTTTAAATTAATGAATATCTGAAATACTGTTTTGTAAACATTACTCATTGCCCTAATGTTTTTTCATTTTTTATTTTAAAATTATGAACATAAACACTAAATAAGCATTTCTGTATACAAAGTAGAAGAGAAAAAGAGGCATGTATGTGAAACCAAAATATATTCTTTACAGCTTGCATTTCTTTTAAAATGTGTAATAGATTCAATATGTAACTTGCAAAGCTATCTTGCTTCTGAATTTCTTTCTGGCTTTTCTTTTGTTTTCTCCTGTAAACTTTTCTTTTAAAACTTTAGTTATTCTCTCTCCCTTCCCACTGTCATTCCATCCCCACCCCCTCCCCTCTTATATTGACCTTCCCTTGTCTTTCCTTCTACCCCACCTCCAGTGGAAAAAGAAGAAAAATCGTTGTAATAAATATTGATAGTCAAGCAAAACAAATTCCCACATTGATCTGACCATGTATTTTATTTTGCATCTTGAGGCCCTCACCTCTGGTTGGTCATTGTACTGACCAATATGCTTCTAACTATTTCACAAATGCACTTTATCTCTGTATCAGAGTATGAATTTGAGGGGCTTGAACTGATTTATTTAGAATATTCCATTTAAAACATGCAAGTTTCGGGAGGAAATTTTCTCATCAAATACATTTGCTTCATCTTTATTATCTTCACTGTGATAGATGCCAGTCTCTTCTTTTCAATCTCCCTTTGAAGAACTTTGGCTCAAAAAAGCCAGCATGCTTCTCAACTGTATAGACGTATAGATATGCCTTATCTTCTGCCCCACATTGTCACATCACTTTACAGCCAGCTTTCCTTTTAATGGACTGGTTTTTTTTAAAATAAAATTTATTATTCTTTTAATAACATGCAAAACTGGTATAGTTCTTCATGCAAACAATTGCTTATGAAATATACAATTTTTACAAATTGCATGAGGAACAATTTAAAATAAAATTTGTAGACGTGTATTTCATCCTGAGTTTGACTGAATTCAGTGAGTGTAGAGTCTGATAAAATTCTCCTGTATTATATAATTTTCATTTAAATGGTATATATATTAGTTTCATTTTTAAAACTCTGTCATTTAAGTTAAAGATTTTTCTTGATTGCTCTCAGTAGGTTTTCAAAGTAACAAATGTTGCCTAATATCTATTTCAACATCATATCATATAGATGTAATCAAATGAACATCTTTTTTATATATTTTTATTTATTCATTATTTCCCAATTACATGTAAAAATTTTTTGCCAATCATTTAAAAAAATTTTGTGTTTTAAATTCTCTTTCTCCCTTCCACTCCCTCCCTCTCCTTGAGAAGGCAAGCAATTTGATGTCAATTATAATGTCCATGCAAAACATTTCCATATTAGCCGTTGAACATCTTTATTTTTCTTGAATATCATAGTAGTCACACTTGTCATTCTGCCCATCCCTTGTGAAAGGAAGGTTAAGTTGCATTTCCTGTGGTGGGAAATCAGCAGGATCTACCATATGGCCAAGTCCACTTGCTTTCTTACCCTTTAATAATTCAGGAGAATTCATGATTTTATCTACTTTGGTATTATCTCCAAGATAGTTTTTGTGTTTTGTTTTGTTTTTTTAATGTGTATTAGGGACCCTAAGCATAGGGTCAAAGGTGTATATTGCAACTTACCCAGGCCTTCTTATCATGTGTGACTCTTGTCCAGGTCTTTCTCTAACCCTCCCTTTCTCCCTTTCTCCTTTACTCCCTCCTTCCTTTTCTTCTCTTCCCCTCTCCCCTTATTTTATTTAGACTGGAAGTCTAGAAGCCATTCATGGGCCTGATCCCTTTAATGATTGCCACAGGACCTTAGACTTACTCCATTTTTCAGTCTGGGTAGGCTTGCCCTGTCTTAGGCAGCCCGGTAGCTCCCTGTCCCTGGGGCTCACCATATTGGTATTGGGCCTGGATGCCTAATTTTCTTAGGCTGCTACAGCTCAGAATTCCTAAGCTCATATGAACCACTAGCCCTTAGCTTTTCTGGTAGCAGAAATTATTACAAGAACTCTGCGTGGCTCATAATTTTCCATAATAGAATTCATCAATGTGTTGTGAGCCTCCCTCAAAGTCTTTTAGCATTTTCTAGATACTAGTGCCTCACTTGGGTTGATCATATGTCATACTTTTTTTCAGTACCAGATTGGTGCATTTCCTTTTCCAGTCATTTTTCTAAATGACTTTTTATGCTATTTTTTTTTTGCACGTAAGCCATCATAAGTAATATTGTTCAGCCTACTTTTTGCCCTCATGCTTCTTTCCACTAGTTTGGGTTACCCTGCAATTTTGATTCTTTAGAAATTGTGGTATCCTGTGATTTATAGTCACATAATATACATCACTGGAAAAATATTGATTTTAAAAAATAGATGTGTGTGTGTGTGTGTGTATGTGTCTGTCTCTGGAAGCAATTTTGTAGCATTGAAAGCACTGTGCACTTTTCCAAATGTAACCTAGCCTACTGTCTTCTTTCTCAATTTGGGGTACAATTCATTGTCCATCTGCTTTCCTTGTCATATATGTTATACAATATACTTATATGTGTTTGTGTGTGTACATATATACAAACATAATAAAACATGATATATACCTAATTATATAATATACATATATATGATATATACTTCATGTACATAATATATACTTATGTATAATATATTTTGTACACATATATACACATATGGATAGATGTTATATATACACACAATTATATATAATATAGATTATAATTTTATATATCTATTCCAAATGCATGAAGTGTGTATGTATATATGCATATATGTGTACGTGTATGTGTATATATGCACACATATATGTATTCTTGACAATGAATATATTGTATGCATTTGTTTTTTCATATGTGTGCTATTAGGTTAATATCTTTTGAATGATTGTGGTGTGGATCTCATGGATGTGTTAGTTTTTGTTTGTTTTTTTTTGGTAGGATCCTGGGATTTCAGGCAATCAACACAATATTATCCCCAAACCAGAATATCTAGCAGACTTCTCCATCTATAGTGAATCTCTCTTGCATCTACATTTTGCAGTGACTATCCTCTGTGGCAGTGACGAAACCCCTTTGGCAAACAGATGGTGCCCTACTTTGTGCCTTTCTTGATACTGATCATCTGAGGGTCCATGTGGCTGCATCTTTCAACTAATTTCAGCCTATTTACAGAAGGCACTTTGATGGAGGAAAGCCTTTAGGGCTATACTTTGCTCTAAGTCAAATGCTGTTTTATGATCCTCAAACAGTGTGCATAGTAAGGTCTTGTCTTAACAGGAAGTAGTGTGTGTGGTGTTTTTTTGATTTTTTTTTTTTTTGTGAGGAGCATCTCTCTTTAATACATGCAACAGATCAATGGGAATGCACCTTCCTCTGTCTCTTTTGATGGGATTCAAGTAATATGTTATGGATATACGTGTACCACATTTGTCAATGCTGAGTGCAAATGCCTCAGATGCTGTCTTTAAATAGATCACAGGCATCCAGTGGGTGTTCCTCACTCCCGTTTTGTTTGTTTTGTTTTTTTAGGCAATCGTGTCAAGTGACTTGCCCAGGGTCACACAGCTAGTAAGTGTCAAGTGTTCGGTCTGAGGCTGGATTTGAACTCAGGTCCTCCTGACTTCAGGGCCAGTGCTCTATCCACTGCGCCACCTAGCTGCCTCCACTCCCATTTTGATGTGTGCTCTCATGATTGATACTGTAGAAAAATAATACTGATCACTTATGTTAGGATTATTTGGGCTGTCATATCCATAATTAGCTGTCTGCTTTGGTTTAATTTGGAAAATCACAAAAAGGAATCTTTACATTTGGCAGATAATGAAAATGCTTCTTTCTAGAATAATTTCATTCCTAATATTAGAGAGATGATTTTGAGGATGATAAATTATTTAATTTTCTATAGAAGGAGTTAGGTGGTACAGTGGTTAGAGCACTGGGCCTGAAGTAAGGAAGATTTGAGTTCAAATCCAACGTCAGACACTTAGCAACTGTGTGATCTTGGGCAAGTTACTTAACCTCTCTCTCAGTTTCCTCAACTCTAAAATGGGGATAAAATAGCACCTCTTTCACAGGGTTGTTTTGAGGATCAAAAGAAATAATATTTGTAAAGTGCTAAGCACAGTACCTGGTACATAGTAGCTGCTTAATAAATGCTTGTTTCCTTCCTTTCTAAAGGCTTTTAAAAAAAAATGCTATTAAATGTTTCAACTGTGCAGACAAGACTATAACACCAGTGAACTCCTAGTATCCCAATAATCTGCCAACATCTAGCACCAAATGTTAGGATTCTTTGTGATCACCTCCATTCAGCCTGGTCTGTTCCTTTGCTCTGCATGTTGGCTCCATTCTTGTGGAAGATGGAAGTAGTGAGAAAGAGCCAGGAATTATGTCCTTTTGAGAGCTTGGCAAGGATTTTTGGTTGTAAGATCACTACACTAGTCTTGCGCCCAGGGTGATAGGGTATTTTGCCCAGGGATGTTAAAGCTGCTTGTGTTTCTCTTGGTTTCTAGCTGACGGGCTTCTTTCCAGAAGGGCCACCCCTTTCACAATGAAAAAGAATGAGAGAGTCTAATAAGCCTCTGACCAATGCCAAGTCTTAGTTCTTTTGTTTGGGATTTTCAGGGATCTCAAAGAATTCGGGAACAAAAGTGGTAATTTCGAAATTGGGAGTTGACAGGTTTAAGATTTTATGTGTTCCTCACTTAATCAAACAGTGCATTGTGTAGCCAGTTAAAAGGAGCCATTTCTGTCATCTAACAGACAGAAAACAGTGATAACTAGAGGAATTTCCCCGGGTTCTCTAAGAATAAATGTTAAGCTAAACTAATCTCATTGCTTTTTGTATTAGCTTGCTAGATCATGGAATGCTTTAGAACTAGTGTGTTTAGATTTCAATTAGGTATTTTATTTGGACAAGATTTTTTAAAAAGATGGACTAGAGGATGGTATAATTAGCTGCTTCACTGCAACCTAGAGGAAAGTGTCTTGTGTTGTGCCCCAGGGCTTTGTGACCTTCTCTTGGTCAACATTTTATCAGTGACTTAGACAAGGAAAATATGCTTAACAAACTTTTAGATGACATAAAGCTAAGAATAGATAGTCAATACATTTAGAATACATAATCAAGATTCAAAAAGGTCTTAATATGATGAAAGATGAGGTGCACCTTATAAAATGATATTTAATAGAGGTGCATGTAAAGGAATTCACTTACTCTGAATAATTCAGTTGTACAATTCTTTGATGGAGTTAATCTTAGTAGGAGTATATGTGAAAAACACCTAGGTGTTGACTATAAATTCGATATGAGTCAATGGTGTAATGCCATTAATTATATCTAGAATTTATATCCTCTTTTACTATTTATAAAGTTCTTTGTGAATTAGGTATTATAATTATTTCCTACTCTATAGATGAGGAGGCTGAGACCCAGGAACATTGATTTCCCTAAGTTTACACATCTAGTGAATGGCAGAACCTAGGAACTTGAGTCCAGGCCTCCCAGCTCCAGGTGCTCTGCACTTTATACTTCCCCATGCTGCCTCTTAAAATCAAACAAACACAAGTCAACAGTGTTCTAGTGATCTGGTCCTTTATCTCTTTGTATGCATGTCTGTGTGTATAATGTACATATATGCATTTATATGTGTGCATGCCTGGCCCAGGCTAAATTACACCTGAAGCATTATACTCACTTTTGGATATCATTTTTAAAAGTGGCAATGACAGATTCTAGGGCAAATAGGTTAGCTCAGGGCATAGGGAACCTGCGGCCTTGAGATCACATGTGACCTTTTAGGTCCTTGGGTGCAGCCTTTTGACTGAGTCCAAGTTTTACAGAACAAATTCTTTTATTAAGGGGATTTAACCTGTGAAGTTTGGATTCAGTCAAAGGGCTGTACTTGAGGACTTAGAGGGCCACATGTGGCCTTGAGGCTGCAGGTTCCTCACACCTGAGTTAGTTAATCTGGTTCAGTATCTCCTAAGGAATGGTTGAAAGAACTAGGGAATTTTTACCCTGGCGGGGAGGGGCAGGGAAAGAAGATTGGGAGTAAAGTACATGGTACTTATCTTAAAGTATTTTAAATTTTACTTAAAACAATTTATTTTTATTTTAAATATTTAATATAATATTGTATGAAAAGGGCATTAGACTTACATCAGAGTTCTAGGGGAAAGAAATAGGATCAATGAATGGGAATTACAAGAAATTAGGTTTTGGCTAAATCTGACTTTTTAGCAGTTAGAGGAGTTTAAAAACATGAGATGTGCAAGTAGAAGTATTCTAGGCACCAAGAGACTTACCAAGTAATGAGAAGACAGGACTTTTATGTCTCCAATGTTTACAGTGTAAATGAGGATGAAAAAATATTGGAAAATCCTATTTGCTTCATAAAGCAGTATTTGACTGTGATTATTTTATCTAACTCCTAGTTCTCTTCACTTTATTGCACAAAAATCTGTGAGTACTCAACTGATTTATATACATATATGTTATGTATGTATTATGTTACACATACATCCATATACATCCATATACATATTGAATGTAGTACATATTTTATATGCACATATCTATATCATACATACTTATATTTTATATTATATATGTATTTATTTTACTTTTTGGCTTGGAACCTAAGTTTCTGTGTGTTCTTGTTTTGTCTTTCATTTGTCTATGTATATTTATGTTTATGATTGTCTTGGTTGCTTCCTAGGGGCAGTTAGGTGTCTCAGGGGATAGAGCATCAGGTCTGGAGTCAGAAAGATCTGAGTTCAAATATGACCTCAGAAACTTATTAGTTGTGTGACCCTGGGCAAGTCATTTAACCTCTATTTACCTCAGTTTCCTCATCTGTAAAATGGGGATAATAATAACACTTACTTCCCAGGGTTATTGTGAGGATCAAATGAGATAATAATTATAAAGCAATTGGCACAATGCCTGGCATATAGTAAATGCTCTACAAATGTTGGTTGTCATTATTATTATTATTATTATTTTAGCTCTTGT
The DNA here is from genome assembly GCF_900497805.2 of Vombatus ursinus. NCBI lineage: Eukaryota > Metazoa > Chordata > Mammalia > Diprotodontia > Vombatidae > Vombatus > Vombatus ursinus. Next base: position 28,753,813 of record NW_020954556.1, on the reverse strand, counting down.
AAGCTTCTAGAGTTCAAGACAGTCCTGTTCTAAATGCTTCATATTGTATAGTTCAAAAGCAGTATATTACTGTGTTCAAATTTTTGATCTACGAGAAAACATCTCTATTTAAAATTGCAGCATGCTTTTGTTCCAAAGATAACCCTCATGTTTAGTTGGATTCTGGAAGTAGCATTCCCATTAAATAGCTGTTTAAACTCAGGTTTAACTGTTTACTGACAAGTTAGATTGGCAGCGGCGTCTAAAAATTGGACCCTCCTATTTTCTCCTCCTCCTTTTTCCCCCACTGTCATTTGGAACTTTTCTAGCCTTGGAAGGGACATGTTCTAGGATCCAAAAGTACTGTACTTGTGGGTTTATATTAGGGCTGAGTAGAAAGAAGTGAGGTTAGGAGGTAGTACTAAGAATTACAATAGCTCCCCTAGTTTCCTGTATTCAGAGATTCACTGAACTTTTTTCAGGACAACAGTGTGCCCCCTATTATGCATAAATTTGTTTTGGTTCAAACTTGAGTATCAGAAGATTCATTCAGCCAAAATTGCTTTTCCCATGAAGTCACATAAAAATCAGTGGAGGGCAAAATCAAAACATTTGTGAGCCACTTTCTTTTCTTTGTTCTTTCAATGATGTTTCTCTATTGTTCAGTGGTTATTCAGTGTCTGTCTTTGTGACCCCATTTGGGGTTTTCTTGGCAGATACTGGAGTGGTTTGCCAGTTCCTTCTCCTGCTTATTTTACAGAAGAGGAACTGAGGCAAAGAGGGTTAGTTAAGTGACTTGCCCAGGATGACCCAGTTTCTGAGGCCAAATTTGAACTCAGGAGGATGTGTCTTCCTGACTCCAGGCCCCAACACTGTATCCACTGGGCCACCAGTCTGTACTTGGTGCCCAACCTTCTCACTCCCTACTCACTTCTCAAACTCTTGCATACTAGGTTTTATCTCCTCCAAGCACTTTACCGAGGCTGCTCTTTTGGTATAGGTGCCAAATCCAATGTTTTTTTTTTTTCTCGGTCTTTGTCTGGTTTGATCTTCTGCACAATCTTATGCTGTTGATCAGCCCCTTCTCATCTTCCTTCTCTTTTCTTTTTTGAAATTCTGGCTTTCTTTGCCTCTGTTAAACCACGGCTCAGTCATATCTTTCCTTCAATCTCTCAGATTGATTCTTCATTTTTTCCTTTGGGTAATAGAGTACTGGGCCTAGAGTTTGGAAGTCCTGAGTTCAAATCCTTCCTCAGATACTTGCTAGCTCTGTGACTTTGGGCAAGGCACTTAACTTTATCTGCTTCAATTTTCTTATTGACAAAAATGGAGCTAATAGCATCGATCTTACAAGGTTATTGGGAAGACCAAATGATGATATATATAGAACACTTTGCAAACATTAAACAGCTCTATCAATGCTACCTGCTATTCCTCCTAAAATTAGTCAGCCAGTAAGACTTTGTTCTTGGCCCACTTTTTTTTCTGTTTACTCTTTTGAAAATCTCATTCACTCTTGTGGCTTTAACCACTGTCTTTATGCTGATGACTTTAAAATCTGTTATCTCTAGCCCTAAGCATCTATAGAAGTCTCTTTCTAAGGGGGTGGGTATTTCTGAGCTTAGAAAATGGCAAACTTCCCATAGCCTCAGAAAGAATAAATAGTTCTTGTAGCCCATCAATATGGAACTTTCCATGAGGCTTGTTACACATGTAGGCTGACAGTGGCCTCTGAGTTAACTGCTGTATAAAACAGATTAAACAGGAGCAGTCCTAATAGTATATGATGCTGCTTCATTCCAGTAGTAATTGGGAAGTAGGAGAAAGGAATATCAATTTTCACACAGCTGACCAAGTGGGCCTCTTTCAAATTAAAACACTTTTCTGACAGTTGATTGCAGGAACCAACTGACAGAAAGAAACTAGGCTAACGTTTTCATCAAATTGGAAGGAATGTTGATTATGGCTCAACTTTTATACAGAACTTTAATCTTTGCAGAAATTTTTATTGTAATGGTAGACAAAGCCCATCTTTTGACACCAGGCGGAAGCCTTTATCCCTTCATGTACAGGCCGCGCGCCGACCTTCTGCCGGCCGCACGCCGGTACCCTCTCCTCCTATAAGGAGCACACTACCAGAGTCTTACTCACTTCCGAGTCTTCAGTCCTCAGCCGGATAAACACACAGAGACGAGCCATCGGGAGGCGCCAACACCAGAGCTTTATTCAGAGGCCATCACAGCAAGCCATCATAGCAAGCCCAAGCAGGAAGGCCAGAGCAACAGGGCAGGAGCCAGGAGAGAGAGCGCCCGCGTGATCTGACCACGCTTGTTCCTAAATACCTACCTAGCCCCTCCTCCCCAGCCCGCTTACTAGCCAATGATTGTAGGGTCAGATACCGGAAGGGGCTGTCTGAGTTTAGCACACCAAGGGGGAGGGAGTGACGTAGGAGGCTAGGACCGGATACAGGGAGGAGGCATCTGGGATTAGCGCATAGACAGAGTACGTGACCTAGGAAGTCAGACTCAGACACTGGGAGGAGGGGCTAGGGTCAGTGCTGCACAAAGGGACCCAGGAAGTCAGGAAGGTCACAAGAGGCGTCTGGGGATGACGTTGCATATAGGGAGGGGACTAAGCAAAGGGAACTCAGTCCTCTGCCGTCCCACTCCCACGTGGCACCGCCCCTTGCCTCAGGAGCTCAAGCTCCGGCTTCTTCTTTGTACCCAGCTTATCTCACATAGCACTGCCCACTGCCTCAGGGCTTCTCCGTATCCAGCCCATCCCAGTTCACCACGACTCTGCCTACCACAGCCCCTGCCTCGACTTCCAAAATACCCAGATCTTACCCTACTCTTGCCACAGCGCCCAACCTGGTAGCTGCCAACATCAGACAGTCCCTCACACCTTCACTTCTCCCTTCCTTCCATATGTGTTTTATCAGTATGTATCCTCTGGGCTAAAAGGTGAAAAAAAGGTTCATCTGTTTCAAATGTTTCATGTGAAAGGTAGAAACTTGGGCAGCTTGTTTATTGTGGAGAAGAGAGTAGAGGCAGGGTGATAAGGGAGCTGGGACTTTCCAGTGCTACTGTCAGGCTGCCCACACTTCACAAGGGCTTCTCTTACCAAGTAGTAAAGCCAGTCATGCTTTGACCCTTAGTAATTTGCATATTGAATATTCCTATACTCCAGAATACTGTCCTATACTGTTGGCTGGGTTTGCTTTAGGCAAAATTGGGAAGTCAAAGATGCTCTTGTTGGTTTCTTTTACTCTAGCCTTTTATTGGATCCTCACTATTCTGTGTCCTATTCTTTTTCTCCAGACCTTATCCTCTCAGCTAATTACCACCATTTTGTTTTGCTAATACTACTCCCTTATTTTATAGATAAGGAGACTTAGGACCAGAAAGCTGCATGACTTGTTCAAGTCTCATGGGTAGGTAAGCAAGTCAGGATTTGAATTCAGGACCTCTGACTCCAAATCCCATGTTCTTTCCACTGTACCACTCTGCACTTGTTTGTAAGAAAAATCTTAGAGACTATGAGTACACAGCAGAGCTGTAAGGCTAGTTATTCTGAAAAAGACTTATAAATTGAAATTTTTCTCTTTTGAAATCATTCCTATGTGGACAAGCTTCTATTTAAAGCTAGAACGTCTTGTTTTTCTTTTTTTCCTCAATTTGAAGAAATTTTGTTTTCTATTGGGTAAGAATTGGGTGTATACTTACCAGAATTGTAAACTATTTTAGTGGAAAAATTCCATTTGATAGTAAGTCTTCAGTTTGAAAAGCTTGAAAATTTAGAATACTGTGTGATTCCTTTCACTCAACCTGAGCTAGTTAAGTTAGTTAACTAGTTGCCACAAGCACCTTAGATATTCACTCCCCTTCCTTCTCCCACTCCCACCCCCACCCCCCAAGCTCTCTTTTATGTATTGTCTTCTCCCATTTGAAAAAAGCTCCTTGAGGACATGGACTGCCCTTTATTGTATTTTTATTTTCAATGCTTAGCACAGTGCCTGACACACTTAATAAATGGTGCTTAATAAATGCGCTCTCTCTCTCTGTTTCTCTCTCTCTCTCTGTCTCTCTCTTTCCCCCTCTCTCTCTTTCTCTCCCTCTCTCTCTCTTTCTCTCTCAATCTCCAACCCTTTTGGGAAATTCAGTTATATTTAACAAAGATTTACTCCTACTATCTTCTAGATACTGTGCTATGGAAATACAAGAACATAAATCTTCTATGCAGATTCTTTCTCATTTAGGTGATTAGGAAGTGGCTTCCTATAATGGGAATTTTTTCCTGGGGGGGGTGAGAGGGGGAGGGGAGGCAGTGAAAAGTAGAGAAAACCTGCTGAAAGGAGTGTCCTAGGTGTTCATGAGCAGAACAGTTCAATCCTCATTTCAACCAAGATGGAGATGACTATGCTTGTATTGTGTTATCAAACTGTGATCATCAAGCCATCATATATGACAATAATGCAGCTTTATAGGGAGGGTCAAAATTTTGTTTGCACACAAGCTTTATGGGAACCCTCATTTCTCCACAAAATGATTTCTTTTTAGACTATAACTAATTTCATGTGGGCCTACATAATTTACATGCAGTGGTGTGCTTGTAAATATTTAACAATCAGCCCTCTGAAATATACACAGGACACTTTTACATTTAATCTATGTTATTAACATCTTCTCCATTACTTTCTTAAGTGTAGACAGTCAACAAAACAAAACAAGCCTTGATTGCTGATTTCCAAAGTGTAAATGCTCACACTGAAAATTTTAACAGTCAGATTTCCAGTTCCAGCTGGCTGCAGCACGCTCTTGTTTGTATGCCTATGATAATAAATAACAGGCTTGGTACCACTTTTAGTCACATTTCATTCTTATTCACTCTATTCCCACCAAAACCTGCCAACCCACTACTGAGATCAGCTTCATTTTAATCTATGCAGCCCCAGAAGAATAGAAGGACCAGAAATAGCACATCTGCTGGTTTCTGTTATTTAGAGGTCCTCTGAGCTCTACCTGTGGTGTTCAACTGATGATGACTCTGACCTGTTATTTCTATGACTGATAAATACCAATAATAATATTCTATACCATTTCAATCCACTTTGTTAACAAATACTATGTTTTACAGATAGGGAAATTGGATGATTAGTCAGCTTCCTCACTGCACGCCTAACCAGTGACAAACCCTGGAATGTAATTCAGAATTTCCTTCAGTCAGTCAATTTATTAACAACCCATTATGTACCAGGCACTGTATTAAATGCTGGAGAATAAAAAGGCAAAAGACTGCTCCTGCTCTCTAGGAGCTCACAGGCTATGGGGGAGACAACATGCAAACAATTATACACAGACAAGTTATACCCAGGATAAAATGGAAATAATCAATAGTGGGAAGGCACAAGAGTGAAGGGGGATAGGATAAGGCTTCCTGTGTAAGGTAGAATTTTAGCTGAGACTCGAAGGAAGCCAGGGAAGCCAGGAGGTGGAGATGAGCGGGAGAGCTTTCCAGGCAGACAGCTAGTTAGAATGCCTGGAGTTAGAAAAGGATTGCTGTGTTCAGGGAACAGCAAGGAAGTCAGTGTCCCAAATCACAGGAGTATGTGGGGGTGTGTAATAGCTAGAAGTGGCCCCACACTCAGGAACATGTTGTCTTTGATATATCTCCTCCCAATAATCAGTAATAAACAGGGAAAAGAGATGTTTGGTGTTGGAAGTTTAAGTTATAGGTCCCACATTCCACTTGGAGGACTGTTGGTGTATAATTAATTGTGTGTGTGTGTGTGTGTGTGTATGTGTGTACCACATAATATTTCCATCAATGTTCTTGCTATGGATACCTAAGGATCTCTGTGAATACTTAAGGGTGAACTTTTATGCATCTGCTAGAGGGACATCATGGACATCATTTAGGAATTGTAGGAATGCATGTATTCAAATCCTACCTATCCTTCAATGCCCATTTCAAATTCAACCTTCTCCATGAGGCAGTTCAGCTAAAATTATCAATGCTTTTCCGAACTGCATCATACATTTTGCATTTAATTATATTAAATTCAAAACTAATAAACTGTCTTGGATTTTTTCCCCTGGTATTTTATTTTCCCGCCAAGATTGTAAGTTTATTTTGTAGTCAGACCATGTAGTCTTTAATTGTAGTGGGCACTCATTAAATACTTACTGAATTGAAAATTCAAACTGAGATGGGTTGAGAAGATTCTTTGGGACCGTAGGGACCCAGAAGGCCCATCCCAGCTCTGGATCATCCATAAGTCAGACCATTCCAGGAGTCCGGGGTCATTCTACATTAAACCAGACTTGAATAAGTAGGAGAAAGGCAAGAGGATTTTGATCTGGCTGTGCACCTGGGAGACCAGCCCTTCTTGATGCCTTTTGCTATTAGTGCCCTCTTCCCAAATTACTTGTTATACTCACTTTGTGTATACTTTTAATATAATCTCCCTTGATAGATTGTAATATGCTTGAAGGCACGAACTCTTTTCTTCACATTCCCAAGGCCTGGCCCACTGACCGTCACATAATAGGCATTTAACTAACGTTGTTGATTGACTGGCCACGTATATAAGGCCGGACATCATGTTTCCAAGAACCCTCGTCTTTTTCACATTCCGGAAGAGAGAACAGAAAAAACCTCAGATTTTTTTTTTTGTGGAGGCAGTTGGGGTTAAGTAACTTGTCCAAGGTCACACAGCTAGTAGGCACTTCAGATCTTAACTGTAAACTTTCCTTCCCCATCCCGTTCTCAGTATGTTGCCTTCTTTGCCACTTCACCTGACCTGAATTTACACATTGTTGCCTAGTCTCCACTTGACTATGTGCTATATAGATTCAGTCTTTATATAGAAGATAGAGGTGCTTGAACTCAGACTTGACCCTTGTTTTTGGAAAGTGGAAGGATTTTCAGACTTCTTTTTGAGGATTAGGTGGGGAGGAAATGAAAGGGCTGATATTTAAATCTGTTTCTAAGCAGTTAGAAAGGGTTTAATATAGTAACTATATAGTAATATAGTTGTAACATAGTTTTGATAGTTGCTTGAAATTTTACACATTTATTAAATTTAGAATAAGATCAAAGAATAGAAAAGTCACCCTGCTTTTGCCCTTTGAAATCACAGACATATTCATTAGATAACCTTATTCTGCCCCCCAAACATTCCTTAAGTAGCTGCTTTTCTATAAGGGCTGTGGGTGCTTTTGTGGTGCATTTTGAGATTTGGTGCAGCTAAAGCTGTTCAGGAAAGGGTACTTCTATTGCTCAATCTCTTTATTTCTTTTTCTTTAAAATTCTTTCTTGTCTGGCCTCTGGAGTTTTCCATGAAGTTTGGTCTAGGAAAGAGAGTTCTCATCATCATGATTGAGCACAGGGTAATATTTGTTTAGGTTGGATGCAGTTGGGGTTGCCATTCACCCAGGGATTGAATAAGTTTGCTCAAGGATGATATGACGAAATTTTGTTCTTGAGGGATATTGTGCTATTTAAGAGAAGTTTGCTTAGGGGTGGGGTTTAGCCCCTAAACTGGTATTAATGAGAACCAGAGACTTTACCAGCTAATTTTGTGCTGTGTGTCCCTTTTGGTTAAGATCAGCCCAAAGTTGACCACAGATGAGAACTTTTGAATGTTCTAAACTTGGGCCTAGGGAACCACCTTAGTCTGTTTGCTCTGCCTTTTCTATGATCAGATGAACCTAAGCAGGGAAGACTCATGGAGCCAAGCAGAAGGAAATAGGAGCTAGGTGGCTTTAAACAAAGTTGTAAAGTTCAAGGATAACCCTGATTTCCCCAGGACAAATATTTTCCATCTTCTTTTGTAAGTTCTAGAGCAGAGGTGTCAATTATGTGGCTTGTGGCTAGTAGACTGAACCAGATTAAAATGTAATTGGGAAAGATTTAACAAAACAAATTTATTAATAAAAAGAATGAAATACATAAAATTGTGGTTTTCTAAGTCAATATGTGGCCCGCAGATATCCTTGTGTATGATTTAGTGGCTCCTGTTTCTATTTGAGTTTGACACCACTGTCAGAAGACAGAGAATCCTGTCAGGCAAGGTTGTTTATAAGACTAATTCAGATTTTTTTCTCATAGTCTCAGACAGGACATCTTAAATATAGAACTTTAGTCAACAGTCAGTCAAGGAGCATTTATTGATCGTATACTATGTAGCAGGCACTGGTCTAAAGCACTGGATACAAAAAAAAGGCAAAAAATAGTCTCTATTCTCAAGGAACTTACAGTCTAATGCAGGAGAAAACATGCAAATAACTACTGTACAAACAAGATATCTAAAGGATAAATTGGAGTTAATCAACAGAGAGAAGGCCCTAGCATTAAAATCATGTCAATATTTCCTCCATTGCCTGGAGTTTTCTTGACCTTGGGATGATGGTGAATTGGGCCATATTTCTTACCATGAACTACCATCTTCTTCTTGCCCTCCTTCTAGTCTTTCTTACTTTTTCTTCTTAATATCATTGTTAAGAATAAGAAAATCACATATTTATACAACATTTTATGGCTTGCATAGTGCTTTCCTCAGAAGTACCCTGTGAGGTAGATAATGCAGATATTATTATCCCCATTTTACATATGAGACATCCTTCATTTCTCACCTTTTCCATTAGTTTGCTTTTTCTGTCTTTTCTCTTATTATTAGAATCCGCTCCTGGTGAGAAGAGCCAGCTCTCTAGAGTTGCTGGCTGTTTCAATGATTCTTATAAGAGGGGAAATTTACATTCATGAGGTGTATTTTAAAGCTAATATTTTTTCCATGATGATTATCAGCTTTTTGCAAAACGCATATGTTGGAATTGACTGTTCAGAAAAACAGTTAGTTATATACTTAAGACAGAGCCTCCTAGGTGCAAAATGGAAAATGTGTTTTCAGATACAGCCAATATATGGATTTGCTTTTCTTGACTGTACTTATTTGTTACAAAGGAGGCCCTTTATTCTTTTGTGGGGGGGGGGTAGGAGAGAGATGGAAGGGAATGGGGGCAATTATGCCATTTGAAAAAAAAGAATGAAAAGAGTTTCAACAGAATATTAACAAAACATACACGAAAGAGCAAAAGGAGGTTTAGAAGAGAACACAAACAGGTCAATTCAGTACTTGAAAAAAATGTACTTTTGAAGATGTACTTTAAAAAACTAATAGTATATCTAATAGCAATTTGTAGTGTTACGTAATCTTTTTCTGTTCTTTTCACATGGAACTATTCATGTTTATTGATGTTGGTCAAGTTCAAAAGAATAAAAATTTTAAAAAAGATAGAGCTCCTGCAATGCATTTCCATTAAAGTTTTCTTAAAATGAATTTATGTTCAATGAAGTGTTACATTTATTTCTAAGCTGGTTATTACTTAACTGTAAAATAAGGTTGGTGAGTGCCATTTATTGGAATCAGGTAACATTTAGCAATAACAGTAATGGTGGTTTGGAGGATCTAGGGCAAATGAATTTGTTCTCTCCTGATTAGCTTGTGGAGGTCTGCAGACCTCTACATTGGGAATGGTGAGAATTTTTCTTCCTTCAAGCCTTCCCCTTGACTGCCTCATTTTGCAGTGATAAATAGAGCATCCCCCTACTGCTGCCCATATAATATTTGCTCTGCTCACATGCAGACACATTTGCTGATATCATTTATATAATTCAGGGACTTTTCATATATGGTTTAAGAATTATTTACCTTGCTCTTAGGTGATAAGATACAAATGTACACAAATAACTATAATGCGACACAGTACGAGGCATTCTATGGGTAAGTGCCAGGAAAATGCTACCATCAAACAATGGGAGTTCACAGTAGGGAGGGATCTCTTCCAGCTGGAGTCTCCAGCAAAGGCTTTACAGAGAAGGAGGTTCACATTTGGTCTAGTACTTGGAGGGCAGATAGGATTTTGATAGGTGGGTTTGAGAGGAAAGCAGTACAGGCAAAAGCAAAGACAAAAAGAGGAAAGATGGGGTAAATAACTGGGAGCTACCTTCATAGTAATAACTCTATCTAGTTATCTCTAGGGTTGAAATTATGGAAGTTCATAGAATTGAAACTATGGAAGATGAAATTACTAGGGAAGAGATGAAAAAAGGAAACAGAGAAATGAGTATACAGAGATATGGATCCAGGGGAAGAAGGCGTTTTAAGAAGGAAGGATATTCAGACGCAACAAGGTCGAGAAAAAAATGTGGACTTAGCAATGCCCTTTGGATCTGGTGATTAGGACATTACTGGTAACCTTTGAGACTGCAGTTTCAGCCTGGTATTAAGACAAAAATCCAGCTTGCAAAGGTATGCTTATTCCCCAGTGAGTTAGGCATATAAATCATTGAGCTCTATAGAACTTTAAAGATCATCAAGACCAGGGGTTCTTAACCTTTTTGGGGGTCATAGACATTTTTCTCTGTTTGGTGAAGCCTATAGACCCCTTCTTAAAATATTGATTTAAAAAACATAAGAATGAAAAGGAAGCCAATTATAATAATATACAATCAGTCAGTCACCAAACGTTTGTTAATCATCTACCAGGTGCCAGGCACTGTACTAAGTGCTGGGGATGCAAACATGAAAAAGAAAGACAGTCTCTGCCTTTCAGGAGCTTAGGACAAAACACAAAAGGAAGCTGAAAGCTTTGGGGGGAAGGTACCAGGCATGGGAACCCATGATGGAGAATTCTTTGGAATTCTCTGGCTGGAGTGCAGCCAGGTGAAAAATAAAGAGAAGAGATGGTTGGCCTGGGTGCTCATCTTAAAGGAAGGTTTTGGGAGGAGATTTTTCCTCCCCCCTCAAGTCAGAGAGGTCCCCAGGGAAGAGGACAATGATAAGGTGTGAGTACCAAGTCTGATGGGATCTTGCAGGATGAATAGGTTCCTGATAATGGTTACTTGGCACGTGATGGAGAAGCTCAAAAGAGTGCAGCCTGGCAGGAAACAAAGAGAAGGGATAGCTGACCTGCGTACTTTCCTTAAATGCAGGTTTTCCTTAAAAGAGCTCTTTTTTCCACCCTCCAATCAGAGGAGTCCCAGGGCAGTTATCTATATATCTATCTATATTTATATATTTTTAAAATTTAAGAACCCTCAGCTTAAGAACTCCTGATCTAGGTTAACATTCTCATTCTTTAAACAAGGAGACCAAAATCCAGAAAAGGTTAAGTAAGCCCAAGGTAACAGTAAGTTAGTGGCTAAGCTAGTACCATAGCACAATTCTGTTGACTTCTAATAGTGTCTGTTTTTTTCATATAAAGTGGACTTCCTTAGACATTCGTTAAATACTGATCAAAATTGAATTAAAGAAGAAACCTGAATAGATTGACGGTGTGATGTTTACTGAAAAGAAAGAGATTAAAGCAAGAAATTAGAATTAGCTCAGCTTAGCTAGGGGGATACATTTTCCAATTTGTCAAGTCTTTCTCCACTCTGTTTTTGATAATGATATAACTATTTTTCATCTTCTTTGGTTCTGTTATTGGTAGATTGGATCTTCATTTTACACAACCCTTTATCCCAAATCCTTAAATATATTACTTTGTATAAATCTGTTTAATATGTTGACAAAGGCTTTTATTATCAAGGATTGGGTTATGTATTTTTCTCCATAATCACTGTTGGTTTTTGCTTTTTTCCACATTTGTTAGACTCTAAGGCATGGCCTGAAATATAGTTTCTGAGCCTTGGTTGCATTTGGGGGATTTTTGTAAATTTAGCTTATGAGGGAGAGTTGTCAGAACTGGAAACTAGAATTTAGACCCAGGGTTCAGTTCTTTGAACAACTTATTTTGCCAAATAAATTGACTAGTACCTTTTGCATTTTGATATTTTGTCTTTTTGTGAAATGGGAGTAATGAATTTTTGGGAAATATGTTAACAGTTGAATAACAAACAAGAGAATGAGCTCAAAATTTCATTATAAATCTGTTAGGAATTATCTTATTATTCCCATTTCATTTTTCAAGATTTAGCTTTTTCAATTAAATTTTTTTCAATCAATGAAAATCTACCTTCTCTCTCTACCACCTTCCACTTTCTCCACTAAGAAAGAAAAAAAAAAAAAACCCTGTTAGAAACATGTATAGTTGAGCAAAACAAATTCTTATTTTGGCCACATTCAAAAACAATTTGACTCAGTTTTTACCCAGAGTTCATCCCTTCTCTGTCAGGAGTTAGGTAGCATGTTTTATCATGAGTCCTCTGGAATCATGATTGGTCATTGCATTGATCAGAGTTCTCAGTCTTTCAAAGTTGTTTATATTTACAATATTGTTGTTATTGTATACATTCTTCTGATTTTGCTCATTTGACTCTGTATCACTTTATATAAGTCTTCCCAGGTTTCTCTGAAACCATCGCCTTCATCATTTCTTACAACATAATAGTATTTCATCACATCCATAAACCATAACTTGTTCAGCCATTCCCCAATTTATGGGTACCCCCTCAGTGTCCAGTTCTTTATCACCTCAAAAAGAGCTGCTAAGCTGCTGTAAATATTTTTGTATGTGTAGGTCCTTTTTCCATTAAAAAAAACTTCTTTGGGGGATATACCTAGTAGTGGTATTGCTAATTAAAGTTTATGCACATTTAATAACTGTTTGGACATAGTTCCAAAATCTTTTCCAGAATAGGTGGACCAGTTCACAGTTTTACTAACAGTGTATTATTGTATCTGTTTTCTCACAGTCCCTCTAGCATTCCTCATTTTCCTTTTTTTTTCAGCCTTGCTAAAGTTGTGGGTGTGAGGTGGAACTTCAGAATTGTTTCTATTTGCATTTTTTTTTTTTAACAATGAGTGATTCAGAGCATTTTTTCATATGGTATTGATAGCTTGGATTTTTTTTCCTCCAAAAATTGCCTCATGTAATTTGACCATTTATCAATTGTTAATTCCCAATTTTAAGACACATTTAAAGGACATATTTGGAACATTTAGAGGACTGGTAAATTTTTGTGGGGTTTTATTTCATTAAATCAGAGTTCCTCTATAATTCATAGCATCATTCATCAGGGCATTGTTTGATCTTTTATAAGGTAATTAAATACCAAGGGTCATATCATTTTTCATCCAAATGATAGGTCAGAAACCTGTTGTTGCTGGCCTAAATGAATCACGTCAGTACCCCCTGCCTAGTCAGTGCCTGTCAGTACCCAGTTGCTTAGTAAATATTCAACGGTAGGTCCAGAGCACAAGAAATACCATCTTCTCGTAGTTAGTGTTGAACAGCCAATGAAAATAGGCTATGTTCAATAATTGATTAACTTGGATCTGTTTCTTTCATTATATATTAAACTTGAGCTGGGATCTAATCTTTCACTGAAAACATTTTCCTTTCTTGGGATGCAGCATGTCATTTAGTCCATGAACCTTCTTTTAAAAAGTCTTGTAGCCACAAGACTACATTTTACTTAGTTCTCATTTTCATTGTACCAAATTTGAACTAGTCTTTCTTTCCTTTGTGATAATATTTACCTACTGTTTAGTTGACACTGGTTTTATATCCTCTCCATAATGGCCAGAATGGACATTGAGAGTCAACATAATTCCTATGAAATGAAAAGTACCGGAAAGATTGAACATATTAGAGTTTTAATGTATTGGGAAACTTAGATTCTGGTGAGCTTGATGAGGATTTTATTCGTATGATATAAAAAAATAATTTCTTTAACTTTATTATTAGTTTATTTTTGAGAGAACAATCCCCATCACTTTGGCAATATTCTTAATTGATTGATTCATTCAGAAATCCTTATCTAGCTACTTCAGTCCTAATCTGAACTTTTATAACATTTATGGTCTTTACCATGCAATTTAGCACTTAATCATGTACTGTTTAATTATTGGTATTACTGTTACTACTAATGATAATAATACCAACTCATATTTATGTAACATTTTAAGCTTCACAAAGTACTTTTTGTAAACATCCCTGTGAGATAGATTGTGTGAGTATTGGGTCCTTATTTTGTAGACAAGGAACCTGAAGCGTAGAGGGATTGTGACTTGCCTATGAATGGCTAGTGTCCTGATAGAATTTGAACCCAGCTCTCTAGACTTTGTCTAACACTATAGTATTCTATGATATCTTGTTTTATGTATTGATTAATTGTTACTGTTTTGTGTATTAGTTTGGTTTCCCTAATTATATTAGGGCTTCCTGAGGCAATGGCCACGTCTTTTACTATTTCTATTTCCTTGATAGTGCTGAGTCTATGGAAGGTCTTGAATAAATACATGTTGTTAGATGACTTTTTAAATAATGAAGGATATGTAGAATATAGCTATTAATCCTGAACTGGTTTGCAGGATGTAATTATTTTGATTCCCTGACTCATTTAAGTAAAGGTCATAAACTTTTTAAAATTAAAGAAAAAGTATCTTCTTTGATATCTTCCTTTTATTTGATTGAAACCTAGATACAATTAGTTTTTCTGTTTTTCCTGGACGTGAAATTTGGTGAACTTCCTAATTGTTCTTTTCCTGTTTAACTTATTTAAAAGTAAAACAAAAACCAATATTCTATCCTAAATTTCCTAGGCTAATATACAACTCTTGGATGTAGTTTAATGACTTTTGTGACAACAAAATTGAGTTTGTCAAGAGATAGTTTGCTTTCCTTTTTCCTTGAAAGCAAATATTCCTGTGGTTTGAGATATGTTTTAGAACCTTTTGTTCTTAAAGTTCTCAAACTTTAACCACTTCTGGATTAGTGAATGACTCTTAATCGTAAAATTTTGTGTTAATTTCTGTCTATCTCAAGTGTCGACATTTCTCTGGGACAGTTGTTGCAAATTTTTTTTTCCCAGTTCACAGATTCCCTTCTTGTTCATAACTTCATTGATTTCGTTTCTACAAAAGCTTTTCAATTTCATATCATTGAAATCACTTTTTTAAATTGGAGAACCGGATTTAAATGCCAGCTCTGTTATCAGTGTGAAAATATTGAAAGAAATAGCAGATATGATTGCTGAGCCACTTACCAGTGATATTTGAAAGACACAGCAGGATGACAGAATGGTAAATATCCCAATTTTTAAAAAATAAAAAGGACACAGGATAATGTAGTCTGCAAAGTATAGGCAAGTGACTTTGATTCCTGGCAAAATTCTATGTTATCTTATCTTATTAAAAATTTTTTTTGGGTGTGTGAACACAGAACACATTTATTACAAAAGAAAAAAACTCAAAACAAGTAAAATTCATGTTGTATCAAGCTACAGTATGGGAGCAGATTAAAAAAAATTACACAGTTTAAGGTAGCCATGGCAAACAGAGTACATCACTGTTGCTATATGACATTAACATAGATTTTATAATATTCAGTAGCAGCGAGTAAAGCAGGTGTCATTAAATTTGTTCCTTCTGTCCTGTTCTCCAAATTCTCCACCTTACGTTCCACCATTTGCATCACATGGCCCCAGGAATTTCCACCTGCAAAGCTGCCACACGTAGGAACAGATTCAAACATTTTGTCCCTAAGATTCTCTCCCACCCCTGCAGGGCCGCTACCTGTACATTTTCTAGGAAGGCTGTTCATTATGATGTAGAACCATTAATTCTGTCTGGGAAAATTCTAGACCTTAGTATGCTATAGAGAGTATTATACTATAGATGATTAGTGAACATGTAGAACAGGAAACAGTGGTCACAAAGAACCCATTATGGCCTCACCAAGAAAGGACATAACAGACTAAGTTTATTTCCTACTAGTATGAGAGGTACTGTGGCCATAACAGATTTGGAGCAAACAGCAGGATTAAGGTTACAAACACAATATGAGCTGGGTGTGGTAATGAATGCCCATAATACATGCTACTAGGGGAGGCTCAGACTAGTGGACTACTTGAGTTCACAAAATCTGGTCTACAGTAGGGCTGAATAGATTGGGTGTCCATACTAAGTCTGCCCCCAAATGGTGACCATCCAAAGGGACCTGCTAAAGTGTAAGGAGGGGTGAACTGGTTCAGCTTCGAAGCACAGCAGGTCACAGCTTTCATGCCAGTTAGCATTGGGATTAGGCCCTGCCTCCAGCCTGGGTGAGAGAGGGAGACCCAGTCTTAAAAAAACCTTAAACCAAACAAACACATTATTGAATCAATAGTATAATATGACAACTAAGAAAACTGGTGCAATCTCAAACTACATTAAGAGGCATAGTGTCCACCACCCTTTGATGAATGAAAAGTCTGAGAGACTTAATTTCTTGGTAATTAACAATCATTTTATTAATTATGGCTAGCAAATAATTAATAAAACGTGATCAGTGGCCTTCTCTCGTAAACCAGACACCTCCCCTCCCCCGAAAACATTCAGTGCTTAAAAAACCTTTGGAAAACGGGCTGTCCCTGGGGTTGGAAATCAGCTCTGATTGCCTAACAATCATTGAGGGGGTGGACGTATTAATGAGGAGGTGGGCAAACAGTCTTTAGCTCCTCCTGCTGAGAACCTGGCGGATCATGAGACTCAGCCGCCTCCAGCAATCTGGACAAAAGAGTTCATCTTTACCCAGACTACTTGAGCTGGCTTTCCCCTTTATAAACTCGATCACCCTAAATTCTAATGGAAGGTCCCAAGGATAGGGGCTTATTTCCTAAGGGCAAGATCTCACCTAGGCTGGATTCTATTTGTGAAGTTTTCTATTTGGGTGGCATCTCACTCAAGATCAAAAAGCATGGACCCTGGGGATTTGGACAATCTCTTCTATCAGCGATGTCCTTTAGAGGCTGACTGAATAGCCTACAGAGGCTGATTTCTGAATAAGGAAATAAGGGAAAACATTTATCTTAATTTAATAATTGACTTTTAATGTAAGAGAGAAATAATAATTTCTCTCAACTAGTACTTTGTTATGGTCAGACCATTTGTGGAATATTGTGTTCAGTTTTGGGTGCCACATTTTAGAAAAGGTATTTGTAAGTTCAAGACTAATCTAACTAAAACCTCTCAGGTGTACAAGAATCTGTTTTGTGGCTTGTAATAGCGTTCTTTTGACAGCACCTTGCAATTACAGCTATTATGCGTTGTTGCAGAATGTGTATTTCGGCTCAACAGATCTTGTATAGCAAATTTTTTTGTGAGTGTGTTAGGCAAAGGATTGGAGTTAGAGAAGGCTCTTCGAAAGCTTGGAACAAATTGGCCTCAAGCAGCTGATACCTTGGCAGCCTCAGTGGTAATGTTACTGAATGCTTTTCACAGATAGGCTCGCCAGAAAGTGAGGAACGCACTCTCTGGTAGTTTTTGTACACAATCTGAAACATCGTTGCTTAACCACTCTTCTCAAAATGTGTTTGATTTTTCCCGATTTTGAGTATGGCTTATTTTAAAAGGAAGAAGTAAGATTGGATTATTTGTTTGGCAGCTGGAATTAAGAAACATGTCCTGATGATTAATTGAGTTATTTATTTCTCTTTACATTTTTTCTCTACCAGTGTTTTCCAAGCCTTGTTTTCCAAGCCTTGTGAGTGCCTCTGGCTGTAGGACTGTACTTCTTCAGGTTAGCACAAAGAAGTAATTGATTCTGTTTGATCCTGGGTGGGTAGGGAAAGGAAGTTCACGTTGTGCTTTGCACTCAAGTACATTTACCTGCTCTTAATAAATCAGGTGCTTCAGGGCCTCAGTCCCAGAAGTCTACTTCTAAGATTATAATAGTCATAATTTTTAGAAAGATCATGCAGAGCCCATCAGGTAACTTGAAGTTAACACTGGGCAAGTTTCTCCATTGTTCCTCTAAGTATTTTTAAATGCTTATGTATCTTGAACCCTTTTGGTAAGTGGCATTTTAAAGGTAAACCTTTAAATAAGCAGTTCTGTGTATTTATTTTTACATTTTAAATTGATATCCTTTGTTTTCATATCACCTTCATTTCCAATTATATCTCTCTCATCCCTCACCAAAGAGCCATTCTGTATAATAAAGAATGAAAAAAAGAAATAGAGAAAAAAAGCAGTCCAGCAAAACTAATCAACAAATCAATTGAGACTGGCAGTATATGTAATGTTCTACACCAGGTCTGGGGAACCTTTGGCCTCAAGGTCACATGTGACCCTCTCTAGGTCCTCAAGTGCAGCCCTTTGACCGAATCCAAACTTCACAGAACAAATCCCCATAGTAAAAGGATTTGTACTGTAAAATTTGAGCTCAGTCAAAAGGCCCCACCCAAGAACCTAGAAGGCCACATGTGGCCTTGAGGCTGCAGGTTCCGCACTCCAGTTCTACACCACGGTCCCTCACTTCTACAAATAATAATTAACGATAGCTAGCTTTTATGTAGCATTTTTCTTTCTTTTTAAGGGCCAAACTTGATCATGATAATTACATAGCTTTACTTTAGGTTATTTTGTTCTTTTCTTTTACATTATTGTAGTTGTCATAACGTATTATTTTCCTGGTTTTGCTTGTTTCACTTTTAGTCCATGTTTTCTTCCCACATTTCTCTATTTTCACATTCATTATTTCTTATGGTGCAATAATATTTCATTATATTTACATACGATTTGTTTAATCATTCCCCAGTCAATGACATTTATTTTTTCCAATTCTTCACTGCGTGTAGTTACTGTTCAGTCGTTCTTTCATGTCTTACTCTTTGTGACCTCATTAGGTTACATAGGTTCAATCATCTACATAGGAGGTACAGTTTCACATCACCAATTCCCACAGAAAGGCCCACTGATATTTCAAACTCAGAATGTCTAAAACAGAATTCATTATTACTTTGCTATATCCTACTACATCTGTCTAAGGCCAAGTCAGACTGTACTCCCTGTCTGTATTTGTCTATTTTTTAAACCCCTCTTCCTGCTTGCCAGGGACACCATCTCTATTACAAACCTCTTTATACTTTTTAGTTTCTGATTGCCAAACAGAACCACTATAGGAACATTTCAGGGGCTGAACTTTCAATAAATAGCCAAGTACTCTCTGGATTTGAAATTTCAGCTTTTTGACTTTGTTTTCTCAAATTCCAAGGGTTTTTTGGTGGGGGATGGTGTCTTCTGTTCAAATGAATTAGAGAGGAAAAGGTCAAGGACAAAACCTCTTGGTGAAAGAATTATCCTCCACCTTAATATTTTGTTCCTCATTCCTGCCTTTATTACATGTACTTGGCCAGCAACAAACTTTACTGGTTTTGAACTACCCTATAATAATAATATTCCAGTAAGAAGGAAAACAGAAATTGGCTGAAATTGTGTAGCAGAATACAGTATAGGAATGGAATCTTTCTTCTATTTATAAGATGCTTTGATCTAAGGGCATTGTCAATTCCTTGCTCTCTGACAAAAACATTATTTGTAAGTCTTCCCTAAAACTTCATTACTGGCAGGAGATAATGAGTGGTATTCTGTGTATAAGGTATTCTGTGTATTTTTTTTTCTTAATTTCTCTCCTTAAATATGGGAAGACAAATGAAGCAATGGCAAGTAAAGAGTTAAATTAACTGTCATCATCTTCCTGAAGAGAAATCAAATAAAAATGCATTATTTCTAGCCTTTTAAGGACTAGTAAACTGTGCCTGAGAATTAGGGCAGCACATTATTTGACCTATTTTGATCATTTAATATCTTTGATAATTACTGTTTTTTAAAACTAGTTTGTTTTCTTGTTTAGATTTTTTTTCTTCTTCTAGTCTAAGAGTAGAAGAACAATGTGAGGAGCTCTACCTTCCCATCAAGCTGTCCCCCACAACATACTCATTTGATTGCACGGTAATGTATGTGGAAATGAGCAGTGAGGTGGTACAGTGGATAGAGCGTTTGGCCTGGAAGACTCATCTTCACATTTAGCTTCAGACACTTAGTAGCTGTGTGACCCTGGGCAAGTCACTTAACCCTGTTTGCCTCAGTTTCCTCATCTATAAAATGACATAACTGAAAATGACTGAACAACAACAATAATATATGGAAATAGATAGAAAATGGGTCTTATTCAGGAAGAAATTTGTCTCAGGTTTAGCCACAATATAAATTATTTCTATTGTCTGCTAAAATGTTAACATAATCTTTCCCTTTGGAGCAGAGTAGAAACTTTTACTGAGCTGAAAGTATGAAAATAAAATGTATGCCCTCTAGAAACTGAAGGAAAGAAGGTTAGGCATGTAGATGTACTTTCCTAGTATTGTGACTAGCTGATTTTAGTACTTAATTGCATTCACAAACCCTTTATGTTTCTAGAAACAAAGAAAGAATAGTCTAAGGTAATTCTTAAAGACAATATATTATTTTTTTTTTTGAGGCAGTCGGGATTAAATGACTTGCCCAGGGTCAGACAGGTAGGAAAAGCATGGACAAAAATCTCATGACTATGAGAACATCAACAACTATTTACTTGTATGTCTGCTTTCCATCTCTACAAAGTCTTTCTGAAATACTCCTATGAAATTCGCACTCATCAAGGACATCCTTGATGAAGGAATTAGTACAAAACAAACAGGCTTTCTTAAGAGATATTCTACAGAAAAAAAAAATACCATCGTTCAGTTGACTTAAAGATGCATAGATACAAGATCTCACCATGCTTATTTTTATTACAAAAAAGTGTTTGATTAGGTGAACAAAATAACACTTTAAAGGCTATTTTCCAGCAAAGTTTCTCCCATTCACACATCGAAATCATTCAAGAAAATTGAAGTATTTAACAGAATAACTTTGTTTTACAATCCTGCAATTATAAACATCAAGTAAGGAAGAGTTATGTTATTGTCAAAGATGTGGACCACTACAATGGAGGAGATCAAAGAGTCCAAATGGAAGAAGTATTTACTGTGGATGCTAAGATTCATCAAATGCTCCTGTTAACAGATAATATTGTATTGGTTGTCTCAAGTCTTGGATGCTGCAGAGTCTCCGGAAAGAGATCTGTAACCATTTGAAACAGTTTGGTCTAAACATCCACGTAAGTAGGGCTGGATGAACTAAGAGTGTCTTTTGTCTAGGTTATGACATGAATTTGGAAGAACAACTCATAAAACTTGTCAGTTGGTCTGTATATCTATAACAAACAGTACA
This sequence comes from Vombatus ursinus, assembly GCF_900497805.2. Taxonomy (NCBI): domain Eukaryota; kingdom Metazoa; phylum Chordata; class Mammalia; order Diprotodontia; family Vombatidae; genus Vombatus; species Vombatus ursinus. The sequence goes on along the minus strand of NW_020954556.1, from coordinate 28,732,815 downwards.
AAGAGATGACAAGTTAGACTGGATTTCAATAGAAAGAGGAAAATGGGCTGTGGGTTGCCTTAAGGAAATTGCACACTTTGTTTAATGATCCCAACCTTCATCCAAAAATGGAGGAAGATCTTTTTACCTTGCTCTTTTAGTTAATTCTCTTCCCTCTCTTTTAATTTTTTTCTTTTTTTATAAGTTTTTATTAATATCTTCTGTTTCTTATACCATCATAGTTATTCTAAATATCCTTCTCCCTCCCCCTCCCAGAGAGCCATTCCATATTTAGAGTATTTTTTAGAGAGGGAAAAAAAAATCAACACAACTGATTAATTTAATGGAAAAAGTTTGAAAACATGCACAATGTTAACACCTGTGGACTTGCCACCCCTATGAAGGGATGGGTCAGGAGAATCTTCTCATATCTCTTCAATCAAGTCTTGATTTTAATATTTTTGTTGCACTTTTAATTTTTTTTGTATTCAATTCTTTCCATTTACCTTGTTGCAGTTATTTTATATGTGTGTGTGTGTGTGTGTGTGCGTGTATAGTTTTCTTGGATTTTCTTACTTCACTCTTCATCAGTTCATATAGATCTTTCCATGCGTCTCTGTATTTATCACATGCATAATTTCATATAGCATAGTAATATTCCATTGTATTCGTGTACCACAATTTGTCTCGCCATTCCCCAATTGATGGGTATCTACTTTGTTTCCAATTCTTAGCTGTCACAAAACATGTTGCTATAAATATTTTGGAGCATATAGGGATTTTTTTTCTTATCAATGGCTTCCCTGGAATATAAGCCCAGTAATGGAGTCTGGTTCAAAGGGTATGGACATTCTAGTTACTTTATTTGCATAATTTCAAATTGCTTTCCAAAATGGTTGTATCTTTTCACAGCTTCAGCAACAATGCATTAGTGTGTTTATCATTCTTCAACTCCCCTAGCGTTGAGTACTTTGACAATTTTCAAGGAGTAAAGCCAAACCTCAGGGTTGTTTTGATTTGCATTTCTCTTGTTATTAGTGATTTGGAGCATTCCTTCATGTGGTTGTGAATACTTGACAATTCTTCTTTTGAGAACTGTTTGTTCGAATGGCTATTAATCATATGCGTGTATATTTGCATTATATATGCATATATGTTAATTGACGATATATCTTGGACAGTAAACTCTTACTGCAGAAATTTTATACAAAGATTTTTTTTTCTTCCTGTTTGCTTTCCTTCTTATCCTTAATTTTGTCTGTTCAGAAGCTTTTCAGTTTCAAGTAATCAAAGTTATCTGTTCTATCTTTTGTAATTGCCTTTATTTCTTGTTTGGCTAAGAGTCAATCTTGTACCCATAACTGTGAAAAGTATACCATCTGTTTCTCTTCTAATTTTTTATAGTATGTTCTTTATATTAAGGTCACATATTGGTTTAGAATGTATTGTGGAATATGGTGTAAGGTGTTAGTTTAAGCCTAACTTCTGCCAGTCTGCTTTCTAGTTTTCCTAGCAGTTAAAAAAAATCAAATATAGAGGGTTTTTTTTCTTAAGTAATTTATGTTTTCCACTTTATGAAGCACTTGGTTATTAACATCTATTATTTCTGATTCTCCATTGCACAGTACCTTCTATTGCTATGTCTCTCTGTTTTTTAACCAATATCTGATGACTGCTGCTTTCTAATATAGTTTGAGGTCTGAAGGTGTTATTCTCCTTCCATCTCTACTTCTTTTCATCATTTCCTTTGATATTCTAGATCTTATTTTTTTCTAATGAATTTTGTTATTATTTTAATCAAGTTTTATGAAATATCCCCTTGATATTTTGATTGATATATCATTAAAAGCATAAATTGATTTTGGTAGTATTGTCATTTTTATTATGCTTAGTCATGAGTACTAAATAGACTTCTAACTATTTAAGTTGTTCTTTATTTAAGGAGCACTTTATAATTGAATCTATACAAGTCTTTAGTGCATATTCAAGGTGGAATGAACTTTGACTGTTCCCTCTTCCTCATTCCATATATGCAATGAATTACTAAGTGTTACTGATTTTACCTCCACAACATCTCTTGTATCCATACTATTCTCACCACTTACAAGGCCACCAGCCTAGCTCTGGCCCTCGTTACCTCTTGCTTGGACTATTACGACAGCTAATCTCTCTCCTCTCTCTAACCAACTCTTCAAACTTGCCAGAATGATGCTCCTAAAACACAAACCTGACAGTACATGACTCCCCTGCTCAGTCAACTCCGGTGGCTCCCTGTTGGCTGTAAGATACCCTACAACCTCCTCAGCTTGGCCTCAAAGCCCTTTAAACTCTGGACCCAGCTGGACCTTTCCAAGCTTGCTGCACATTTCTCCCTTTTCAGAATTCTTTATTTCGGCCAGATTTTGAACTCGGTGTTTGTATTCTGTTTCTCTATACCTTCCTTCGTGGGGCTATCCTCCGTGCCTAAACAAAGCTTTCTCTTCAGTTCCACCCTTTTGAGCCTATCGCTTTCCTCAAGGCTTAGTTTACTTGTCAGCTTTTATGGGAGGCCTTTTCTGACCCTCTTGTTTATTAATGTTCACTCCCTCCTCCTCATATATATATACTTAGCTCTTCACATGTTGTATTCCCCCAATAGAATGTAAGTTCTTTAAGGCAAGAGCTGTTGTTCATTTTGTCTTATATCCTCAAGGCCTAGCACAGTGCTTTTCATATACAGTAGGTGCTTAATAAATTATTAGGTTGAGATCAACTGGAGAACAATGCTAAATATGAAATATCCAATCAACGAATTGAGTCTTGTATATAAATGTTGTCTGGACAAAGCTCCATGGAAGGATCATTGCAGAATGGGTTAGTCAAAGCGGGCATTCTGAGAAAAGTGACTCTTGAGAGGCATTTTTTGACCTCCCACTGTCACTTTTTTCCCTCCAAAATGGTTAGGACTTACTATCTCCTATGTTAGCTTCAATGGATTCAACTATTCTTTGGCTAAACGGCATAGTTAGTGAAGTAGGGAACATTCTTTGAAGCAGTTAAGCAAAGAGAGGTAACTGTGAACTGACTTCCACTTTTTTATTTCCTTTATCCTTCAAAACATAATCCTGTTTCTTTGAGCTGAATCTTGACAGCACAATGCCAACGCCTCTGCTGGCTTCTAAGTAACAGTTTTGAAAAAATAGTCCAGATGCACACAAATTTTTTCCTTCTCCAATTTGTTATTCACAAAGCTTTCACGTTTTTCAGATGTCTAGATCACTTCATTTTTTTAAACTTGGTCATATATACTTCAACAGATACAACTCATGCCCAGGAAAAAATCTTGTGGATTGAATAATGTATTTAATGTTCCTGGATTGTCTCTATAATGTTAATCACGGGTGGCTATTTTCCCTAGAAACTGGAGTAACTTATCAGAGATCCTTCAGTTATATCACCGTTTGAGCATGACTTTAAGAATCATTTGAGTGACTTTTCAGACGGAATCTTAAAAATTACACCACCAAACAATTAACAAGTATTTATTGAAGACTTATGTATCTGGCACTGTGTCACTGAGAATATAAGAAAAATATAAGATACAATTCTTTTCTCTGGAAGAAGTTTATTACCCAGTTAACAAGGTAATATATTAATAGGAATAGTTAAAGACAATGAAAATAGTTGCAACTTTAATGAATAAGTATTAAGCATTTAATAGATGCTAGGCCCAATACTAGACACTGGGGATACAAATACGAAGAATGAAACAATTGCTGCTTGCAGAAAGGTTATGTCCTAATGGAGGACACAAAAAGTACCTATGTGTGTAAATACGAGACAAATATAAAGAGAATAAATTACAAATTAGCTAAATACAAGGTAGCTTGAGATGGAGTACACTAGCAGTTGGTGGGGAGGGGCTCCAAAAGGTTTCATATAGAAAGTGGTGCTTGAGCTGCGTCATCAGTATTATTAAAAGCTCACTATGAATCAAAGGGATTCTGTGAAGTGGAGGTGAGGAGCGCATACATTCCAGGCATGCAGGACAGACAGTGCAGAAGCCTGGAGAAAGGAAACGGAGTATTATGTGTGAGGAAGAACAGAGAGAAGGCCTGTTTGGCTGGATCAAGTATATGTGGAGGGAAGGGAGAGTAATAATGTCCGCTGAGTCTGGAAAGATAGGTTGAGGCCAGGTTGTGAAGGGCTTTAAAAGTTAAACAAAGGTGTTTATATTTTATCCTAGAGAGAAGATCTTAAAAACTACACCACTGAACAATTAACAAGTATTTATTGAGGACCTGTGTATCTGTCACTGTGTCCCTGAGAATACAAGAGAAATAAAAGATACAGTTCCTTCTTTGGAAGGAGTTTATTGCCTGGTTGTGAGGTAATATGTAATAGGGAACTGTTTGGTTTTATTGTGTAGGGGAGGGACATAATCAGATACATGCATAAGGAAAATTACTCAGGCAGCTGTGTGAAAGATAGACTAGAGTGGAAAAGATACTTGAAACAAGGAGACCAGTTTGGAAGCTGTTGCAGAAGTCTAGGTAGGAAGTGGTGAGGACCTGAACCAGGACAAGAGTTGTGTGAGTGTAGAGAAGGGAGTGTATACAAGGGATATTGTTGAAGTAGAGGCTGTAAGATTTAGCACCTGATGGGATCTACATGTGGTGTGAGGGACAGGGGAGCTGAGGGTGATGCTGAGGCTACTAACTTGGGTGACTGGAAGAATGGTGGTCCCTCTGACAAATAGGGAAGTTTGGAAGAAGGGTTTGAGGGGAAGAAAATGAGTTCTGTATTGGCCATGACTTTGAGATCTCTCTGAGACATCAAGTTTGAAATGTCCAATAGATGAGATGACACAACAGTGATAATATACCATTTTAAAGTAAGCAGAGCACCTCTTCTATAGTATCTCATTAGGATCACCTAATCCAACTCCCTTATTCTGCAGATGAGGACACTGAGGCCCAGAAAGCTGAGAAGACTTGCTCAGGATCACCAAGTCTGTAAAGAGCAATTCTTGGATTGGAGTCCAGTTCTCCTGACTCCAATCTGATGCATTTCTCATGCCCATTTCCTCACTGCAGAGGGTAGAAGTTGTAGAGAGGCAAGTTTAGGCTCAATGTAAAGATAAACCTTCTAATAATTAGAGCTGCCTGGAAATGGAATGGGCTGTGTCACTGGAGGCCTTCAAGCCGAGACCCCGATCACTCATCACAGATATGGCGGAGGGGGAGTTCTTGGTCATGTAGGGGCTGCTTGCAGCTCCAGAGCAACAGTTCTCCATAGGCCAGATCTTTTCTCCCCCTGCTTTCAAGGAGGCCTTGATTTGAACTTGAATGATTTAAACCCTAATTTCTAGACCAATCAAATTTCTGCAGATGGCCTGCCTTCCTACCCCTTCAAAGGGAAATCAGCTTCATCTACATAAAATAGGTGCTGCTTCTACCCCATGCTAAAAAAAAAATTTATACTTACCAATATGAGTCAATGAGTTTATTTTAGTTGTTTATTTGAACTCATCCCATTATAGTCACTATCATTTGTTTTCTTTCGTAGAGTTTGATATCCTTAATAATAGAAATTGCTGAAAGTTGGCATTAAGGAGTACAGAGTGAATAGTAATTGTTTGTGTTTTACAAAAATACTTAAATCTGGTTTATGCATTTTGAAAAAGGAACTAAAGAAACATGCAGAAGAACTTTTCTTCTGGGGACCTATAGCTACCTTAATCTGTGGTAGGTACTTAATGATGAGGTAAACACTTAGAAGTGGGCCCTACTTTTGTAATCATTAGCTCTTTTCTGCACAATAGTTCCGGAAGAACTAAGAGCCACAGTCATGCAAAGCTCTTAAAGGAAATCATCTAAGGACAGTCTGTCTCATTCTTTGCTTTAGGCATAGCTTGATTACTGCATTACTTTCACCCAGAGCTGCAGATGGGCCCAGCAAATCACAAGGTAGGCTTTTAGAGATACAAGCAACCTTCTTAGACATGGGGTTTCATTGTGTTGAAAATCATTTAACCTCTAAGCCACCTGAGGTTTCTAGTGCTTGGGTGAGCTGTTTACAGCTTGTCTAAATTTCTTTCCCATATGTTCCCTGGCAATATTTTTTTGTAGTACTATTAGTCATACTTTTAGTAAGTAGAAATTTCTACTTAGCAGTATTTCACAACCCAAAATATCTCTTTTTTCTCATCTCATAATTTTTGAAAAGTTACATTAAGGACTATAGTAATTTTGTAGCTTTACCTGCATGGGAAGATAGGAAATTTTTCACAAACTCTTAAAAAGCCAAGAGTACTATGTACCTTTGACATTAGACTATTGAATGCTGCCATTTTTTTTTCTTTGATTTTAAACTTATTTTATACTCTCTTTTCATTCTTACTGACTCCTCTTGGCTTCATTCTCTAATATGTTCACTAACTTCTGTAGGTATTACTATTGCTATTATTTTTATTACATGTCTTAGCCTGTTGCTGTAAGTATGGAGACATTCTGTAGTGTCACTCAAAGGATAGCTCCCAGTATTGGCAGAACCTTCCATATAAGTTTAATCCTTTGTTTACAACTGGAAATCCATTAGGAAACTATCTCCATAAATATGCTGTACTTAGAAAGGTCTTCAGGTGGGTTTAAAATCTAAATTAAAAAAAGAAAAAGAATCTTCTTAAAGAATATATTTTCTAAGTATAATGAGTAAGATATATTTCAGTTTTTGTTCAGATTTTATTCAGTATTCCAGAGTACTTACTATAGAGAAACTTTATGAATATAATTACCATAGAGCTGATCTGAATAGATGAGATCCAGGTAGGAAAAGGTAACAGTTAGGGTATATATGAGGTATATTTGAAAGAGTATTGAATTTGTAGTCTAAGAACCCATGTTTGAACCCTGTCTCTGTCACTTACTGCCTCTGTGACCTTGGGCAAATCAGCCCTTCTGGGCATCAATTTCCTTTCCTGAGAATGGAGTTGAATCAAATGATTTCTAAAGTCCTTTCTAGCTCTAAATCTGGAATCCTGTAATTTAGACCCATTGCTATGTAGTAGTTAGTGTCATTTCGACTCTTCAAATTTTTCACACTAATTTTCCAAATAAGCCACTGCCGTACTGTAAGCAGTATTAAGAGCTTTTTGTTTGTTTTCTTTACCAAATGATCAGTTAAAAAGTAAGCCATTGTGTTCTCTCATGTCATTGATCTACACAGCATACGTGAATTAACTTCATAGCAACTCTCTGCAGTTCCTAAACTCTCTAAAGGCTAATTCAGTCAACTGTGTGCACTCTTTAAAGGGGCCTCATTTGTGCTTTACAAGAACCCTTTAGATCTGCCAAATTTCATTGGAAAAGTTATCTTTAGCGATTCTGCTTTTCTCTCTCAAGGGAGTACAACATCTATTTTTCTGTGCTCTCTCCCTTATATTTCTAGTAAATTTATTCCCAAAGTTCTTGACTTCAAAGGAATTCCACTCCCTGTTACTGCTGGCATCCATCATTCCTTATGTTCCAGGAGGCAATGTGATACGGTGGGAAGGCCACTGGCCTTGGACTCAGAAAACCCAGCTTCTAGTTCAAGTTTTGCTCATTTTTCTAATCACATGACCATGGGCAAGTCATGTTTCCACGCTCTTCCCTCTTTATTCTATCCTTCATATCCTAGTCAGACTAATCTTTTTATTCATAGATCTGACTGTGTCACTTCTCAGCTCAGGAATATTCAGAGGCTCCCTGTTGCCTACCAAGTATAGATAAAGCTTCTTTGCTTGACTTTCAAGACTCTTTACAGTCTGGCATGACTCAGCCTTTACTTTACATTCTGGTCAAACTGGACTCTCTGTCCCTATAACACATCCTGTGTCTTCCCTCTTCATTGCCTTTGATCTCACTGTTCTATATGCCTGCATTAAGTTCCTGCCTCCTCTTCACTTTTTGAATTCTTATCAATCCTTTAAGTCCTTACTGTACTCAGACACCACTTTCATAAAGCCTTCTTTGCATTGACCTTTCCCTACCATTATTCACATAGCATTCTATTTAACACCTCTCTCATGCACTTCATGTGTTACTTTGCATTATAGTTATTTGTGTTGTATTGTATCTGCCTACTATGCTCTAAATCCCAGAAATGCACCCATTAGCCTAAACTTAGAATTTCTTTTACAGTCTTTGATTAGATCTCAGCCATCTTGGCTGGGTAAATGTTTTTGAAAGATTTACCACACTGGTTGATTTCTGGATAAGGAAGTAAAAAAGGGGAAAAACTTTGGTCTTAATACAATAATTAGCTATTGATACAAGAGAGACATAATCATTTCTCATAGTAGGCAACCTTTAAAACCCTACCGTGGAAATGCAAGTAGGTAGGCCAGTTACTGGGGCCTGTGGAAGAAAGTAGTTGACTGGGGAACCAGCCCAAGACCAGAAAGTATTCTCTGGGATTTGGGTCTCTCCAAACAGCTCTTATTTTCCACATCCCTCTTCTCCCTATTCTTTCTCCTCATATTCTGTTATTCCTTTCTTGATTACCACTCACTTCCCTTGTTCCCTGGAACTATTACCAGTGGTTTGGGATTGGGAGAGTTCCCATTACTCAACAGAGGCCATGGAGAGACATTCTCTTGGCTTCCTAAGGTAGAGTTCTGAATGCACTTTCCAGCCAAAGCATTGTTATACGTAGTAACTTTGACATAATGACTGATAGCACATTTGGCCTACAGTCCAGAGAGTTGAGAGGTAGATAAATGTTTCAACTTTCAAGAAGAGAAAAACAAAAGGAGTGGAGAGTATCTCCATGTTTCCTTACCCATTGCTTCCTAACCTCCTATTAGCTTTAGAAGAGCCTGAAATGATCTTCTGGAAAGAGTCAAAGAGGGAGTTGAGCATAGATAGATAGGCTCTTTCCTGGGCCATGTGGAGGAATTATCGAAAGGCCTGGTAGCAAGGTGCCTTCCTTCCTCCCATCCTTCTGTTTGTGCAGCCCAGATGTAAGCTAGATAGAGCACGCCGGGCTGGTTGCTGAGAAGCCCAAGAAGCTCTTGGGAGTTCCCTGTCCTATAGACTTCTTTTCAAGTTCTCAGTAGTAAAACAAAAATAAGCCTAAGTGGGGAGAGTGAAATGCTTTATAGTTTCAAATATGATTGTAACCACAATGAAACTGATAAGCACCCTGACAATCTGGAACCTGAGATTAGTTCAGCTTTGAGTTTATTAGGTTTGACTATCTACAGTATAGTTTAAAACTTTTGTGTGGCCTGGAGGCCAAATTATTGCTTCTTTGGGAAAAGTTAACATAAACACCATACAATTTGCAGGTACCCATTCAAGTTGGAAACTATTAAGAGACAGTAATTAAAAAAGGAATGGAGGCTTGCCATTGGGAAAGAAAGAGTGTCATTTCTTTGGCACTCTTGCTTTGGATAGAGAAGGGGATCCCCGTGAAGTTTCTTAGAAAAGAATACAGAAAAGGACTGCTAGGTTATTTCAGAGGTCTTTTCCCTTGGTCATTCTGGAATAAGAAGGAGAAGAGAGACTTTCTTCTTATTTAAAAAATAATAATAAGGAAATATAGAATAATGTATTAGAAAGATTATGAAACTAAATTAGAAGACCTTAATCTAACCCTGGTAATAACTCACTGATTTTCGGCAAGTTATTTAACATCCCTAGTCCTCATTTCCTCATCTGTGGAAATAAGGATCTACAGTTTATTTCTAAGTTCTCTCTTAGGCCTAAATCTATGATCCTGTGACATATGTGTGTATGTATTATACATGTGCATGAATATATACACATATATGAACATACAAAATATTTACAGCAGCTCTTTTTGTAGAAGCTGAAAATTAGAAACTAAACAAATCATAGTTTATAAATGCAATGAAATATTAGTATACAATAAGAAATGATGAAATGGACAGTTTCAGAGGAAATTACAAACACCTTTATGAAGGGTGGAGATTTCTCTTTAATGGGAAGGCAGAACTTGAGGAGAAGGAGAAGGAATCTGGATAAGGGCCAGACTCTTGATTTTATTCTTGATGTGCAAAGTGCATATTAGTTATTCTACAGGGGCAAGTTGGCACCTTCTTCGTGACTTAGAGTCTCAGAGAGTTACCTAGACCATTGAGAGATTAAATGATTTGTCCAGGGTCACACAGACAGTATGAATTAGAAATGGGACTTGAATGGAGCTCTTTCCTGGCTCTGAGACCAGCTCACTATCCACTTTGCCACACCCATTGGGACAACATCTTATAATTGTACTTCCACTTCCCCACAGGCATCAAGAGACTTCTGAAAATAAAATGCAATTTTTCATCTAAAAAATGATTGGAGACATTTGTCATATGATATTTTCGATCTTGGATCTGATCAAAGGCCATCACAGTCAATAAATAGCACTTGCAAATGCCTCAATACTTTTGGAAAAGGTTGCCTACTTCCTTGCCAGCGGATGACATTCATTTTCTTTGTTCTAATAGTTTGACTAGTTTGTTTTTGTCATTTTTCCTGACTTTCTTCTTATTTCATGATAGAGCTATTTATTTGAAATTAAAATGTTGTTTAAAGTGATTACTTTGTATTATTTTTGTTTGTAGTGTCTTTCCTTTAATAACAGGCAATTTACACATAAAAATCACACCTTAGTCAATCAGTAGTTTATTGTACCACTGCCCTCTGGTGCCTTTTGGTCTTTGACTTCAAGACCTTTATGATCTGATGAAGACAAAACAGTATGTGTATGTAGGAGAGGGGGGCAGTCAGCAAAGAAGGGAGGAAAAGGGAAAAGATAAATACCATTAGAACCAGTTGTCTCTTTGACATCTCAGACTGGGTGTCCCATAGACATGTCAGACCTAACAAGTCCAAAGCAGAACTCATTGTCTTTCCCCCCAGCTTCTCCTCTCTTGAGATTGAGGCAGCTAGGTGGTGCAGTGGATCGAATGCTGGGCCTGGTGTCAGGAAGGCCAGAGTTCAAATATAGCTCTGTGACCTGGGCAAGTCACTTAACCTCTGGCTGCCTCAGCTTCTTCCTTTGCAAAATGGGGATAATAAAAGCACCTTCGTCACGTGGTTGTTGTGAGGATTAAATGAGATAATATTAGTAAAAGTGCTTAGCATAATCCCTGGTACATAATACATGCTTAATAAAGGCTTGTTTTCTTCCTTCCCTCTTTCTAACTTTCCTGTTGCTGTAAAGGGTGCCACCATCCCCTCAGTCACCTAGGTTTGCAAACCAGGCATTATCCTGGACTATTCACACTCATTAGCCCCACGTATACAATTAGTTGCCAAAATCTTGTCATTTCTACCTTCACAGTGTCTCTCATACACAGCCTCCTCTTTCTGTGCACACAGCCACATCTAGTTGAGGCCCTTATCTCCTCTCATTTAGACTCTTATTTTATTTTATTTTATTTTTTTTTAGTGAGACAGTCGGAGTAAGTGACTTGCCTAGGATCACACAGCTAGTAAGTGTCAAGTGTTTGGTCTGAGGTTGGATTTGAACTCAGGTCTTCCTTACTTCAGGGCCAGTGCTCTATCCACTGCACCGCCTAGCTGCCCCCTCATTTAGACTCTTGCAGTAGCCTTATAACTGGTCTGTGCCTCAAGTCTCTCCCCACTCCAACCTGTCCTCCACTTAGCCTTCAAAGTGATTTTTTCTAAAGCATAGGCCAGACCCTGCTCAGAGAGCTTCAGGGGAATCTGTATTACCTCCAAGATAAAATGTAAAATTTAAAGCTCTTCTAACCTGGCCCCTTCCCTTCTCTCTTCAGATTGCAGTTCCTTAAACATAACATTCCATCTCTCACCTTTGTATCCCCCTTGCCTGGTATGCTTCCCCCACCCCATCTCCAACTCTGTCTCTGAGTTTCCCTGGCTTCCTTTAAAGCTTCCCCTTCAGCTACTAATGCCTTCCCCTCTCAGATTGCCTTCCGTCTACTCTGTAAATATCTTGTATATGCCTGGTTATTTACCTGTTGCTTCCCCCATTCGAATGTGAGCTCCTTGAGGGCAGCCACTGACTTTTTTTCCCCTTTCTTTACATCTCTAGTGCTGAACACAGTGCCTGTCACATAATAAGTGCTATATAAATGCTTGTTGAGTAAATAGCAGACTCATAAGATTTGGGAAATCAAAGGGAGTTAGTTCCTCATATTGAAAAGGTCAGGAACCTCAGGTTTAAATACTAATATGAATTAGCATTATTCTTGTATAGAGCATTATTCTAGGTGCTATGCCACATGCATGGGTGGACAGTCAGTTTTACTAAAATGGAAGCCAACCACATTACTTCATTAATATCCACTTCTTAGTTACAAAGTAATATATACTCAGGCAAGGAGAAGGAATGCTCAAGATTATTTCTGGCAGTTTGGGTCTGCTAAATTGGAGCCTGCTAAAATTTCAATTTTCCTACTTAATGATTTTTATCAAACCTATGGTGCTACTGCTGTTGACTTATTCTGCTGCTTTTATCATGGCATTGTCACTTCAGAAGATAATACCCCACCCATTAACTATTCCCATCTAATGAGCCATGGAGCAACAGGAAACAAGAACACTGTCTGTGCAACTAACACAGTTGAGTAATGATGAATCTCATTAGCAGATTACATCTGGATAGTAAATCCATTATCTATTGGACATTCACCCTGTGGGTTGTTTTTTTTTTTTAAAGTAGTAACAGAAATTCATTGTGAAATGGGAATCCAGTAATACAACGAAAATAAAACTAATATCATTCATGTGTAGTATATCCTATAATGTCATTTGTTGATGTCATTGGTTCTCTTTGAAAGCGAAAGATGAGCAAGTTTTATGTTAGCAATAGTCTGTCTAACTTAGAATGGAAGCTTTTATATATTATTTGAGGGCCATCTTTCAAATTAATAGGAAGGTTTTGGTGACACCATAGGTCATGATGTTATTTTCCCTAAAATTGAATTCTAATTGAAGATCATAGATAACAAATAGCTTGTCTTAATACCCCAAAGAGTGTGCTAAATATTAACATCAATAACTTTTAAAATATAAAGAGGCATCCAATATTAAAAGACCATTTAGTTTTAATGAAGTCAGGTATGTGAGTTGAAGTTCTAAATCTTTTCCCATTGATTGTGAAATTAAGAAGATAAAAGGGTGCCTTCTTGTCTTCCTTCAGAACTGCTTGACAATAATCATCTTTTTAAAAAAACCTCAAATATTAACAGTCACATTAAATTTATAGTTACCTTGATAGTCTTAAGGGAGAATGAGTCAAATGAATAAAATCACTCACTAAATTTTAGGCTTAGAAATCATGAGTCACAGTAACTAGGAAATCTTCCAATAGGTATTGCTAAATTGAAAACATTCAAAGGATAGTTCAAGAGGTTGGAAACTTGTCATAAATGGGCTGATTTATTTTGCTTGATTATGATGTAACAAGTACCCGACAGTAGATTTCTCAAAATTGTTCATTTTTTGTGCTGCTAACAGAATATATGAGATTAGATATGATAGGTTTAATAACAAAAAGGAAAGTGTCTTTTAGGTTTAGATACAGCATTCTATTATCTTTGTATTTCCACTCTGGTTTTCTACTGGTTTTAAAAGATAAGAACTACAGATAAATATATGTGTTTCTTTGTAGGGAAGTCCAGTCAAATCAAAGAATTTTTTTTTGGAGGGGATTGGAGAAGGATTTTAAAACACGGAAATTTTAATATATTTGTCACATTCTTTTGTGTGTGTGAAGAAGTATATTAGGTACCTCTTTGCATTAATTTTGTTTTATATCTCAGTCATCATTACCATTTAAATGTTAAATGCTCAAATGAATGGGTTTTCTGTGCTAGTTAGAAGATAATATTAGGTAAACAGAATTCTCTCATCTATAAAATCTATGACAGCAAACCATAAAATGTTGAAGTAGACACTGTGAAAGACAGAACAGGGTGCAATACAGCACAGCTAAGGTTGGCTTTGTTCTCCTTATTTAACACTATGATACTTTGATGAATCTTATCTTGTGAAAATTATTACTCCTTCCAGTGGTGAGGTCAACATCCATTCAAGCCTGTGCAGCTCTTGTCCAGTCCTACCATCCCTTCCTTTAGAGGGAATACCCAACATGCTGGAGACCTTCCTCTGGGTCTCCTGACATTGACCAGTGCATCTCACAGATCATTCCTTTGCTTATCTTATGATCCTAAAGCTTGTCTAAGGTACCTTTTTTTTTTCTAGTTCTACATTTTTTTGTGCATTTCTTTATCAATAATACTTTTTAGACTATATATAGTCCCTATATGCCCCTATGTTTGGGTGAGCCTTAATTTTAATTCTTTTAAAATTAAAAAAAAATTATCAAGCTTTTTTTTTTCTCCTACATCTCACTGCTTCCCTCCTACCTAAAGAAAAACAAAACCCTTGTAACAAATACACATAGTCAAACAGATTCCTATATAGGTCATGTCAAAAAATGTTTCAATCTGCATATTAGTTCATCACTTCTCTGTGAGGAGGTGGGTAGCATTCTTCATCATTTGGTCTTATGGAATCAGGATTTATCATTGCATTGATCAGAATTCTTAAGTTTTTCAAAATTGTTCTTTTTTACAATGTTGATTGTACAATTACTGATTTACAGTGTTGATATTATAGTAAAAGTTGTTCTATTTCTACTCATTTCACTGTGCACTTTAACTTTTCAGAGATTGTGGTATTCTGTAACTGGCAACTATAAATCATTGTTGAAATTCAATTCAACTCAACAAGAGTTTTATTGAACAACTACTATGATAAATAATGATGTTTAAAAGATGGCCCTTCCTTTGTTTCAAGGCAAATCTTGAGTTCATTAAAAGCACTGCACAATTTTCTAAATGGGGTTCATTCTGTTTTCTGTGTCTGGGACCAGGTCATTGTCTATGTGTCATAGCCTGTATACACACATATATATTAATGAATCATCCGTCAAACTGCATATTATAAACTAGACAATAGGCATTCTTCATCCACTTGATTTTTCTTGTTTGAATATTTAGGTCAAACTCTTTTGGGTGATTATGGAGGCTCTTCACTATTCTAGACTTGATATATTCTATGTAATATTATTTCCGAATAGGAACAAGTAGAAGACCTCATGGTCTATAGGAAATTTCTCTTCTATTTAGACTTTGCTTTAGATATCCTTCATGACAATGAAAAATACCTTTAGTAAACATGTTTTTATGTTTTATACTTTGATATTAATTATCAAAGGGTCATCAAGGTCAACAAGGTCAACAATCTCTTATTAAACACTTACTGTGTGCCAGGCACCATACTAAGTTCTGGGGATACAAATACAAGCAAAAGGAAAAAGAGTTCATGCTTTTGAGAAGCTTATATTCTAATGAGGGAAAACAGTGCACGAAAGGGACCTGAAAATTAAGAAGAGGAATATGAGAAGAATATACCTAGGAAGGGGTGCAGAGAGGCAGAAACAGAGTCAGGAGGGGAGACTATGAAAGCAACTCACTGACAGAAGATGGCTAGCATGGCTGAGGGAAATTCCAGGATGACAAGACCACAGACTCTGAGTTGGAAGTTCCAGAATAAGGTACTGTCCAGGGAGTGACAGCGAAGTCTAGAAGACCAGAAGCAGGACCAGGAAGGAAATAAAGGTTGGGCAGCCTGGACCACTCCCCAAAATGGAGGCTTCAGGAGGAATTTATCAATGGCATTAGGGACCAACATGGCAAAGGGCTTTCCCACAGGTTCTGAGGTAAGTTCCAGGTTGAGAAGAGAGGGCGACAGGCCTTGAGGGAATTCTGAAGTGTATGATTTTGACCTGCAAGGGAGACACCTTGTTGGAGGAAAGCCTCTAAGTTGATGTTTTGCTTGACTGAATCAAATATTTTTTAATAGTCAACAAACAACAGATATAGTAGAATCTTGAGTTCTCTACCTATTTGGATCATTTATATGATGGCAGATCTGCTGTAGAATATTATTTGTGAAAGTCTACCTGTTTACTTCTTAAACTTTAAGAAGGGTGCCCTTGATCTTTATGTAGAATATTCTTATAAATATTTTGTGAGGATAGGAAAGTAGGCATGTGGGTGAATAGTTATTGATTGACCCATATCCAATAATCCCCTGCTCTTTTCATCATCCTAACTATAACTTCCACTCTCTCCAACCCTCAGTACTTTCCGAAGGTCATTACTCCTACATTGGCTACACGCTAATCTTGTCTCGGTAACCGGTTCATTTCCACCCTATCATCTACTCTCAGATTCTTTGCCCTGCTTCTCTTATTACTACTCATTACTTGCCAAATCCTAACCCTAGACTACTCCCACATCTGCTTCCTTTGCTCCTACTCACGTGCTACTGAACAGTGCTAGAGGAAGTTATGAAGTCATGCTGACTGGGTCCATTAAAAATGTATAGTTCCTTAACTTTTACCTCTGTTTCTTCATCTGTAAAATAGGGATAATAATACCTCCCAGAATTTTTGTGAGGATAAAATGAGATAACATATACAGTTCTTTGCAAACTTTGAAGAATTATATAAATGTTAACTATCAAAATATTAACCATAACTAGAACTTCATTACAGAAAAGTAATACTATTCCTCCATAATCAATTCTCTATCCCACTCTTCAAAATGATTGTTTTAAAACATCTTTCCTCTCACTGCCCTCAGCTGAAGACTTCACCTCATACCTCACTGAAACAATTGAGGCTATTGACCAAGAACTCCCTCTTTTCCCTTCCTCATCTCACATCCCTCTGACATCATCCCCCAATATCTCCTACTTCAAGTCTGTCTTTAATCAAAGAAGTGACCCTTCTACGTGTTAAAGCACACCTCTTTACGTGCACCCATCATCCTCTCCCCTCCTGTCTTCTTCATCAGATTGCTGTCATTGCCATCCCTGCCATCTCTCTAATCTTTAGTCTCTCCCTACTGGTTCCTTCCTTGCTGTCCACAAACATGGCCATATCTCCCCTAACTTTAAAAAACCTTCACTAGATCCCACCATCCCTGCTAACTATCATTCTGTATGTTTCCCCCATTCTCTACTAAATTTTTTTTAAAATTATACTAGGTATCTCTATTTCCACTTTTCCTCCCCCCTTCTAAGTTCTCTACAGTCAAGTCTAGCTTCAGATCTCATCATTCAGCTGAAATAGTTCTTTTCAGTTACCAATGCTTAAGTACTAAGCCTAATAGCCTTTCATTCTTCTTGACCTCCGAACAGCAGGTGATAAGTTGATCACTTTCTGACTTTTCTCTTTTTTTTTTGTGCCATTGCTTTCTTTGGGTTCCCATTCTACCTATCTGACCAACCCTTCTCAGTCTGCTTTGCTGGATCTTTCTTCATGTCATGTTTTCTAACTGTGGGTATCTTTTTAACTTGGTGATCTCATCAACTTCCATTGGTTCAGTTATCATCTCTCTGCTAATGATTCTCATATTTCTGTGGCAATCCCAGCTTTAGTCTCATTTCAAACTAAATATATCCAAAACATAACTCATTATCCCCCCCCCAACCCCTCTCTCCTATTCTGAACTTTCGTATTCTTGTTGAAAGTATCATCATCCTTCTAGTCACTTTGTTTTGTAACCTTTTTGTTATTCTCAGCTCCTACCTCTTGCTTACCCCAAATAGCCAGTCTTTCCATTTTTACTTCCACATTTCTCCTATACTTTCTCTTCTGCTCTCCATTCATACAACCATAGCTCTGGTCCTCATTGCCTCTTGTCTGTACTATTCTAATTGCCTCCTAATTTTGGTCTCCCTGCCTCAATTCCACCCCCCATCTCACCTCCATTCCATCCTCTACATGGCTGCCAAAGTGGATTTCCTAAACTGAAAATCTGACCAGGTCACCCCCGATTTGATAAACTCCAATGGCTTCCTGTTACCTCAAGTATCAAACATAAACTTCTTTCTTCCACAGTTAAAGCTGTTCACAACCTTATCCTTTCATATCTTTCCAGTCTTCTTATCCATCATTCCCTTCCATATGATCCATCCTCACTGGCCTGTTTATTGTTCCCCACATACAGCATCCATTTCTTGTCTCTGGACTTTTACACTAGCTGTCCCCTGTTCCTGAAATGCTATTCCTCATCACCTCCTGTTCTTAGAATCCCTGGCTTCCTTCAAGACTCAGCTCAAATGCTACCTTCTGCAGGAGGCCTTTTCTCATTCCTGTGGCCCTAGTGTCCTCCCCTCTAAGGCTATCTTTCATCTACTCTGTATCATGCTGACTCCCCCATTAGGATATAAACTCTTGGAAGACAGGAACTGTCAGCTTTTTCTTTATAACCTCAGCACAGTTCCTGGCCCATAGTAAGCCTTAATAAATGTTAGTTGATTGGTTGATTAATTTATTTTATTAGTTACCTTTTTTGTCCTATAACAAGGTCTAAGATTTTCTACCTTCACAATTTCAGATAACCTGAAAATTGATCACCCAGTGCACTCACTCACAATTATATCACCTCTAATACAAATCTTTTCTGTGAATACTTGGCCAGGTTAGTTGTTCTTCTCATTTTTTCTTTACTGCCACCTGCTTTAAATAGTATAAATAATGTTTTGTATTTCTATAGCAAAATTTACTTTTACAAAATCTTTCCACGTTTATTTCAGCATTATCCTATCAACAGCTAGTCAGTGGAATACAGGGACCATGCCCATTTGACAGACAAGACTTGAGGTCCAGCTACTTAGTAAAAGTATTGGCATTGGTAAAAGGAACTTGCGTTTATATTGTGCTTTAAGGTTTACAACAACCCTACAAAATGGGTAGTGCAGGTATTAATTTTAGTGTCTTACAGATTTGGAAATTTAGTCTGTGAGAGATTAGATAACTTGCCCCAGGTTATACAGCTAGTTAGTATAAGAACTGGAAGTCTCTCCTGACACCAAGTCCTATATTGTTGGAGTTTTCTTTTTCTCTCTAGTATATCATGCAGTTTCTCAAAAGACTTTTTGTGAGTCTTAAAAGTCTCAAAATACTTTTTATCAAGCAGCTGCCCCCAACAACTCATATTTTTAAAGCACCTTACAATTTACAAAGCACTTTCCCAACTGCAGTTATCTGGGTAAGTTGAACAAGTATTATCCTCCTTATTTTACATCTGAGTATGCTGTAGCTGAGGAAGTTTGTCCAAGGTAGTTAACTGTCAGAGTCAGTAATCAAACCTAATACTTTTCAAAATGAGATGATTTTCAAATGAGGTAATATTTGGTTTTTAAAAAAAGCACCCAGCATAGTGCCTGGCACATAGTAGGCATTATATAGGTATTCTCTTCCCCTTCCTCTTCCCCTTAACTTTACTCCACTGTTGTTCTAACTAGAGCTCAGTTCTCTATGACAAATTTAGTTATGTGTTCTTTAATAGGACAAGTAATCAAAGTCTTTTTTTTGCTGACAAGCTCAATCAACCATTATTCATTGTTCGACTTGGACCTCTGCATAAGAACTAAATTCTCCTTTTGGGCCCTTCCAAACCAGATCATCAGTTCTGATTTTGGTAGCCATGATGGTGGGCAAACTCCCATTGGCTTTCTAACCAAATCTTTTCTTATATTAAAGCTTTAATTATACAGGAATAGAGTAGGGGAATATTTTTGTTCTAAAACAGGATAGCTGTATGAATCTGTACCTCCATTTGTTTCACTTTCTTTTGTGAAAATTTTCTGTAAAAATCAAACAGAATAATGTGAGCCTCTTGTCTGTAATTGAAATTGTGGACATTTTAAATATGTATTTTTTGACATCTGAGCAACAATCAGAATTAAATCAGTTCTTAAAAAACCAAAAAAGCTATTTATTCTTGAATGGATCTAAATGTAATTTTAAAATGCTTTGCCAGTTTTGATTATATAGTATATAAGATCATAAATATTAATTTCCTACTTAACCTGGTAGGTGGGTAATGGAATTGGAGGTTAGAGCAACGCAAGGCAGAAATTTAGAAAGTGTGAATCAGAGCTAATTATTTCATAACTTCAGGCCACTGTGATAGAAAAAAAAATATGAAGTACAGCATTATAATTTTATATACTGTTAATTTAAAGGAACTCACACAATTTAACTAATTTTTAATTTCTAATGTTCTCAAAAGCATAATATCTTCTGTATGTTAAAGGAATAATATTTATTAGAATAGCTAGTTTGTTTTTATTAAAAGTCCTTTGGGTAAAACTGTTAATAGCTCATAATTGGAGACATAAATTAATTTAGGTATTTCTGAAGGAGAAGAGCTATTAAATTAGAAGTGCAACACTTTTACTTCATTTGAGTATTAAAGAATTTACACATTTACACAGTCACTGACCTCTTTTCACCTTATTATTTCTAGAGATTTGTGTGGAAGCATTTGGTCATTGCAGTAATGGTTTGCTCACTATTAAAGGGAAAAGTCCTGGGTGAAAAATTTTTTTCTCAGAATTTTACTTTTAAGAGATAGCTAGAAGAAAGGCCATTTGAGTTCTTAGATGATATTTATTAAGAAACTATTCCTCACTCTAAACTTCAAAGTGAACTTCTGCAAATTCCATGAAAAATCCCTTTTTCTGTAACCGTCTACCTTGACTACCTGCTTTGACTACCAAGGCAAAGTTGGATTTTTTTTATACCTACATTATAGCTAGTAACAGGAGGAGAGGGGAAAACATATACAAATGAATAGTAGTATGAAAATACTCATTCGTTCTGTGGATATTAAATATGGAAATTCAAGTATAGTTGGTTCATTTACAAAATGACTGACCAATAATGCAAAATGACGCTGTATATAAGGTGAATCTATAGATTCTGTGGGTTGATGTGTATGTTGGTTGTTATATACCTAGATTTATGATGAAAAAAGAAAACCTGAAAGAAAGGAATTTTGACTCTTTTTATATCTTCCCTTAGTCTTCCTGCAACAAAGATCCAAATAATATAATAGTATCTTATATTTATTTAATCCTTTTAATTTTTCAAAGTGTTTTCCTATTTACTATGTCATTCATTCTTCATGGCAACCTTATGAAATACCTAGGCAGTTGTTTTCTCAGTTTTACAGATGAGGAAACTGATGCCCAAGGAGCTTAAGTTACTTAAGGCCAAACAAGTTAATTAGTCATATGGCTGGTAAAATAACTGAGATCTTCTGATTCTCAGACCTGTGTTCCTTCTACTAGGTCATCAGTCAGTCAGCAAGTACTTATTAGATGCTTACTATTTCCCAAGCACTGTGCTAAGTAGTGGGAATTCCAAGAAAGGCAAAAAATATGATCCCTGCCATTAAAAAACTCACATTCTAATGAAGGAAATAAGAGCAAAAAATTATGCACTTAAGGTATGTACATTGTAAATGCAGGGAACTACCAAAGGGAAGAAATTAACAGTGTGTTGGAAGGTAGGGAAGGAGAAGGAACAGAAGCCCACCTGCAGAAGGTGGGATTTGAACTGAATCTTGAGCGAAACCAGGAGATGGAGGTGAGGAGAGTGAGCATTCTAAGCATTAGTAACAGTCAGTGAAAAGGCAGAGTTGAGAGATGGATTATGGTATTCAAGGATCAACAAGGAGGCAGGCCAGTGTCCTAGGTTGTAGAATACCTGGAAGGGAATAAAGTGTAAGAAAACTGGAAAAGTAGGAAGGGGTCAGGTTGTGAAGGACTTTAAAAGCCAAACAGAGGATTGTATATTTGATTCTGGTGGTAAGAGGGAGCCTCTAGACCTAATTGAGCAGGAAGGGCGGCATGGTCAGAAGATCACTTTGACACCTGAGTGAAGGATGGATTGGAGTGGAAAGAGACTTCAGGTATGGAGACCAGCCCGAAAGCTATTGCATTAATCTAGGCATGAGGTTATGAGAGCCTACAAAAAGATGGTAGCTGTATGAGTGAAAAAAAGAGGATATATGTGAGAGATGTTGTGAGGGTAAGAAGAAGATTTGGCAACAAATTGGATGTGTATGGTGAGTGTGAGTGAGAGGTTGAAGGTGACACTTCTCTTTCAAGCATAGGCAGGATGGTGGGGTCTTGACAGGAATGAGTAAGTTTGGAAGAGGGAAGGATTTGGAGGGAAACATGATGAGTTCTGTTTTGTACATGTTGGGTTTGAGATGTCCATGGGGCATTCAGATGTTGATGTCCAAGAGATAGTTGGTTATGAGAGACTGTAGCTCTGGAGGTTTGAACTTGATGTAGAGATTATATTAATTATCCTCTGACATCCCATATCATAAAGGTAATAAATTGTCCTAAAATAGATTGTACAGAATATGGGCCCAAACACTTCAATCAAATAAAACCAGCCTGTCAAGAGATCCTACTTAGTGTTTATTGCCTTTTGATTACCTCAGTTTTTACCTAAAAAGTGCACAAAAGTCTCTGGTATTATTTTCCAGATTTGACTTGTAGAGTTCTGTAGAGTTCATACCACAGACTTGTTTAAACGTGTGTTTTACATTTAATAAGTCACTTGGCAGCAACTTCAGGATGTTGCATGGTGGTGCATCATTTGTATCTACATAACACTTTCCTTACAGAAGTTAATTAAAAATGATTAAACCTAGTCTCAGACATGTTATAGCTTGTCTAGGATCACACATTGAATCAGTGGCAGAGTCATGGATGAAAAACTTTCATTTCCTGCCCTTGACTAACATTCTTCATGTTGTCACACTGCCTCCCTGAGGGTAGGGTCAAATCTGAATAAAAATCACTTGTCAAATTAAGACATAGCAGAGAGTACACCTAGTCATTCTCTTAGTTAGACTCGTAAAGTCTTAATAGTTGTCATGGACCTTCAACAAATTCAACAACATTTGTTAAGTGCCTAATATGTGCTAGGAACTTTGGTAGGCACTGGAGATAGAAAGATGAAAAATGATACAGTATATGCCCTTAAGGACTTCCACCTACTAGAGGTTATACAGTATAGAAATAAATAATAAATATAATGTAAGTTAGAGTTGATGGGGGCAAAGGAAAGATCCAGACAAAGTGCCCCAGGGTAATTTGAGGAGGGGCAGCTAAGTGGCACAGTGGATAGAGCACCAGCCCTGGATTCAGGAGGACCTGAGTTCAAATCTGGCTTCAGACACATAACACTTACTAGCTGTGTGACTCTGGACAGGTCACTTAACCCCAGTTGCCTCACTAAAAAAAAAAAAGTTGAGAAGTAACCACAATAATATAATCGAAAACAGTATCAAAAGATGTCAGAACTCTGATAAATATAGTAGTGTCTAAGTGTACTGTTGATGAAACATGCTTTCCTCGGTTATCAGACATATCCAATGTTTTGATTTTTTCCTCCTTAGCTGCACTATTTTGTTGCAAGAGAATTTGGGGACAGTCATTCAGCAGTGAAAGAAAGCTATCTATCTATCTATCTATCTATCTATCTATCTATATTTAAAGAATATTTATTTTAAAAAATAAAATTAAAGAAGAGAGAGAACCCTTGCAGCTGGGGACATTAGGGAAGGTTTCTAAAAGGCAGTAACATTTGCTTTGAACTTTGAAAGAGAAATGTTTTGTTAGGTGGAAATAAGGAGGGAATGTCATCCAAATCTACACCAGTACCCAGAAGTGTGTCAAGCTGGGAGAACAGAGATATGGTACAGTTTAGCTGAAACTGAAAGCATGTGAGGGAGGGTCTTCATTACCAGGCAGGCTAAGATATATATATTTTATCCTAAAGGCAGCAGGGAGCCACTGAAGGATTTATGACCAGGGGACTGACATGGTCAAGCTTAGACATTAGGAAGAATATTTTGCCAACATCATTAAAAACAGTTTGGAGAGGGGAGAGAACAGAGGCAGAAAGGCCAATATGGAGCTGTTATATTAGGCTAGCTATGAGACAAGAAGGGCTTGGACTAGCATGGGGGCAGCCTGCACAGAGATTTTATGAGAGGAAAATGAATGTCCCCAAAGTCCTATTCCAATGTCTCTCTTTGATCTGGAGGTGACCCTGGTTTCCCAAATCTGAACTAGTGGAGCACAATCTCTGTTGGATCCTATCAGTCTGCAGAGACCTTGAGGACTGGATTTTCTTTCCAGGGACCAACATGGCTAAGTACTGAGAAGCTCATTCCCAGTAGGTTGGCCACTAGTTATGAATTCTTTGGCTATGGTAACCAAAGAAATAAAGAAAAAATACAAAATGTCTTTCATTTGTATGCAGCTCTTTGAAGGTGGCAGGATTGTGGGAAAAGGAAGAATAAGTTAAAAAGAAACTGTTTCTAGACCATCTACAAACATTAATCTAACTGTTGATTCTCTAAATGTGAGATCTTTGTTTAGTGGTTATACAAGTTAAGGAACTGAATAATATCTTCATATTTCATTATAACTGCAACCAAGTCAAATCAATAAGCATTTGCTAAGTACTTACTAATATACTAAAAACTGGGGATACAAAGAAGACAAAAACATAGACCCTGCCCTCAAGGAGCTTATATTCCAGTGGTGGAGACAACACATAGACAACAGGGTAGATATAAGATATGTACAGAGTGAATAAACGGGACCCTGAGAGGGGAAGGCATTAGCAGCTGGCAGACCCAAAGACCTCCTGGAGTAGGTGGGATTTGATCTGAGTCTTGAAGGAAGTCAAAACTAGGAGGCAGAAGTGAGGAGGGAGAGCATTCTAGGTAAGGAAGACAGAGCAAACGCTTCGAGTGTCATATTCAAAGAACTACAGCATAGGCCAGTATAGCTGGATTGTAGATAGAATTATTCAGTCAATCATGTTTGACTCTTCATGACCCCATTTGGGGTTTTCTTGGCAAAGATACTGGAGTGGTTTACTGTTTCCTTCTCTAGCTCATTGTACAGATGAGGAAACTGAAGCAAACAGGGTTAAATGACTTGCCCAGGGTCATTTAACGTTTCTGAGGTCACATTTGAACTCAGGTCTTCTGGACTTCAGGCAAGCACTCCATCTACTGCACCACCTACTTGCCCTATAGATTGAATAAGTGTATAGGGTGTGTTCAGGGAAGACTAGTACCTCTGGTGTGAAGGCTGCCAAACCCTTTTCAGGGTTGCTTCCCATCTTTGGTGTCTACCTTATTTACCCAGCTGTTACCTGTGGCTCCGAGAAGCTGTACATACTCAGTGGCTGCACCCTGGTAAACCATTTTGGCAGGTGGGCTAAACCAGGTTGAGGGTAATCAATGGGTGTCAAACCCGAGATGTCTAACCCAAGCCTGTGAAGACTCCGCCTGGCAGAATGGGCAGATGAGAATGATTTGTTCCAATGGCTATGAAAGTGGCTGACGCAGGTGCTATGGGGCACATAGAGCTTGATTAGACGTTGAAGGTCTTCTGACTGGACTGAAGCAGCGGTGGAATTCGGCAGCCCAGGTGTCTGAGCAGCGTTTCAAGGATCACACTGCTCACCTCCTGGTGTGAGGAAGGGGCTAGAAAAGATACCTTAAAAATTGTCTGCCTCACCCAACCTTGATCTGCTTATTACAGCAGGTGGGGATCCCACCCTGTGGTTGAAACACAAAAACACGTCCAAACTTTTGCAAAGATGACTCCACTCGCCATTGGTACTTGGAATGTGCACATGCTCATGGACAGCGAGAAATCCAGGAGACCTGAAAGATGAACAGCTCTTGTTGCAAGAGAACTTGGCAAGTATCATATCTAAATAGCAGCCCTGATTGAAACAAGACTGGCAAATGAAGGCCAGCTTACTGAAGTCAGAGCTGAATTCACATTTTTCTGGAGTGGCCACAGTAAAGGGGAGTGCCGTGAAGCTGGTATATGTTTTGCAGTCAAAACTGACCTAGTCAACAAGCTTGTATGCCTACCAAAAGGAGTGAAGGATAGGCTCATGACGATGCAGTTGCCACTTGCAGGAAAATGCCACACCATCATCCTCAGTGCCTATGTTCCCACCATGACAAAGCCTGATGAGGTCAAAGAAAATTTTTATGAAGACCTGGAGACCCTTCTCATCAATGTGCTTGAATAGAAAAGAATATACTTTTTTCTCAGTGGTACATAGCATCTACATTGAAATGGGAATAGAAAGGAATATACCTTCTTCTCAGTGGTACATGGCACCTACACAAAAATTGATCATGTATCAGGGCATAAAAACCTCGCAACCAAATGCAAAAAAAGCAGAAATATTAAATGCATCTTTTTCAGATCTTAATGCAATAAAAATTACATTCAATAAAGGGAAGTGGAAATATAGATTAAAAATTAATTAGAAACTAAATAATCTAATCCTAAAGAATGAGTCAAAGAACAAATCATAGAAACAATCAATAATTTCATTAAACAGAATGACAACAATGAGACAACATACCAAAATTTATGGAATGTAGCCAAAACAGTACTTAGAGGAAAATTTGTATTTCTAAATGCTTACATCTATAAAATAGAGAAAGATCAGTGATTGGGCATGCAACTAAAAAAAAAAAACCTAGAAAAAGAACAAATTTTAAATCTCCACTTAATCACCAAATTAGAAATCCTGAAAATCAAAGGAGAGATTAATATAATTGCAAGTAAGAAAACCATTGAGCTAATAAATAAAAATAGTAGTTGGTTTAATGGGAAAAAAACAATAAAATAGATAAACCGTTGGTTAATTTGATTTAAAAAAAAAGAAAAAAGAAAACCGAATTACTAGAATCAAAAATGAAAAGAGTGAATTCATCACCATTGAAGACAAAATTAAATCAATTATTAGGAGCTATTTTGTCCAATTATATGCCAAGAAATCTGAAAATCTAAGTCAAATGGATGAATATTTGTAAAACCATAAATTGCCCAGATTAACAGAAGAGGAAATAGAATATGTAAACAACCCCATTTTAGGAAAGAAAATTGAACAAACCATCAGTGAGCTCCCTAAGAAAAAAACTCAGGACTAGATGGATTAACAAGTTAATTCTACCAAACATTTAAAGAACGATTAATTCCACTACTATGTAAACTATTTGAAAAAACAGGTAAAGGAAGAGTCCCACCAAATTCCTTTTATGACACAAATGTGGTCTTGATATCTAAATCAGGAGGAGCAAACACAGGGAAAGAAAACTGTAGACAAATTTCCTTAATAAATATTGATGCAAAAAATATAAATAAAATACGAGCAAGGAGATTACAACAATATATCACAAAGATCATATACTGTGACCAGGTGGGATTTATACTGGAAATGCAGGGCTGGTTCAATATTAGGAAAACTATCAGCATAATCGACCATATCAATAACAAAGCCAGCAAAATCATATGATTATCTCAACAGATGAAGAAAAAGTTTTTGACAAAATATATCACTAATTCCTATTTAAAAAAAAACACTACAAAGCATAGAAATCAATGGAGCTTTCTTTAAAATGATAAGTAATATTTATTTAAAACCATCAGCAAGCATTTTTTGTGATGTGGATAAGCTAGCAGCCTTCCCAGTAAGATCAAGGGTGAAGCAAGGGTGCCCATTATCAACATAATTATTCAATATTGTACTAGGAATGCCAGCTATAGTAATAAGAGAAGAAAAAGAAATTGAAGGATTAGACTAGGCAATGAGGAAACAAAATTATCATTCTTTGCAGATGATATGATGGTATACTTGGAGAATCCTAGAGAATCACTTAAAAACTGGTTGAAATAATTAAGAACTTTAGCAAAGTAGCAGGATATAAAATAAACCCACATAAATCATCAACAATTCTGTGTACTACCAACAAAACCCAGCAGGAAGAGATAGAAAGATAAATTCCATTTAAAATAACTGTAGACAGTATAAAATACTTGGGAGTCTACTTTCTAAGACAAACCTAGTACCTATATGAATACAATTACAAAACATTTTTTACACAAAGTCAAATCTGAACAATTGGAAAGATGTTAATTGCTCAAAGGTAAGCTGAGCCAATATAATAAAATGATGATTCTACCTAAATTAATTTACTTATTCAGTGCTATATACTAAATGACCAAAAATTATTTTATGGAGCTAGAAAAAATAATATCAGAATTCATCTGGAAGAACAAAAAGTCAAGAATATCAAGGAAATTAATGAAAAAAAATGTGAAGATAGCCTAGCTATAGCAGATCTCAAACTGTATTATAAAGCAATAATCATCAAAATTATCTGTCACTGGCTAAGAGATAGAGTAGTGAATCAGTGGAATAGATTGGGTATACAGTACACAGTAGATAATGACCGTAGTAACATGATGTTTGATAGATCCCGGTTTTGGGGACAAGAACTTACTATTTGACAAAAATTGCTGGGAAAACTAGAAAGCAATTTGACAGAAGCTAGGTATAGACCAACATCTCACACCATCTATCAAGATAAGGTCAAAAAGATAAGGTACATGATTTAGAGATAAAGGGTGATACCATAAACAAATTAGGAAAGCATGGAATAGTTTACCTATCAGATCTTATGCTAAGGGAAGAATTTATGACCAAACAAGGGTTAGAAAACATTACAAGATATAGGTAGTTTTCATTGCATTAAATTACAAAGGTTTTTCACAAACAAAACCAATGCAGCCAAGATTAGAAGGAAATCAGAAAAGGGGGGGTTTACAGCAAGTTTTTCTGATAAAAGCCTCCTTTCTTAACTATATAGAGAAGTGAGTCAAATTTATAAGAATATAAGCCATTCCCCGATTGATAAATGGTCAAAGGATATGAACAGGCAGTTTTCAAATGAAGAAAGCTTCCTATAGTCATATGAAAAAAATGCTATAAATCACTATTGATTAAAGAAATACAAATGAAAATAACTCTGAGGTACCACCTCACACCTATTAGATTGGCTAATATGATTAAAGGAAAATGACAAATATTGGATGGGATGTGCGAAAAATTGGGAAACTAATGCATTGTTGGTGGAGTTGTGAATTGATCCAACCATTCTGGAGAGCAATTTGGAGCTATGCCCAAAGGGCCATACAACTGTGCATACCCCTTGTCCAAGCACTAATAGGTCTGTAACCCAAAAAGATTTTTAAAAAATGGAAAAGGACCTTTTTTGCACAAAAATATTCATAGCAGCTCTTTTTGTGGTGGCAAAGAAGTGGATACTGAGGGGATGCCCATCAACTGGGGAATGACTGAACAAGTTGTGGTATATGAATGTAATGGAATGCTATTGTGCTGCAAGAAATGATAAGCAGAATGCTTTTAGAAAAACCTGGAAAGACTTGCATGAACTGATGCAAAGTGATGTCAGGAGAACCAGGAGAACATTGTACACAGCAATATTTTATGATGATCAGCTGTGAATGACTTATCTATTCTTAGTAATACAAAGATCCAAGATAAATCCAAAGAACTTATAATGAAAAATGCTGCCCACCTCCAGAGAAAAAAAACTGATGATGTCTCAATGCAGATTTAAGCATGATATTTTTTACTTTATTTTTTTTTGGGGGGGGAAGAGGAGGTCTGTGTTTCTTTCACAATGTGACTGATAAGGAAATATGTTTTCCATGACTGCACATGTATAACCTATATCAAGTTGCATGCCATCTTAGGGAGGGGTGGGGGAGAGAATTTGGAACTCAAAGTTTTTAAAAATGGGTGTTAAAAATTGTTTTCATATAATTGGAAAAAACGAAATATAAAAAAAGAAGAAAAAGAGGGGATAGGATGAAGAGTGCCCAACAAAGGGTTAGCTTTGTCAGGTAGGGCCCCCTTTTCATCCAATACCACAGTGTAGTAGCATGTAGTGGAAGGAAATGTTTGAGTGATGTGAGATGAGGAGGAGGGATGACAGAAAACAAATCGAAGTTGAAATAAGTAGAAAGATGCCTCATAGTTTTTCCTTGGAAAGGCAAGGAAAGGAGTTGGTAGAGTTAGATTGGGTAGCTAGGTGGCACAGCAGATAGAGTGCTAGACTGAGGTCGGAAAGACTCATCTTCCTGGTTCAAATCTGGCCTCAGACATTTATTAGCTTTGTGACCCTGGGTAACTCATTTAATCTTGTTTCCCTCAGTTTCCTTATCTGTAAAATGGGTTGGAGAAAGAAAATGGCAAACCACTCCAGCATCTTTGCCAAGAAAACCCCAAATGTGGTCATGAAGAGTTGGACACCACTGAAAAATGACTGAACAACAACAAAAATAACAACAAAGAATTGCGTTTTATCATACATCCAAAGGCAGCAAAAACAAACAAACAAACAAAAACAAATGTACTTTCATGAGTCACTTAAAGTTGTCATATTAAATTTCTCATGATAAGCATTTGCAAAAAGACCAAAAGGAAGATATTTACAGGCTATTGCAAGATATTTTGCAGATGGTGATAAGAGAATATCTCTATATAGACTTCAATAAAACCCTCAGATTAAATCAAAATAGACTTAAATAATCATTGACTTCAGTTCAAGATGAGCACAACAGAGAATGATGACAATATGTTGGGGGGAAAATGGTTCATGGGTAAGAAATAAGAAAGTCTTAAGTCTTTAGAATATTCTATAATTTCATATCCCTATATTATGAATGTTTTCTTTAGGAAGAGGATATAGAGGCACTGGACATGGCAAGCCCTAAATAACATCACAGAAAGTCAAATTGATTATATTTTAACAGACCAGCAATGACTGGTTCCTCATGTGGGAATGATTTTCTGAATCAATTCTTCTTGAATAGCTAACTCATTAGAACAAAAGTGAAAATCAATATCAAATTACAAGAAGAATAAATGTGAGATATGCTAAAAATTACGTACCTATATGATATACACTTTAAGCTGATTGACCTTGAAAAATGGAAACTGGATAAAAGAACAGATATTAATGCATTTCCTAAAGAAGTTTAACCCATATAAATCAATCACTGTAAGAAGGAGAGCAAGAAAGCCTAAAGACTACTTCAGCCAGAAAATACCTGATCTCCATTTAAAGCAGCTAGATTTGGCAACCAAGAGAAATACAGACTTAAAATCTATTTTTTTTTTAATTTTTGGGGGGGCTAGGCAATGGGGTTGAGTGACTTGTCCAAGGTCACAAAGCTAGTACATGTAATGCGTCTAAGGCTGGATTTGAACTCAAGTCCTCCTGACTCCTGGGCCAGTGCTCTATCCACTGTGCTACCTAGGTGCCCCCCAATTTTATTTATTAAGGCCTAAGGAAAATGGTGGAAGATGTTATTACTTCATAACATAGTGAGAACCAGTGGAGGACAAGCTAAATTCATAGAAGGTTTGGTTTGAGACAAGATCATCCTGAGGACATTTAGTGATGAAACTGGGAACATGCTGTCAAGATTTCTATAACAAATAATTTTTTTCCATAAATGAGTACGAAGCAATTACATTTAGACTCTTAACATTGCAATTCTTTGTGTGCTGCGTTAGCAAGCAAAATGCCAATAAAGGAAACAAATATGAGAAGGTCTTCTGCACTAGGGCAAGAATACAGAGAAGTGCTTGATTTATGCTGTAAGTGACACAGCTGTGGTGGAATTGAGGCATTAATCCACAAAAATATTTGCAATCCAGGGGATATTCTCAAGGAGGATATGCTGTGATTGATTGAGATAGAGTGGAAGTAAAGTTCATGGAAGCTGATGGAGGTTGATGAGTTTGGAGTCCAGTGTTAGAAATGACATCATTAAAAATACTGGATTCCCCAAAGTCAGGTTGGTCGGGTTGGAGTGAAAAAGAAGACTGTTATCTAAGTATTGACGTCATTGAGAAATGAAGGGGAGAGAGAGAAAGAGAGAGAGAGACAGAGAGAGACAGAGAGAGAGATCTAGTAGTTGGTAGATTACAGCAAGAAAGATCTAAACAAGGTGATAGGATTGGATGATGTGAACTTCAAAAGAATAAAGATTGCTGACTTTTGGTGGCAGAAGCCAAGGAGTGTTTGAAGGGCTCATCTATTCTAACTTCCTAACTAGTGAAGGTACCTTCTGACACAGTTATCCAACTTTTCTTTGAACACTCCCAGTGATAGGAGCTCAGCTCCTCATGAAGCAACCCATTCCATTTCTGGTCATCCTTAATAGATAGAAGTTCTTATGCTGAGTCTAAGATTTTTCCTCCCTCTGTTTTCACCCATTTGGCACTTACTTCTGCCTGAAACTATGGAGAATAAACCTAATCTTTCTTCCACATTATAGCCCTTTAAGAGGAAAGGTATTGCATGTTCTTTCAGTCTTTTCTAGGCTAAGTGTCCTCAGTTTCTTTAACTACTCAGGTGATGTGTTTTCTAGATCCTTTGATATCTTGATCATCTTCTGGGCATACTCTACCTTTTTAGTGCTTCTCTTAAAATGTGACAGGTAACATTAAGGTGGCAGCCCAAATATATTTTGACCACAGAATATACAAGGGGTTCCAAAAGTCTTAGTTCCGTTGTAAACTATTATCAATTTTAAAAAGCACTAAGATCCAGTATTGAACTTTTTTTTCCTGCCTTGTTTTATTAATATTAGCCTAATAACACATTAGGGTTCTTGGCATCCAGATCATTCATATTGAACTTGCAGTCAGCTGAAATGAATTAGTCATTTTCTTGTGAATAAGTTGACCTCCATAAGTACACTGATACACTTGATTTTTTTAAACCTAAAAATAAAACATGACATTTATCTATATTATATTTCATTCTCTTAGATTCAAATTCAAAATCTTGTGATTCATTGTCCTAGACTGTCAAGATTTCTTTGGGTCTTTATTCCATTATTTAACACATCAACTGTTTCTTTCATTTTAGTTATTTAAAGATTTTATAAGCATGCCTTCTAAATCTTCATCTAACACTTTTATAAAAATAGCATCAAGTCTAAAATAGAGATGTGGACATGTCCCTAGAGATTCCAGTTAACAATCAACACTCTTGGTATATGGTTGTTTAACCATTTATAGCTCTACCAGATATCTTTTCTTTCCCTTTCTGCCCACCATATTGGTTTCTTTAATACATCAACCGATTGTACCCCACTGAGATAATTTGTGATTGTGTTGTTAGAATTTAGTTTTCTAGATAATCTTACATAAGAATTGCCAGCGTGGATCTGTGTAGCTCTATGTTTTGTCTTTGGCAATGACAAATGACACCAAAAATAGAAAAGTTATATGTGTTATATGTGCTAGATAATATCCTAATTTCCTTTAAATACCCATTATTGATATTATCTATGAATTTATCTAACTTTTTTTGGTGGGTCATTTATATATTCACCCCTTTCTGTTTCTTGGTTAACTACACCATAAGTTTATTATCTGTTGTGCTGAAGTAGTATTTGCTTTTACTTATTTTAAACTTCCTTTTTTCAGACTTTAAGAAATGTTTTCTGGTTTTAGAATAAACCGCCTGATGTGAACTGTTTATGACCCCTTGCCACACATATTGATGAATATTCTTCACAAAGAAAGGTAAATTACAGTTCTGGATCTGAGGGGAAATGTATCATTTCTGTTACAAGACTAAGCATTAAAAAAGAATCTGTAGTGATTTTAATTGTTACTTTGCCTTTCAGGGAAAAAAATTAGGAGAGCATTTATTCAGTGAGGTGATTAGAAACCACATCCTGAAGGTGTTCATTAGTTATGATTAAGAAGGTTTTTGGGGCTATTAGTTCTGTTATTACAAGAAACAGGTAAAAATGAAAGATTTTTGAGAGAGAGAGCTCACTCCATGTAAGGAGGCATCTCTCTGCTGACCAAAATCCTGAGGCAATATACCAAGCACCAAGCACAGTGGTAGGCAGTATATACATATTCCATGGTTTAATGAATGTCCGCATTAGAAAAATGGAATTTAGTTATTTCATATCTTACCCTGTACTATAATGTGGCTTATACTACTGTTTTTATGATAAGATCTCTGAAGGTTAGAATATATTTCCTATCATTTGATTGCATAATGACACAACGAAAACATCACACTGCTGAAATGCTTATGTAGGCAGGTATTTAGTGAGAAAGGAAACATGACTCAGGCTTTCTGACTCAGCCTTTTATTTCTATTTAGTTAGAAGGGAATTTCACTGAGTATTGCAGAGAATGTAGGGAACTGAAAACCAGCCAGTTAGTTCCCGTTTTCTTTTTGTCCTTGAAGATCTGACTATTGTAGATGAATACATGGAAATACTGCTATCTGTGCCCTTGAGTGCTATTCCCAGGTCAGTGAGTCAGAGACAGTAGCCTTTTAAAATTTTTAAGCAAAAGAAATTATGTATGGTTTTATGTCTGCTAAACTTGATATATCAGCTGAATCATTTAGAGGCAAGTTGGTGATTCAGTGGAAAAAGCACTGGGCTTGGAATCGGGAAGATCCAGATTCATATTCTGCCTCAGACACTGACTAGCTATATGACCATGGGCAAATCACTTACCTCTCTGGGCCTCAGTTTTGTCATCTGTAGAATGAGGTGGTTGGACTTAAATGGCCTTCCAACTCTAAATCGATGATCTTATGATTTAATTCTACTTTATAGTTTCTGTCATAGAGAAGCTCAACTGTGTTTTCTATTAATTGCAATACCCATTGATTCTTGTGAAAGAGACAGGAAATAGCACAGAGGAGTTTGGACTATGGTAACTGATAAAGCTAAGAACAGAACTCCCTGGTAGTCTTCGGCTAATGATTTATCAATTCAATTAATTGAAAATCAGCAAATGTTGCCCTCACACTTAAGCTTACCTTCCATCTGCTCCATATGTCTCTCATTTGTATCTCACTATTTTCATGTGTGTCTCCCTCATTACACTGTAAGTTCCTTGAAGGCAGGGATGATTTTTGCCTTCCTTTGTATCCCTAAAACTTAGCACAATGCTTGGCATGTAGTAAACACTTAAATGTTTGTTGACTGACTGAATAGTGTATATGGTGTACCTACTAAGTAGGTAATAGGCAAAATGTAAGATGTACCAAAAGGGAATTCCCTATGGATAGTAAAATATAATGTTTTAGGTTCTAGATTATTCTCCTACCAGCAGGCTTTTATTTCCAAGCATATCATTGTATTTTCCAAAAGAACATATAGATGTGGGTTTTTTAACCTTTCTCTTTTTTATAAAGACCATTTAAAACAGAATGCTGAACAAAAATGTAAATTGTTTCTTAGCAGAGATACCTATCTCTTCTTCTACATCCTTCATGAATTTAATGATCAGAGTGATGAAAAGAAGAGAAAACTATGACCCTGACTGTTATTTTATAGATAGAAATCTCCTTGTTGAAGGAAGGACCTTTCAGTGTTTTTAATTTATTAATCAGTTATAATTTAGTGGCTAGTTTTAGCCTATGGTCCAAGTAAAGATAATTAAAGGCCCTATTTTGCCCTTTTGAAACATTTTTTTTTCCTTGAGGGCATTGGTCACTTCCTTCTTATCAGAGTCCTTTTCTGAAACTTCACGTGTGTGGCAGCAGGGTGGCCTTCTTTTAAGGGATGTATACATGAGTCAGAGCAGTCATTGTGTCAGTATAGGATGCTGGTCTTCCTGAGTTGGTCTATGGGCTATGAAAACACTGTTGTCTACTAAAGTGCTGTTCCATCCTTTGTACCAGAGTAGCATCACCAGGAGGATACTGGCACACTTTAAGAAGTAGTTTTTTATGACAACAATTAATTTGAAATTGTTGAAAACTATACATTTTCTCAGATGTGATCCAGGTTGGATTCAGCCTGATCAAATGTAATGCAATTCTGGGCCCACCTGATTTTTTCTCTTTTTCTTTTATCCAAGGTGTATATATGGTAGTAGAGTACTTAAATAGGCTGCCTGTTAGATTCTATGTCACGATCTAGGCATATTATTCTTTACCTGCTTTGTCTGTTATGAATGGCTAGGTTTTTTATGTCTTCTAAGTAAATGTTTTATGTGGAGCTCAAAGCAATTAGAACATTGTTGTCTAAAATAGGATCATCTTTATTGATAAGAAATCCTTCTACTATTTGGACTTTAGATAGGACATTCTCTATCAAACAGGCAAACACGTTTGGTGAACCTTTCTCTTTATAATAATATAGACTGGTGTAATAGAAAGGGAGCTAGTAGGAGTCAGGAGAGATGTGGGCTTGAATCCTGAGACTGGTACTTCGTAGCTTTCTTTATGACCATGGGAAAATCACTTCATTTCTCCAAGTCTCGGT
The DNA here is from genome assembly GCF_900497805.2 of Vombatus ursinus. Classification (NCBI taxonomy): domain Eukaryota; kingdom Metazoa; phylum Chordata; class Mammalia; order Diprotodontia; family Vombatidae; genus Vombatus; species Vombatus ursinus. The sequence continues at coordinate 28,696,735 of NW_020954556.1, read as the reverse complement.
TTACTCATCTGTAAAACTAAAATAATAATACCAGTAGTCTCTAACCTCCTTGAGTTAATGTGAGGATGAAATAAAGCAATGAATGTTAAGTGTGATGTGAACCTTAAAACACTATGTAAATGTCATTTATTATTATCATCTATGATCACATCACTCATAGAATCCTACATGTTTTTGGTCATCATGCAATAGACACAATAGGAGTTTATATCTCTAGGTCATTTGTGTGATTAAAGTTGTGTCTGTTTTGGAAAATTGCCATTAAAATATTTCTTTTTTCCTTTTCATATTTTCATCAATGATTCCATCTGTGTGAGACCATTCTCATAAACATTTTTCTAGAGATGACAAAGGCGTATGATTCACAAATTGCTGAGCTCTTCTTGGTTGTTTTTTTAAAAATATTACTACCTATAATTTTCCTTTATTATTTTGGATTTTTCCCATCTTTGAGATATTGAAAATTGATTCCTGAGTGCCTTTAAAATTGTGTCACCTCAGATCAGGGTTTTCTTATGTATTTGGTCAGATGTGCCTGTTCTTCTTAACTTTATCTTCTTGAGTGTCATTGCTTTGTGGTTGTTCAGTTGTTTCAATTTATGACTCTTCATGATCCCATTTGGGATTTTCTTGGCAAAGTTACTGGAGTCGTTTGCCGTTTCCTTCTCTAGTTCATTTTACAGATGGGGAAACTGAGGCAAACAAGGTTAAGTGACTTGCCCGGGGTCACACAGCTAGTAGGTATCTGAGGCCAGATTTGAAGTCAGGTCTTCCTGACTCTAGACCCAGTGCTCTATCCCATTGCTCTACCTAACTGCTCTGAGTGTCATTACTACTTCTCACAAATGTACTATAGACATTTGAACTCCACTTAAATGGTGAAATTCAAATTCTACTGTGATTATACTATTATCACTGATAAGAGTTCATTACTAAAAAATGTGAGCAGATCTGTATCACTTTACAAATATTTTTTGTTCTTCTTATACTTTAGTCTATGAATGCTCTTGAGATGATCTACCTCGGTTTGGTCTAACACCAAACTCTGTGCAGTATTGTTTTTCCTTCACTGATTTTCCTTGTTCATTTTTTGGGGGTGGGTAAAGGGGTAAGAGTAGAGTAATATTGGGTATAATTTTAAAATAATTTTTGTTGATTTTTTTTCTTTACATCATATTTCCTTAAAGGTTTCCCTCCTCCTCTTGGAGAGCCATCTCATATAATAAATAGCATTTTAAGAGACAAAAAAAGAAGAAGAAGAAAAAGAATCAGCATAATTGATCAATATGGGGCAGCTAGGCGGCACAGTGGATAGAGCACCATCCCTGGAGTCAAGAGGACCTGAGTTCAAATCCGGTCTCAGACCCCTAACATTCACTAGCTGTGTGACTGTGGGCAATTCACTTAACCCCAATTGCCTCATATTAAAAAACAAAAGTAACTGATAAATACATTAAAAAAGCCTGAAAATATGTGAAGTATGAAATACTTATAGACTTCCTACCTCTTCCTGCTCATATTTTTTTTTTCATCAAAAATCATAGTTATTAGCAAAACCAGAACTCTGACATCGTTTTGTTTTTTTTTTTGTTTTTGTTTTTTACTGTCTGGTACACTAATCTAGATCAGCAGTAGGTAGACTGTAACCCAGGTACCACTCAGAGGCAATGCTCAGAGGCATTGTACCATATGCAACAGTATTTTTCTTTTCTTTTCTTTTTATTCTGAGCCCCACGCACCAAACAGAATGAGTATTTCCATATATATAGTAAGAGAGAAAATTAAGATTGTATATGAAATGGCCAATCTCAAGGCTTTCTAGCTTTTCTTTTTTAAACACATGATAAATTCAACATCTGACTTTCAAAAGTGTCCTGCTTGTCTGTGATTCTTTATAGCTCCCTTCCGTTCTTTTCTGCACATTTAAAAATGTATTAGCTAACAGTGGTATAACTCTCTTTACATATATCATCATATATTTGAATGTGGAATCACAGTTGATCCTCACAACAACCCCACATTATAGATGCTATTATTACCCCTATTTTATAAGATGAGGAAACTGAAGATAAGATAGGTCAATGACTTGCCCAGGATAAGGAAGTATCTAAGAAGTCAGGTCTTCACTACATCAAGCTGCCTCTCACTGTTTTTCCTTTCTTCATGTTTTTCTTCTCCTTTTTTTCTCACTTCTTTCTTCCTGTTTTTCTACTCCCTTTTTCGATATGCCTGGTACTCGCTGCTCAGTGCCTGACATGAATCTGAAAACCAGCCCAATTAAGAGAATCTCATCACAAAATTGGCTATAGGGCAATGGACTTTTTTAGCCATAACAAATCTGAGAAACTGAGTCACAGAGGGGTTGCAGTTTGTGTTGCAAAAGAGAATATTCACACTGGTTAAGTGCTAAAGCCTCAAAGTATTGATTGATCATCATCTCTTCCTGGGATCTTGCCTAGTATGCCAAACTGATCTGAGCCATTTCTCATTTTTATCACTGACTCATAGCTTTGTCAGATTTGCAAGATACCAAGCTGAGAAGGACAGCTCACCCAAGATGGGTTACAATGATGAGCCAAGTAAAATAAGATGAAATTTAGTAAGGATGCAAATATATTTCCATGCTTGTGTTCAAAAACTCAACTTTGTAAATACAATAGAGAGAAAGTATAGCTAGACAAGCAGTCACAGTGAATATCATCTATGGGTGTTAGTGTACTATATGTTCAGTGTTAGTTGGCAGTGTGACATGGCTACACAAAAAGCTAATGCTATTGTTGGCTGCATTGAGAGGCATAGCGTCCCAAGCACAGGAAGTAATGGTTGCTATGTACTTGCCCTAATCAGGCCACATCTCCAGTGATGTGTGAAGTGCTTGGGACAAGCAATAATTCTGATGTGGCTTCATTTCATGATATCATATGTTTTTCCTTTAATTGGATTAAGTTGTAGAATCTGACTTTGACCAGATCAAACTAGTTTCCCCACCATCAGTTAGTTCTCTGGTTGTTGAATGCTAGATTTCATGCATACAGATGTGCTTCATTGTTTTCTTTTGTTGTGTTTTTATTTCTGTGGTTTTAAAGAATGGTTATGACTCCAAGAAAACATGCGAAAGTTGTCCTATCTTTCCTGTTACTGTAGAGGGCAACACCATCCTCCCAGTCCCTCAGGTTCACAACCTAGGAGTCATCCTGGATTCCTCACTATTTCCTACCCCCCACATCCAAGTTGTTGCCAAAGTCTGTTGTCTTCACCTTTGCAAACATTCCCCCTTTTCTCCTCTGACACTGCTACCACTGTAATATAGGCTTCCATCACCACATACCTGGATTACTGCAATAGCCTGCTGGTGGATCTCCCTGTCTCAAGTCTTTCCCCACTCCTCTCTATCCTCTATTCAGTCACTAAAGTGACATAAAGTATGCTTAATATCCAATGGGATGAAAGTATAGTTTAGTGATGAACGAATGTTTATGTGTCAAAATCTTGTGAACTCAGAGCCAAGTGATCACAGCAAAAGTACTTTTCATGTTAAATTTTTTAAAATATGCAAAAATTATATATGTACATATATAATTTATTGTATGTAAATAAATTTAATTACTTAACTTGGTCCCAGTTAATTTTGCACACCACTGTAAAGAGCTGTGTTCATTTCTGGGCATCCCTTTTTAGAAAGGATACAGGCAAGCAGGCTTGACCATGTACAGAAAGGAGAATATGCCAGAGAAGGATCAGCTGAAGGAGCGGGGGCGTTTAGCTTAGAGAAGAGAAGGTAGGATATTCAATTAAATGATTCAACAAATATTCATTAAACATCTGCTGTCTGCAAAGTGCTATGCTAGGCAGTGAGCGTACAAAGACAACATGTGATGACGATCTGAAGTATTTAAGGGGCTATCATGTAGTGTAGTGGTTAGACATGTTCTGCTTGGCCCCAGTGTTGGGAGAACCTGGAGAAAGTTGCCAAGAGACAGATTAAAACTCAGGTAAGGAGGAAAAAAACCAACTACCTAACAATTAGAGCCATCCATAGCAAGATAAGATGCGTGAAGAGATGATAGTTTCTCCCTCACTAGAGAGAGTTTAGGTCAGCCACTTGTCAGGTGCAACACTGATGTGGTTCTTGGTCAGGTACAGGCAAAACTAAGTGGCCTCTGAGTTAGTTCTCTCTCTTCTATGATTCTGTGAGCCATTCTTTGGTGCCTAGACATTGCCAGGTATTCACCAAACCGAAGAATTGCCTGTTTAAGAAGGTAACTGGTCACACATGTTAGGCTAGTGGGGAGTTTAGGTAAATCTGTACAATATGAAGAATAGTAACCCACCCCCCCCCGCCCAACACACAGACCTCACCTGAGTGAACGGCCTGGAATAGCTGCTTTGTTTTTAGTTTCTTCATCTTGACTGTGGCCTCTCACTAATATGCTGAAGCATTATGAAAGTAATGATAGTAAGAATGAATAAAACATCTTAATGTGAATGGGAAGAAATGCTAAAAAAAAAAAACCTTCATTGTAAAATATTTAATGGGATAATTTTGTGTAATTTTTTTTATTATATAGATGTTTTCCTCTTTCAAAGAGATCTTTTTTTTTAGTAGAATAACCTATAATCTGACTGACCAACACGTAGCTGTGATCTGAATCTTCCAAAGGCTCATTTGAAAAATCTGATATATGAGGGAGACAGCCTAATGTGTATGTTAACTATCCATTCCTTTTAGGTTCTTTAAGCTATTTGTCATTGGATTGGGGTTGCTTATGAGGAAACAACATGCCTGGACCATATTATCTTTACTCTCCACAAAAATGTTTTTCCTAAGTTAGAACTTAATATTATTCTATTAGAGTCTGTGTGTATGTACATACATATATTCATATAAGTGTATGTGTGGTATGCATGTATATATATATGTGTATATGTATATGTGCATATACACACATATATGGGATTGATATATGAAACTCCTGCTTGAAGAACATCGCTATGTCTTTTTCAAAACTGTAATTGAAGATGTCCTTCATGTCAGTAATTTCTCTTACGTAAGGCAATAATTCCTCCTACATTTAAAAGTCAAGGAAAAGTTTGTCTCTCCCAAGAAATTATGTGGTTTTTTTAATCAGAAAATGAGCATGAACTCTGTAACCCAACGTGTTTCCATTTTTGCCTTACTTGCTGGGAAGCTCAGTACTAAACTGAGTGCTCAACTACAATAATATTTCATGTCAAGTGCCTAGTGATATCTATTCTGGTTCCCTTCAAATGGCTTTTGTTCTTTTTAAGATTTTTAATTGATTTACTTTATATGTGTCTTAAATTTGTAAATAACAAATCCTTTTTTGGATATAAATATATATACATGTATATGCATTTACATACATACATAATCCATTATGAGCCTGTCAGATATATTTAAGCCAGTTGTTTAGTAATCCATGTACAAATGACTATTTTTCCCAATTTATTCAAATTACTGAGTATAGTAATTTCATTTTTAAATAAAGAGCTTTCAAAAGAAGTAATGAAATGATTTTAGGAGAATTATAACCAATAAAGATATATAACTTTGTGTGGTCCCCAGCTCGTTCAGCGTGGCTATGGAGTTAGAGGACCTCAAGTCAGACCCAGGCTCTGCTACTTACCTGTGTGATCTTTTTCAGTCGAGTCAGACTCTCTGTGACTCCAATTGGGGTTTTCTTGGCAAAGATACTGGAATGGTTTGCCATTTCCTTCTCCAGCTCATTTTACAGGTGAGGAAACAGGGTTAAGTGACTTGCCCCGGGTCACACAGCTACTAAGAGGAGTCTTCCTGACTCTAGCCCCAACACTCTATCTACTGTGCCAGCTAGCTTCCTATGTGACCTTAGATGTGTCATTTAACCTCTACTGTCTTCATTTCACTTATCTGAAAAATGAAGGGTTTGGATTAGATAATCTTGAAAGTCCATTCCAACTTTAAATCCTGTGAACTTAATAGCAAGAAAATCTGTGCACTTCAAACAAAACTCTCTCTGATGGGAAGAGGCAAAGAAACAAATAATTTTTTCCTTTCTTTGTTACAGAATCATTGTACATCTAGATACAATCCTACACTTAGCTCTAATGAACTTTCTAATGTGTTTATAGACTGAGGAAAATTGCAAGATAGCCATCACCAATATTTATATACCTGTTTGAGAGCATGTTAATCTTTTTAATACTTTATTCTTGAGATGGGAAACCTATTTAGAACATGCTCTGAACAGTAGCAATAGCATTCTGCCAGCTAATTGTGTTTTGCATCATTCAAGACAAGTTTAGCCAGGCTCATTTACCTGTGTTAATTTATCAGCATAGTTACAAGGGAAAGGGCAGGTGTAGGGGGCATGGAGAAGAGGAACCCAAAGCTAGGGGCACGCAGTGATCCTGGGCTCCTTCAGTAGGCAGTCTGTCCCCAGATTGATGTCACCATTTGGCAGAGATGGCTTTCTGTGTCTGGCATCAGAAAAGGTACACAACAGAAGCTGTTATGTTGAGTTTGTTTTTTCTTCCTCAAAAACAGTTTCCATATTATTACCCATGCAGATAGGTTTCAGCATGCTGTTTCTCTGCCCAGGCCATGGAAGCAGCCAGGGATTAAAAATGTTTTCTTTTTGGGGGACAGCTTTGTTTTCCTACTTTTACTGTTTTTGCTGAGTGAGTCCAACAGCTTCACCAGTTCACCAGCACCATCTTTTCCTCATTTATGCAAGATTCTAGCGATATTTTTCCTTGTTTGGCAAAATTCCTGAGTAGCAGAAGAAAGATTGTCTTTTTGGCCTGGGTGTTTTGACAGATCTTTCTTCTGATTCCTAGCTCATTGTTTACCTGTGAATTAAGCTTGTCAATGATTAACTGTTTTTGTTCTAGTTGGGAGAGTGAGATGTCCTGCCTTCCTCAGCTACCCTTAGCTAGTGCACACTTACTGAGAACCAGATGGTATGACTTGTCCAGGATGTTTAGTGTTGGCTGACCTAGAGAGGAAATGCATTTTTAATCAGCCTAAAGATGATGCTGTCCAAAAACAACCAAATAAGTAGTGTTCCCACAGGCAGCCTATTATTCGAAATTTCTTATGTATGTCACCAGAACATAATGAGCCATTTTGATACTACGACTAGGTTGTCATGACACAATTCAAACAAGTACTATTTAATAGTCTCCCTTTAAATGTCCTATTCTTATTGCACTTAAAAATCATTACCAATTTGAACAGAATTCATTTGAATATTTCTGTGCATATAAGATGAATTTGAGTTATATTAAATGAATAATTATGAAAAAAGGTTCACATTTATTTTAGTGCCCTCAAATTACTTACGGATTCCTTCAGATATTATTCTGTAATGCCGTCGCTGGTACCACATGCCATGCTCCAAATCAGTATTCTTTCAATTAAGTCAACATTTACATTTGTACAAAACACCTTGTACTCACTCCTGTGGTAAACACCAATATGAGTAACATACTGTCTCTCAAGAAGTTTGCAATCTGGTACTAATAATTCACATTTATATAGGCTTTAAGGTTTAGCGAGCACTTTTTTCACAAGTACTTATAGATAGTACAATTCTTTTTATTTCCATTTCATAGCCAAGGAAACTGAAAGTCAGGAGATTGAATAACTTGCCCAAAATTACAGGACTAGTAATTTTCAGAGTTAGAACCTAAAGCCAAGTTTTCTGACATCAGGTATCTACCATGCACACGAAACCACCTCATTCATAGTTTCTTTGCCTCTCTCAAGTTGTCGCTTACCCTTCAACTATGTTAACACTTGAATTCTATTGAATTTCTTAAACTGGATCTTAAAATTATGAGTGTTGAATTTTAAGGAAGGGGTTGGGGGGAGCAGGGAAGAGGCCAGCCATATTTTTGCTTAGAATGCCTACTAGTCTGGTAACCAGAGTATGGTCACACCAAGTCCAAACACCTTCACTTGGCTTTCAAAACTGACACCCTAAATATTGACACCCTACATATTCATCTCTATTACCTGCCTCTTTCTAATTCAATACTTTAATACTTTCTAATACTATAATAGGCAAATCCCTTTTTAGGCCGCCACATAACTCATACTCATTTCTACCTTCATGCAGTTGTTCTCCTTTGGGGCGGGGTGTGAGGTGAGGAGGCAGTGGCTTTTCCCAACTCCAGTGCCTAATCTATTGATTCTTTACAACTCAGCCCAAGCCCCACCTCTTCAGAAAACAATCCAATGCTGACTGATCTTTTTTTCTTCCTGGAGTCCTCCTAAATTTCTAGACAGTACTAAACAATTCAGTATTTATAATTAGTAGTTTATTGTTCATTGTTTCAAGTGCTTCCCTATCAGACTCTAAACTCTTTGTGAGACTTATTTTGTTGTTTATTAAACAAAACTTAGCTTAACTAATAGTTTATACTCTAATGCTGATAAGTACTCACAGATAGTTATTAGCTGATTAAGTGATTGGTTGAACTTTCCTAAATTAGCTGAAAGCAGAAGGTCCACACTACTCACACTTACCAGTCTGTGTTGTTTTTGTGTGTAGGGCAGTACTGTTAAAAATTGTTTGGATAACCTTTGTAGCTCTCCCATCCCATCCTGAGTTTGACGAGTCAGGTTATATGACTTCTTCTGTAGTGAAGCCTGTCATCAAGTGGGTGGTTCCTCTAATTACTTTCAAGAAAAAAAAATTATGAGAACAGTGCCTTCATTAAGTTCTACCATTTCTATAGATCGACAAGCATCCTTGCTTGCTTGCAGTCTGTGCCCCATTTCTTCTGTCCCCAAAGGCCCTGCAAAATAAATGTCATTAGGTTTACAATGATAATGTCCTCAGACATTTGGAAGGAAGATCTAGGTAAACCTTATTTTCTAAGAGGGGAGCCACACTATGATCTGTTTGTGAATTATATCACTTAGTTCTCAGAAACAGTCATTCAACAAGCATTTATTATACTTTCTCTGTCTCTGTCCTCCATGTGCTTCCACCCAGTGATGGCTTGTTTTCCCTTTCCTGATCTTGTTGGGGCTTGCAGGTACAATTACATTGGGAGTAGAAGTGCATACAGACCAGGGCGAATCCTGTTGATGTCAATGAAAGGTGGATTGTGATTCTCAGTTTGTTATAGACAAGAAAGCATAGTGGAAAGAGTGCCAGACTAGGCATTAAGGAATCTTCATGCCAGTTCTGGCTCTACTCCTTCTTAACTGAGTTTATGGTCTAGTTGGGGACCATAGGGTCATAGATTTAAAGTGAGAGCAGAACAATGTACACAAAATAGTTAAATAACACTTCAAGGCAATGTTTAATGAAGTATCCAAATGAGTACCACAGACCATAAATTCTGCAGGATTTCAGAGCAGTATGAGTTTAGGGTGGGTTGAAATATTTGAAGAAGGCTTCATGGAAAGGTTGACATTTAGGATGAAATTTGAAGGACAGGCATAATTTGGAGACTCAGAGGAAAGATTTTTCAGGTGGAATGACAGAGAGCAGGAACGAAAACAAGAGACAGAAGGAGCACAAGCATGTCCTCAAGAGAGGGAGGCGATGGCTGGATAGAGGATTTCCATTGGGGAGTAGTGATAAATGAGGCTGGATGGATAAGATAGGCTCAGATATAGGAGAAGTTTGAAAGAAATTATCAGTCTAGGAGCTCAGAAGCCTGTACAAAGAAGTTGAAATTTTTCTAAAATATAGTAGAAACTCACTGAAGATTTTTGAATAGGTGATCAACATGATGAAGTTTTAATTTAGGAAACTTAAACACATGGCAGTGTGCTGGAGAGATTGAAGATGGGAGACACTGGAGGCAGGGACACCATTTAAAAGACTATTAGATTCCCATCAATTGGGGAATGGCTAAGTAAATTGTGATACATGAATGTAATGGAATCCTACTATGCTGTAAGTAAATGATATGTGTGATGAATACAGAGAAGTATGGAAAGATATATATTAACTGATGCAGAGTGAAGTAACCAGATCCAAGAAAACAATATACACAGTAACTACAACAATTTAAATGGAAAGAATAACACACCAAAAAAATGAAATGTAACAACATTATAAAAGTGGGACTCAAATGAAGAGATTTGAAAGGCGCCCCCCCCCCCGCAACCTACCCATTTGTGGAAGTGACAGGTCCATAGGTGTTACATGTTTTCATATTTTCTCCATGTATTGATTAGCTATGCTTTCTACCCCCCACCAAAAAAAAATACTATTTGTCATATAGGATGATTTTTAGGGAGAGAAAAGAAGAAGGATACATGGGATCCTGTGATGCTATAAAAAATAGAAAACATTCCAAAAAAAAGTTTTAAAGCCTATTAAAGTAATCCAGGCAAGGACCTAGACTAGGGTGGTAGCATTAGGAATGAGGAAAAAAGAGAAGGATGTAAGAGACCTTACAAAGAAAGGACTTGGTGCTGATATTTTTAACCTTATATTTGCATGGCACTTAATTCACAAAATTATTTCAGATACATAATATGATTATGGGGCAAAGAAGTATGAGATATTGAAGAGATATGAACATGGCAGAAGACCCAGGAACTAAAGAGGATAAACTAAAAGCCAAGCATTTAGATAAAATTCGACAGAACCATAAATGGAAACAGTAGTATCATCAGAATATTTTACAGAACACACAGACAGAAAGGAAATAGAAAAAGTGTTCAGGAAATAGACAACAGACTTAACACAGAGGCATGATATAGTCGCAATAGGGTAATCAATCATCTAGACATCTGTTGGAGCTCCCTCTTTGCCAAAAGCAGAGTAGCCAATAATTATTGATTTGTTTTAATGAAAACTTCATTCTTCAAAAGGCAGAGGAACCAACCAGGAAAATTCTATTCTGTATATGATTCTCACCAACAAGGAAGAACTAATTTCTGGCATAGAAATAATGGGAACCTTTAGAAGGAACTAGTAACTCCAATTTAAAATTTATGATAGAAAAGAAAAGGAAAATTGGTTAGGTTGGAGAGAATAGATTTCAAACAACCCGTTTAAAAGCTGGGTAGGATTTTGTGGCATATAGGCTAAGTCAGCCTGAGAGGGATGGGAATCAATCAATAATTTAATAAGCACATAGTGTATACTATGCTAAGCATTCTGCTAGGCACTCGTGACATGAAGACAAAAAATGAAACCATCCCTACCTTTAACCAGTTTATATTCTTTTAGAAAACCCTTGGGTATGAAAGTCAAAAGACACAATTAGAGAGAATTTCAGTGAAGAAGAAGAAAATACACTGTCTCTAGAGATGGATGTGGATGCACAGGAAACTCAAAGACCAACTTAGATTTTAAAATGTATGGAAGATGAAAACAAAAGCATGGTATGATAATAGTGTCAGGAACACCAAAGCTCAGAATGAGCTGAGGCTGAAAAGGGAAGCTAGAAGCAACAAAAAGGTTATTTTTGTTATTATTTTTAGCTAAATTGGGGAGGAGAGAAGGGAAATAAAAGAAAGGATGGGAAGAACTGCTGCCTAGGCTGGATGAGATGATGGTAATGGAAAACAGAGAAAGCAAAGCAATTCAATTTTCATTTTTCTTTTGTTTTCTCTGACAAGGACTGAAAAAAGAAGGAACAAAAATGTTAAATCGACAGTTGGTTGGCACTCAGTATAAGTAGGGTAATGGTGAGACAGCACTCATAATCCCTTTTTGAAAAAGATTTTTCACAAACTTAATACTAAACACTGGTTTAGTCAATCCAACTTACCTTGCAACTTGTACATATAAATGAATTTCAGTGCCCACAATGTCATAATTTTACATTCCTTCTCTGTATGTTAATCTTTCTTTGTTATTCCTATTTACTTTTCTTTTTATATGATTTTAGTATAAACTCTTTTTCTAGTTCTGTGGTTTTTTTTTAACTTTGTATTATTTGATAACAGAGGATGGTTAAGATCCATAAGGATCTCCAAAGTTTAGTTTCAGGCTGAATTTAATAAGATTAAATTCATTTTCCTTGAATACAAAAAATCAGCTCTACAAATATAATACGGTAGAGGCATGGATAGAGGACAGGTGTTCTGCAAAGGATATGGGTATTTTAAAGGACTTACATGCTCAATATAAGTCAGTAACGAGTGATATGGCTGACAAAAAAACACTGATGCAATTTTGAGGTGCATTAGGAGTGGTATAACTAACTAAGAAATACTTTATCCAAAGCTTTTCTAAAACCCTAAAGAGGGCTAGGTGTGGTGGCATATACATGTAACCCCTGAGGCTGGTGGATCACTGGAGTTGAGGAGAAAGCTGATTTGGTATCCTCAGTAAAGTATAGCACAAATATGATGAACCTCTGGGAATGGAGAGCCACAAGAAGGGGCAAACTGACCTAGGTTGGAAACCAGGTTAGAAGTTCCATGCCAAACAATATTGAAATGAAGCTTGTGAATAGCTGCTGCCCTTCTACGTTGAGCAAGATAGGGACACCTAGTCTCAAAACAAAACAACTAAATTAAAGTCTAGGTCAGGCAAATTCTGTACAGAGTATTCTTCTCATACTAGTTTAGTAATCCTGTCGAAAACGGAAATGAGGCAAGTATACTATGTTTTATTCTTGATAAAACCATGCTGGTTCTTTGTAGTTATTATTTTCCTTTCTTACATATTTGGCAACCATTTCTTTAATGATCCTCTCTAGAATTTCTCATGAATTGAAGTCAAGATCACTTTCCTATAGTTTCTACATTCTGTTTTCTTTCCTTTTTTTGAAAATCAAGAATGTACTTTTTTCCAGTCTTGTGGTACCTCTCCTATTTTCCATAATCTATCAAATATCACTGACATGGGCTCAACATTTGCCATTTGTCCTCTGGAATCATGAATAGTCATTGTATTGATCATAGTTCTTTTAGCTTTTAAAGTTGTTTAACAGTGTTGTTATTGTCTATGTTTCTGCTCATTTAATTCTTCATCATTTTATAAAAGTCCTTAAAATCATTCATTTTTATAATATTGATATTATAATATAATTTTTTTCCTGGTTCTGATTACATTACTCTGCACCAGTTCATATGTCTTTCCATTTCTTTTTGAAATCATCTGTTTCCTTTATAGCATAATAGTGCTCCATCACTTTCATATCCATATTCACATACATATATATTCATCTTCCACTCACATCACTCTCAAAGTACATTTTTACATTTGTGACATTAGCTTTGTCACTAGCTAGATAATCTAGGCATTGCTGTGGTGACCTGCTGCCATGTGTGAACACTGAACCTCCCATCTTCTGTCCTGGAGCAGGGGCCCTCAGAATCAATTCCTACTGATGTGCAGCAATAATCCCAGGCCCACAGATGATTTGGGAATAATGAGATTAGCTTTTGCCTTTTTGTGGTTTTGTAGGAGGCTTCTGTTCTTTGTCACCTTCAAATCCAAAGCAGTAGGAAAGAAAATTATGGTTCCGAGAGTAAACTTCTCTCCCTTGTTCTGACAAGGGTCTTCCTCAGATCAAAGTAGCCTTCCTTGTTCTTCAATTCAAACGTGACTTCCACTCCCTTCAGATTATGACCCAGACCCTCACCATGTGATATTTGATGTTATTTATCCATTTGCATTTGGTGACTTCTTTGTGGGGCCTGGTTCTTCAGCTCTTCTAGTTCTCTAGGTAATTAGAGTCAGACCCTAGAATCTTCAAAATCAAATCCCCCAGGATCTGCTCCCAAGATAAGTGCTTCAGAGAATATTTACAGGGTACTGTGTTCTGTACTCTTCGCTAGCATGGTCTTCTCTAGTTCTGGAAACTAAAATAGTCAGGATGTTTCGGTGTATAGCTCCCGCTTGTTGCTTACGTGTCACTAGAACCCTGAATAGGCTGCAGGTAGTTCTAGATAATGCAGAAAGCCTGTATACATTGTTTGAAGCTGGACATACCGAGGCCATCATTTCTACCTTCATGTTGACACCCACAACTGCCTTGGGAAATTGCAAGCATACTGTGACACAACCACAGTTTGGATAGGCCTTACTCACTCCACAGTGATCCATTACCTTCACAGGTTGTTTTCTTATAAAATGACTGGAATGTAATTGTCCCTTGGGATCTGCTGTCCAGAATAGCAGGATATTCTACATCATCATTCCTCTTCATCATCACTGCATGGGGACCAATGAGGAAACAGAGCCAGCAAGGATTTCTGGAACATGAGTTAATTTCTTAGGGTTTAGGGCAAGCCCTGCCCCTAGATTTTCTCTTTCCTGGCAATAACATCTTAAAATAGATCTCTGTAAGAAACAATGCTTGCTGTGATTCATTTGAATTCAAATCAATAAACATTGAGCACCTGCTATGTTGAAAGTATTATGCCAAGCACCAAGATACAAAAAAGTCCCTTCTCTCTATCACTAATTCCTCTTCTTCTTTTTTCTTTTTTGGCTAGGCAGTGGGGTTAAGTGACTTGCCCAGGGTCACACAGCTAGTTAAGTGTTAGGTGTCTGAGGCTAGATTTGAACTCAGGTCCTCCTGAATCCAGGGCTGGTGCTCTATCCACTGTGCCACCTTGCTGCCCCTCAAAGTCCCTTCTCTCAAGGAGCTTCCAATCTATTTGGGAAAGGGGATATAACATATAAATAAAGAAAAAAATAGAAAGTAACTGCAAAAGGGAGGGGGTACTTAACTGGGTTTAAAAAAACAACTTCATATTAGCTAAGAAAGAAAGAAAGAGGAAAGGAAAAGAAAAGAAGCTTTGCTATCGGCCCTCTTTTTGAAGGTAGATAATACGTTTCATGATGGAAGTGGAACCTGAGCTGCACTTCAGAGGAAGTTGGGAATTCCAAGGTGCTAAGGAGTGGAGGGAATACATTCCTGGGAGTCCACCTATACAGGGGCACAGAGAAAGGAGATGGAGGTTCATGTACAGAAATGGTAAATAATGTATATGTGATTGTGATGTCAGTCTCTGTATCCATTGTGCCCTGTGTTTGGGTGTTGGCAGACATTACTGAGTAAATTGGGGAAGGCTTTGAGAAGATAGGTCATTCTTCATAGCTTATTGTCAAATGAGTGTAATGGTGAAAAGTGGTGACAAATAAAGGGTACCACATCTCTCCCCATCAGATTGGCAAAGTTGTTTAAAAAAAAAAAAAGGAAACTGGCAAGTTCTAGAGAGACTGAGGAAAAGCAGGTACTTTGCTGCATTTTTGGCAGAGCTGTAAACTGGTCTAGGTCATTCTGGAAAGCAATTTAGGACTAAGCCCAAAAAGCTATTAAACGATGCATACCCTTTGACCCAAGGATACTGCCACTAGGTCTACATCCCAAAGAGATCAAAGAAAGAGGTAAAGGACACATGTACAAAAATATTTCTAGCTGCTCTTCTTGTGGTGGCAAAGATTTGGAAACTGAGAGGAGTGCCTATAAACTGGGAGAGTGGCTGAACAAGTTACAGTTTATGAATGCAATGGAATACTGTTGTGCTATAAGAAATGAGGAAGGCGTTGATTTCAGAGAAACCTGTTAAAACGTTAAACTCATAAAAAGTGAAATGAGCATAAAAACAGTTTATATGATAACAGCAACATTATGAGTACAAAGAATGTTGCAAGCTTAGGGATTCTTATCAACACAATGACCAATCACAATTTCAGAGGACTGATGATGAAACATACTATACACCTCCAGATAGAGAGCTGGTTGACTCAGATAGCAGATTGAAGCATTTTACCTTTACTCCCCTTCCTTCCCCTCTCCTTCCCTCCCCTCCCTCCTCTCTCCTCCCCTACCATCCTTCCCCTCTTCTCTTTCTTTCTTCTCCTCTCTTTTCTTCTTTTTCTCTCCTCTCCTCTCTGGACATGGCTACAGTGGGGATTTATTTTGCTTGATTCTGCATTTTTGTAATGGGTTTTGTTTTCCTTGAGTAGGGGACAGAAAAGTGGGAAAGAAAGAAATTGAAACTAAAAATATTTTTAAAAATTCAATTTAAAAAATGAACGAAAAAAGCCATGAAAACTTTTTTTTAAAGACTAGGGGGTACCAGAATATAATGTCTCCAAAAAAGATGGAAAGTTCTAGCTTGAAGACACGCTGCAAAAGGAAGGCCACCTTTGGGAAATCCTTTCCCCTCCCATTTATTCATCAGAGTACTTCTCGGCAGCTAGAATGACCTCACCTCAGATTTCCTCTTGAGTGTTAGTAGCATTTTGCTTTGCGTGGTGTGCATGCAGTGGAAATGAGGCGGGGGAGGAACTGTGCTCAGAGAAAATTTGGAATAGAAACCTTTAGTTCCTTGAAATGCAGGGGAACGTGGGATGACTGTAGAAACGTTGTTGATTGAGATACAATGAATATTGCAAGTGAAGAGAGAGAGAGCTAGATCCAGAGACACCACAGTGCTAGTGAAAATCATTTTTTACTCAGTGAGTCATAGGGTCATAGGTATAGCGTGAGAAGGGGACCTCAGTGGCCTTAGTCTAGTATCCTTGTTCTTCATATGAGGAACATGTTCCCTTGAAATAGTCACTAGAGCATGTGCCACTGGAGCAGGGATCTCTGCTTTAGAAATGTCACATGCCATTGAACACATGCAACACTTACCAGTGGGCTGCAAGTTACCTTTCTTCTTGGTTTAGCCTAATTTCTCACCAGAAATTGGTGTCAGAGTTGGAAACAAGATAGGAATCTAATATCTATCAAAATTTAAGATGAACAGCTCAGTATACACTTTAGCTTTAAAAAGTGCCACCTGGCTTCAGGCCTAGGTGTCTGTCATCTTTAGCATTGCAGAATATGTTTCAACACATTGTTAGTGTTACCAACTTATTATAAACAATCAAAATTAGAACCATTTACCTTTGAAATTTTAAACAAAATAAAATTAGTAGACTACATACAAAAAATTCCTTTCTTAAGGCTCTCATTGTAAGGATATTTCCTTCCCTTACATCAGCGTCATTGAAACATTTCCTTCATTTGTATCTTCCTCTACCATGAAATAGTTGTAACTTGGTCTAATTTTTGTCAAAAGAAGTATGGCTTTTTAAAAAAAAAAAGTTATATGGATGTCTTTTGTTTTTAAATCACAGGCATCTCTGGAAACAAATCCCCTTCCACCCTTCCCCATGCTTTGAACCCTTCCTTGTAACAAAGAAAAACAGTTGAGTAAAAATATTTGATACAATGACTTTTTCTTACAATGTATTCAACATTTTGTGTGGGCTGTTTAAAAAAATTCTTAATACAAGGCAGATTAAGAACCATATTGGAAAAAAAATTTAGAGCATTACAACCAATGTCATCTCCAAAAATGTGTGTTGGAGTGAAATAAATGAAGTTACTGTAGAGTAGGGAGGCTACTTCTACAAACTATATTTTGACTTCACTGTATCCTTTGACTTTGATTAATTATGAAATAATTTTTTTAATATAGGGACTCAGAGGAGCTAAATATTTTTAAAATTTTAAGCTTTTAAGACAAATTTATGCAATTCCTCAATCTCAGCTTTCTTAGATAGCGACATGAATATTTGTTATGGTTTTGTAATTCTTTTTTTAGCCATTCAAAATTTTATCAGACATAAAAACATACTCCAGTCCTTTCCACACTTCTTACTACTCTGTTATAACCTGAAGTATAATATCATATTTGTTTGATGGTACAGTATTGACTTTTGTTATATTATGTGAAGAAGCAACTTATTTAGGAATTAAGAAAAAAATTTTTTTTATCAAGAAAACTATTAGGGGCAACTAGGTGGCGCAGTGGATAGAGCTCCGGCCTTGGAGCCAGGAGGACCTGAGGTCAAATCCAACTTCAGACACTTGACACTTACTAGCTGTGTGACCCCGGGCAAGTCATTTAACCCCAATTGCCTCACCAAAAAGAATAAAAAACGAAACAAAACCTATTCTTTTTGGTCCAGACCTGTAATTTCAGCTGGGTGAGGAAATTCCTTCAACTAATACAAATGAGTAGCTGTTCTTTTGCCTGGATTATGACTTGACCAAGGTTACATCAGAACCAGTATGAGTCAAGGTTTGTATCCCAGTCTTCAGACTCTGACATTGTTGTCTCTGTATCTATTATGTAAGGCTGCCTCTTTGAATATTTACTGTGTGCCTTTTTCAGTTAAAAGATAATTCTTATCCATATTTCAATTATTTTGAGACATTGGCAGATTTCTTTCAAATCTTACAAGTCAACAGCCTTCTTCTAATTTGGATGTGTACTTTCATCATGTAGCCAAAATTTCCCTGATTTGATAGAACAATAATAATAAATCTGTCACCCTAATAAAAAAAAAACCCAAAAGACCTGACTTGACTTGAAAGAACCAATTACCGTTACCAATGCAAAATGTGCAGGAGAAGAGGTTTAAAGAACATCCTGAGAGAGACAGATGACTGGAGAAAAAAATAGTCAAGACAGTCTTATAGTGAGAGCCCATTTGTTCTCTTGGTATCCACACAGGGTCAGGAGATCTGAAGAAAGGCTCCAGCACATTGGGCGGGCCCTTTGTTTAGGATTTACAGGAAGACATGGACAAAGGTCTCACAGAATGGGCAGGCATAGCGTTTGGAGGGGGGTTGTGATATTTATTGCTGAATAGAGTATTTGAATAGCTTCCTCATTTATCTCCTCTCCAGTCTGTCCTTTGTACATTTGCCCAAGTGATATTAATAAAGCACAGGTCAGATGATGTTGCTCCCCCACTCAGTTATTTCCTATAGCAACTTGTTGCCTCTGGGATAAATTATAAACTCTGCTATTTAAAGCTTTCAGATACTTCCTAGCTGTGTGACTCTGTACATGTCACTTGACCTCTGTCTGCCTCAGTTTACTCAGCTATTAAATGGAGGTAATAGGATCTCCCTCACAGAGTTGTTGTGAACATTAAATGAGATATTTGTAAAGTGCTTTATGCAGTGCCTGACACAGTAGTCACTTAATAAATGCTCGTTTCTTCACCTCCCAAGTATCTGTATGTATTTGTATTTATTTATACAATATATGAATGTTTCCTCCCCAACAGACTGTAAATTCAGTGGTCCAACAATAAAAAGAAAGCTTACATATTTACCAAACTATTAATAATAGTTTGGTAAATACAGAAGCTTTCTTTTACTTCTTTATTTCCAATTCTTTGCTTCCCTAAAATGCTATTATAGCATTTTATTATTTATTATAGCAGTGTCACATACTATGAGTATATTGGCTAGTCTTGATATTTTTTCCGTTTCATTAATTTTTGTTAAAAGGGGAACTTCTGTGGGTAAGAGGATGGAGGAATACATTAGAAAATGAATATATGTAAAATAAAAGTAATAGATATCGATATTTTTTAAAAGAATGTAAGCTTCTTAAGGGTAAAGACTTTTTCATTTTTTTGTCTATATTTCTAGCTCTTATCACAGTGCCTGACATATACTAGGTACACATTAATTGTTTATTGATTCCTGAATTTTAGTCTAGTATTCTCTCTGCTACTTCATGTTGCCTCAGAAGCAACTCTGGGCATTTCATTCATCCTTTGAAAACCAACTTAAGACACATCCTCTGCCAAAGGCTTCTCAAAGAGGCAGTATGGTACAGTGGATAGAACACCAAGTTTGGATTGAGGAAGACTTGGGTTCAAATCCTCTTTTACATAATTAATACCTGTGTTACTTCTCTCAGCCTCAGTATCCTCACCTATAAAATAGGTAATCACACAACTTACATAGAGTTATTGGTAGGATCAAATGAAAAAATGCATAAAGCATTTTTGCAAACTTTGGCAACTTTATTAATTTTACCGAGGGATAGCCCCATCCACAGCTGTTCTGTAAGGTAAGGTCCTCTGATTATTAAATCTGGCTTATTACAAATGTTTTGTGTAAAAATAAATGCAGCTAAGCATCTTTCTCTATTAATTTTAAATCCTACAACTTCCAGTTATTTCTGGGTTATTTCCTGTCTTTTTAATGTGTTCACTTCCAGATCATTGTCATAACTCAGGTTGGCAAATTGACTACATGATGGTTTCCTGAATCATTACTGAATATTTTTTATGACAAATCCAAAAATGACTTATTTGATCTTCTTTATAATTAAGTGAAGGGATGCCAGCATCAGTTGTGGTTTTCTGAATGGTTCTCAATTCTCTATTTGGGAGTCTTTCTTAAAAATATGTTTAGTCTTACTAGTGTAAATTTGAAAAAAGAAATGCTCATGATGCTCTGTAATTGTTCTGACTTGGCCTGCTGTCTAAATTGGACAAGACAAGACTGAACCTAAAGATTTTATCTAGCCCTGATCAAGAATAGGCACAGAGGAAACTTAAGAAAAGAATAAATCCACTGATTATTGATAATTAGTACCTTTCATCTATGTAGTTCAAAGAGCTTTATGAGCATAATCCCATTAATTGTTATAATATTCTTGTGAAGGGGCCATGCAACTGCTGTTATCCCAATTTAGAGATGTAGAAGTAGTTGTCAGCCTTTTGAAATTAATAGGTTGCTTCCCATAGAAAGTTTCCTGCTCAGCTAGACTGATCTGACCCCAATTGTCCTCCCAAGTACTTTGATGACTAAAATAATCAAGTTTGATTTTCTTTTGTCAAATGATTAAGAAGAGTGGAATGAAAATTTTATTCTGTTATGGTTAGTTAAAAAATAAGATAGGTCTGTGTTTTAGAGAATAGTTTGGTGTCATTAAGAGGCTTTTGTTACTCCTTAAAGGCAATCCAGCATACTTCTTTATTTTTAATTTTGATGGGGATAGGGATAAGGAACCAGACCTCTGGTCTCCCCCATATGTAGAATTCCTGGTGAAGGAACTCCCTCTACCAGTGCATATCAGCAACTGCTCAGCACTTTATAATCTTAGAGAATTAACCTGGGTCACTCAGAGATTAGGTGATTTGCCCAGTTATACAGCCAAAATGTGTTGAAGGAAAGACTTGAACCCAGATCTTCCTGATTTCAAAATTAGTTGTTTATCTACTTCCATGCTGCATCTCACCATTCTAAAAAATTATATAGATGGCATATTTATCAAAATTATCCATCTTTTCTCTTTCTCTTTTTATTTTATTTTATTTTAGTTAATTTTTTTTTTGGTGCAAAGCCATCTTTTCAACAATGATTTTTTTTCTCATGAAATTATAGGGCTATCTTGCCTGATCCTCCCAGTTCCTGATGCCTTTCCCCTCAAGGTTACCTTGTATCAGTTTAATATGTATTTTGTATGTACCTCTATATGTGCATGTAGTTGCCCCTGTTAGAAGGGTCAAGCTTGAGGGTAAGTACTTGAGGGTAAGGACAATTTTCCAGTTGTCTTTGTATCCCAAACGCCTAGGACAGTTCCTGGCACACAGCAAACAACTTCATAAATGCTTGTTTGTTGATTTTTTAGAAAGACACTCTGGTTGTAAATAGCTTGAATAAAGCTTTGTGGTAGCTCTGATAGACATCATCACAGTGTGTAATAGAATGAAGACACTGGAACTAGTGCTATAACCAGGTTGGGGCAAATGGGGCCCCAACCCATGGGGCCAACATGATGATTGGGTGAGAGGAGAGAAATGTTTCCTTCCTCATCTCAAGGGGACAGAGTAAAAGAGAGGATGCTTTTCCATTTCCTCCCCAATAGTAGTCTGCTGTCCTACCCTGAAGCACAGCCACCCCTGTGGGATTCTAGCTTCCTCCTAATTTTCATTACCTCTTTCCCTCCATCAAACTGTCCTCTGGATCTCCCACCAGTCCTTTTGTCCTTTCCATCCCTACCCTCAACTAAACTGTCCCATGTGCAGTTTGAACTAGCTCCTGCTCTAACTGGCCCTGAAGTCAGGGGATCTGAATCTCTTGACTTTAATTCAATTCTTTGAGCCTTCATTTCCTCATCGGTAAAATGAAAAATTATCATACCTAAATCATAGGCATCATGGATAGCATGCTAGGCCTGGAGTCAGGAAGACCTAGGTTCACATACTGATTGTGAACTCTGCTAGCTGGGTGACCATGTACAGCCACTTAGGACCCTCAGCCTCACTTTCCCTTTCTCAAAAAATGAGGAGAATGATATTTGAATTCCTCCCTAGTGGTACTGTTACACAGTTCAAATTAGATAAGATGTGTATTTAAAGTGCCATATAGATGATGATGATGATGATGATGATGATGATAATGATAATGATGATCTACCTCACAGGGCTATCATGGAAAATATTAAAGTGCTAGAGAAATATAACAGACTGTTTTTCATCTTGTTAGTGTTATCCTTATTGTTATGTAAGAGATTTTGAGATCCTTAAAAGGCAAGGGGCTGTGTCCACTGATTAACTATAGTACCCAGCTCTTCAGACAAGTCAGTAGATATAAAGTTTGAGGAAACTTTAATGAAGGGGGAACCAAATGCTTTAGGGGAAAGAGAAAGGGGAAAGAGCAAGCATTCATATAGTGCCTACTACATGCTGGGCACTGTGGTAAGCACCTTTTACAGATATCTCATTTGATTTTTTTTAATTAAACATTTATTAATTTATTTATTTTTAGTTTCCATCATTCACTTCCACAAGATTTTGAGTTCCAAATTTTCTCACCATCTCGCCCCTCCTCCTACCCCAAGACAGCATGCATTCTGAATACCCCTTCCCCTAATCTGCCCTCCCTTGTTTCCCCTCCCCCCATTCTCTTATCCCCTTTCCCTTCTATTTTCCTGTACGGCAGGATAGATTTCTATACCACATTGCCAGTATATCTTATTTCCTAGTTGTATGTGAAAACAGTTTTTAACATTTGTTTTTAAAATTTTGAATTCCAAATTTTCTCCCTTCCTCCCTCCCTACCCACCCTCATTGAGAAGGCAAGCAACTCGATTCAGGTTATACATATGTAGTCATGCAGAACACTTCCACAGGAGTCGTGCTGTGGAAAACTAACTATATTTCCCTTCATCCTATCCCACCCTCCCATTTATACTATTCTCTCTTTTGACCCTGTTCCTCATCAGAAGTGTTTGCTTCTGATTACTTCCTCCCCCAATCTGCCCTCCCTTCTATCATCCCCCCCACTCTCTTATCCCCTTCTTCCCTATTTTCCTGTTATCTCATTTGATATTTAGCTGTTTGAGGGGTCATTAGCTATCGTTGCCTTCAGACTCCTTCCTTTGAGGATCTTCTTTTTAAAAGACTTGAGTCTTCTTGATTTGTTGCCTCAGTTTAGCATGACCTATTAGAAATCATTGGCTGGCCTCAGACCAAATACTTGACACCTACTAGCTGTGTGACCCTGGGCAAGTCACTTAACCCCAACTGCCTAAAAAGAAAAAAAAATTTAAAAAAAAGAAATCATTGGCCTCTTCTCCTACTATGAACTTCCTTAAGGACATTGGGAGCTGATCCCTACTGAGATCTGAGGAAAAGTCAGAATTCGATCAGCCACAAGAGATGAAAGAAATTACTTTATAATTAAAACATGAGCTATTTGGTGACATGTCTATATGTGATATGCATGAATGGCAGACTCTTTCTGAACCCTAAACCCACAATGGAAGGCTTTTGTGAGATAGGCCCTCTCCATCTATTGCCCAGTTAATTGCCCATCAATTGCCCTCTTCAGATTGCCCAGACAGGCTCTTCATTAGAAGTCTGGTGAAGGCTTTGACTAGTGATTCTAGAGCTGATAGCAAACCAAACTATCCAGTGACTTTTCTTTGGGTTTTAAATTTTAAATAGTTTTATTGATCAAAAAAGAAAAGCCCTCTACATAACATTTAATTTTTATCTTGGAAGTCTTGACCTTCTATAGTGCCAACAGAGTTGACTAACATATTGGTTACTTAAACAGGCACTCAGTTGGTGATTTCTTCAGCATTGCTGCTGTACTGTCTTAACAGATAGGAAATGGCTAAGTTACTGATATGACAGTTGTTTGCAAATGAGTTTTCTATGTTCAGTCAGACTATCAACTTGTTAGAGCAAAGATGAAAATCAACATTAAATTAGAAAGAATTAAACTGAGAAGACACAGCTTACAATTAAAATACCTCAGATCTAATGTATTTCAGTAAGCTATTATTGTCTTTAAAAGGGGATATAGGTAAACCAACACAGACTGGCACCATTTGCTATGGAATTTTAATCAACCTGAATCAACCAACACTACAAGGGGGCCACATAGCTTAGAAATCTAGTATTTATGCACTTAACAAATACTTGATCTTTTTGCCAAGTAACAAGATAAGGTAGCCAAAGGCAATACTGGTTTAGAAATTTACAGCATTTCACAGAAAAGTGTAGTATAAGATTATGAACACTATTACCCCATGTAATAGCAAGAAGTAGTGGACAAGGAAATGAGTTACACAAAGCTTGGTATGATACCCAGTTAAATCACATCATCTCAAGAGTATTTAAGGATTGGGGCAGCTAGGTGGCACAGTAGATAGAGTACTGGGCCTGGAGTCAGGAGGACTTGAATTCAAATCTGGCCTCAGACCAGACACTTGACTAACTTGACTAGCTGTGTGACCCTGGGCAAGTCACTTAACCCCAATTGCCTCACCCCCCCAAAAAAAAGAGTATTTAAGGATTAAAATAGAAGGAGGACAATGAACAGACAGATATATAAATGATCTGTCAAGATTTCTGCAATAAAATGTTTTCTTCATCAGTGACAGTGGAGCCACATTTGAACTCAACCATCTCAGGCTATGTAAGGAAGTAGAAAAGATGTCAAAGATGGGAAAGCAGCCAAACCATATCAGATATACATAGACACTCAGGTTTGTGCTGGAGGTGACATAATTTTGAAAGCATTGAGGAATCTATGCTCAGTATATCTGAAAGAGGGGAAACTTCAAACTATTGGAAAACAATTTCTCACTTTATTATTACTACCCCACCGCCAAAGACAATCAAGTGGATATTAGTAACCTATACACCTATTTTCTCATCTTTACAAAGTACATATAAGGATATTCTATATTCTGAGAGAATCGTTCATGAAAATATGAAAAGGAAATAATAAGGCTCTGTCAAGTAAAATTCTGTTGAAAAATACATCTTTACAGTTAAACAACTGTCTGCACAAAGCGGGCAATTTATCAAAGCAAAATACCACCTTAAAGATTTCCTTCACGAACTATCTTCCAGGAATATATTAAAGTCATAAAATATTCCTTGATAAACACAAAAATACAAATAACCATTTGCTAATCCTCTATTATTAATCAAGACATAAAAAAGAACATATACTCATCAAGGACATTTGTCATTGTAATAGAATAGGTCTTGCACGGAATCCAAGTGGAAAAGTCATTCCCTATAGATGAAGATGGCCTCCAAATGCACTTGTATGCATATAACATTTTGATTGCAGAAAAGCCCAAAGTATTATAGAGCAACTTGGAGGAGCTCCATGGTCACTCGAGATTTCAGCTCAGCTATGTACACAAGAAAAACCAAGTGGATGAAGAATATTGTCTAGACAATGATATATAGTTGTAAGGAAAACTCAAAAATCTGGTCACTATAGACAATCAATAGGGCCTAAAATTGAGTACAAGGAAGAGAAAGGGTGAATGGTTTTCAAGAAATCATGTAGCATTTTTACTGACCTCAAGCTTCTTCCTGAAACAAAAACTGATTCTTTTTAATACCATTTTTCTTTAGGTTGCATTAGTTGATGCCATATTGTAATGAATCATGAAATATCACAATATTTAAGAAATCAAAACTGTGGGTCATCCAGAGAACAATGGAGAGATGTATGGTTGGCATAAAGAGTCTAATATATTCTCAACAAAGAATTGCGTGCAAAAATGTTCATAAAAGATATCATTAAAGAGCTATATGACCAGAAAATAGATAGGTTCATCATATAGTGGGAATGAGGGGCAAACCTTGTGTTGCATTTGTGCACACTAGGTGGCCCCTCATGTGGAATGTGCAGAAAAGCATAAATAGGAGTTACACATGATGAGAAGATATGAGTGAATTTCAGTTTGCACCACTGTAGGAGTACAAGCTCCCTGTTGACAAAATCACAAATCCGTTAGAATGTTGAAGAAACTGTTACATTGTACTTCAGATTTTAAGACATGTAAAGCAGCTCTCCTAAGAAGCAGCAATATGTGACCCCTGGATACACATGTGTTGTATGTCTCCTACATGATATAGTCTAAACATCTTCACCTGTAACTCTCCAGTCTGACACTAACCTGTTTTTCCTGATTCCACCATCTAAACCCCACATGAACTTTCTTCTATGGGAACTGTCTATTTAGGCATACTGCTCTCCCTCCCAAAGTCTCTATATGTACTGTACTGCCTCCATGCCTTTTTTTTTTTTTTTTACTGTTTCTCCCTTCTGAAATGTCCTCCCCTCTCCATATGATAATTCTCCATTCATCTTGTACTCAGTACTCTCTTAAGAATCTGTGATTTAACAATTTGGTGGTTCCCAACAATGATGCAGATCCATGTCTGCCCATCCTCTGGGACTCTTGCCCATTTTTACCCAAAAACTTACCACAGAGTATCCACCAAACATGCTAGAGACTTTCAGCACTTTCTCCTGACATTTTGAAGGATACCAGTGGAGCACTCGGGCTGTCCACTTATTCTCCCTTACTCTTACCACGCGACCAGCCCATCTTCTCCACATTTCGTATAATTCCTTGATGACCTCTTTTACTCCTATCCTTCTTAAGAGTCTCTCACTGGTTATGTATTGCAGTCTCCTCAGGTACCTTGTCTATTGACCTCTGATTGATAACTAATCTTAAATTCTTCAGAGGTAGTGGTATTTTATGTCTTGCTACCATACAGCAATACTGGCAAAATGTCAGTATTTGAAAGATGGGTCTTTGCTTTTATGAGAAGCTTGGGATCAGTAAAAAGACTTTGCAATTTCCTGAAAGTGATCTAGTCTGCTATTATCTTTTTCCATTCTGGGCCCAGTTCATTATCCTCAAGTCAAACCACCACCAATACCATCACCACCACTACCCTGACCACCCTCTCCCCTCACCTCCTGATGGAGACAACCTAGGACTCTGAGCCTGAGAGCTCTGGAAATAGTAATATTTCCAGCCCTGTGCCCTCAGCCGTCATCCTGGGAAACAACTCCTATGGAGATTTCAGCCTGGAAACTGTTCCTGCAAGTGCTAAAGGCACAGCAACTAAAGACCCAGAAAAGAAAATTCTTGCCACCAAAGTCTTTGGTACTATCAAATGATTCCAGAAACCAATATGATTTTATCAGTGGAAATAACATTTAAAAAGAGTCACTAACATCTGTTTGCCGTGGCACCCCAAGACCATGGGAATGTTCCATTTGACTTGCAGCTGAAACCTCTATGTGTTTTCTCTCTGATTAGAATAGGAGCTCTTTGAGATGAGGGACTTTTTTTCTATTTGTATCCTCAGCACTTAGCACAATGCTTTGCCCATAATGAGTGCTTAATAAATGCTTTATATATCTTTCCATACACTGTTGCACAGGTTATATCATGTGTCCATCCAAATACATGTTAAAATCTAGACAATAGGCATCCTTCAGCCACTTAGTTTTTTTCCAGTACAGATGGACAAGCCAGACTTCTTTGAGTGATTATAGATCTCTTCCAGGAAGCTCAGCAATAGATTGGAATCCACACAGTATCATCCAAAAACAGGAGCTTGTGGAGGACCTCACCATCCACAGGGGACTCCCTTCTCAACCTGGACTCTCTTCTGAATTTCTTCCATTAGGGTGGCAAATACTCTGTTTTATGACTTAACCTTGTTTTTTATAATCAGAGGATCATTGAGCAGGGTTATTTCTGTTATTATATCTTCCAGGGAATCCTGAATGATCTTGATGTGTGTATGTAAAAAAGCTTGTAAAATGGAATTTAGTTCTGTTGAATCAAGTGGCCTTTTTATAATCAACAGATACTTAGCACAATGCAATCGTATACTCTCCATCTGCTTATGAAAGCCAACTTTTCCCCTCCTAATACCTCTGATCACCCTCGTTTTGTATAGACAGGAGGGTAGGCATACAGGTTCGTAGCTATTAATGTTCTCTTAGGTCAGCTTTTTCAATATTAAGAGGATCTGAGATTTTTTTCCCATATTTTTTAGAACTTTCCCTCCTGTATATATTTTGCATAATGGTCCCCAACTGCCCTCACAATTGTATTATTGCCTCTAGCATGAAGGTAATTTCTTTTACACATAATACCTCACACTCTTGCTCTAGAGATTAAGAAAAAAAAATTTTTTAATTTGGTACCTGTTAAGCTTCAGAATACCCTTGAAAAATGATCTTTACTATAAAGCCACAACATTATACATATAGACAAAAACTTGTTAGCAAAACCTTGTTACATGAGCACTGGTTATTATAGTACTGTAGAGATATCTAAGATATTTTAAAAAATGGAAACAATATAACCATCCTTGGTCCAATCTGGCTGTTCTTCCCATCTTTGTTCTTTTCAGTGCCATTTCTATTTATATATAAAGCATCTTAGGGTCTGTGATGTCAGGGACAAAGGGTTGTGGTTCCACTATCCTCAGTGGAGAAAAATTTGTATAAAGGGCTTTTGAAAATTGTGTTCAATTTTTCTTCTATTTGGAGTCTTTCCATTTTTATCCTTTAATGTCCTTGGGATGACTTTATGTCTCTGGATATCTTGCTATATTTTCTTTAAACTGACATTTCTCTCCACTGCTTTTCTCTGCTTAGGAGTTAGGAAGGGTCAGTTATAATTAAAGATAATTAAACAACAAAAAAAAATAAAAATGAGATAATACTGCTCATAATTGTTCATCATCCTTCTTTGTGAGAATTTGCAGATTAGTTTATACTCTAAACCAGTGTTGCCTTTGGCAGCCTTCTCATTATTTGGCAGTTATTTGCTGACAATTGTTTGGTCTCCTAGTTGTGCGATTTCATTGGTTCGGGGAAGACCCAAAGAGCTCAGAAAATATTTAAGTATGAAATTGCAGGTATAGTTCATCCCATTTAGCTATTTCATATGTACATGACATACCTCTCTAACTAGATTGTCTGTTCCTTTTTGGGCTGGGATCATGTATTCCTGGAGGAACCACTCAAAAACTAGCTGAATTAACAATAGTTGGGGCTTTTCCTGAGTGTACTGGCACTCAAAGAATAGGATTATCATGGACAGAAGATATCTTCAGGGAGCCACTCAAGATGTCAAGATGTCTTTGGTATAAATTTAAGAGACAGGATTTAATTTCGGCACAGTTTTATGAGATTTGTGGGCAAAAACATTGGCCAAATAATCAACGCATAGGGGAATGAAGGAGAGGAAGGCTGTCTACTAACTTATCTGTTTATTTTTTTGATTCATAATGGATAAATGTTTGCTTCCAGTTACTGAATTCAAACTTTGAAATTAGGCACTGCTTTGATCCCATGCCTTCTCTAGTGAAAACAAAGATCTGAGAAATGTTTCTTCTAATCAAATAGCATACTCTATTATTAATTGTGTTTATGTTATCATTAAGTTCCGTGTGTGTGTGTGTGTGTGTGTGTGTGTAATACTCAGAAATCAAATCTGTTTCAAAAGGGGTTTCTGACCTTAGAGTGCTGAGTGGGGTGTAGGCATTAAGAGAGCCTTTTCTAGGTCTGGAATCACTTGATCCATCCATTCTAGAAGGTTAGTCGCTTGGGATAAAGGAATGGAAAGGAAGATTCTTTATCTCTGATTTTTGAGTTCTAATGATAACATAATATTCACATATATCTCTGAAGTAAGGTCAGTCAATTAAATAAACTTAATTAGCATAATAAGTGCTTACTGTATGCCAGGTGCTATGGTAGGTACTGGGGATACAAAACAAAAACAAAACAGTGCCTACCCTCAAGGAGCTTACATTCTATCAGAGGAAAAAACATATGTAAATGTAAATATAAATATAAATATTTGAATATAATATAAATATTTAAAAAGTAAATACAAGGTAATTTCTGGGGACAGAGGCCTTAGCAACTGGGGGCCTCAAAACTCATGAGCTGAGCTTGAAGGAAACTAGAGATTTCTTGAGGTAGAGGCAAGGTTGGAGTATGTTTTAGGCTTGGGCAAAAAAGACAGGAAACGGAATATCGTGCATGAAAAATAGCAAGAAAGGGACAGCTAGGTGGCGAAGTGCTTAGAGCACTGGTCCTGGATTCAGCACTGAGTTAAAATGTGGCCTCAGACACATAACCCTCACTAGCTGTGTGACCCTGGGCAAGTCACTTAAGCCTGTTGCCTAAAACCAAAAAAAAAAAAAAAAAAAAAAGGAAAAATAGCGAGAAAGTTTACCTGGAATAAAGACCAAATCAATCAATCATTCAATAAACATTTATTAAGTACTTGCTATGTACCAGGCACTGTGTTAAGTGCTGGGGTTGCAAAAGGAGGAAAAAGACAGTCCCTGCCCTCAAGGAGCCCACAATCCAAAGGAGAGTATGAAGGAGACTAAAGTATAGTAACGATAGAAAGATAGGTAGGAACCAAGTTGCAAGGCACTTGAAATGAAAAATATAAGGGTTCATTTGCCCCTTGATACCACAGACAGCCACTAGAGCAAGAGTTCTTAACCTGGATCTGTGTACTTTTTTAATAACTCTATTTTAGTATAACTGTTTTCCTTGGTAATCCTATGTATTTTACTTTATTCATTTAAAAATATTATTCTGAGAAGGGATCCATAGGCTTCACCAGACTATCACAGAGGGTCATGACACAAAGAAAGTTAAGAATAACTCACTCCCACCCTAGAAGAATTTATTCAGTAGGAATGTGAAATGGTTGGACTTGTGCCTTAAGGAAATCACATTGGCCTCTGAGTAGAAGATGATCTGCAGGGAATAGAAAATGGAGGCGGAACAATCAATAGGCTATTCCAGTAGTCCAAATGAGAGGGTGGTAGCCATGTGAATAGAGAGAAGGAGAGAGATGTGGGAGATGTTCGGGTAAAATTGACAAAACTTGACACCTGATTGGGTATGTGGGGTGAGGGAGAATGGGAAGTTGAGAATGACTCCAGTGTTGCCCCAGTGACTGACAGAGTGGTGGTGTACAGAGGAAAAGTGGCCAGGTACACAATAAGCCTTTATTAAGCTCTTACTTCACCAAACTCAGCCACATAGGACAATCCTTCTTATTTATACCCTGATATTCTTTATGACTATTTGCTGAACAAAAAAAAATCTAGGTTGATCAGTTCAAGGTAGAAATAATAGTGGTTACAACTTCACTAGCCAGTTAACAAAGTAGCTCATTTATGTAAGCCTTTAGAGACCCAGGATCCATCCAGGTGCAGGTTGAATATTTAAGTTTTACATTATTGAATTCAGATGAATTATAATCACATCGTTAGACCACTAATGGTAAAACAACATCCTTCAAACTACAGTCCAGGCAAATAAATTAGATTTGGTCTACTTGCATATACAGCAAGGGCTCTCAACTAGATTACTCAGTTTTATAGTGGGCAAGTACTTCTTTATTTCTGAATCAGTTCCTTATACATTGTTTATTTGGGTTTCTTCACCTGTTAAATGAGTAGTCCTCCTTCTTGTAGATGTACTTTGCAAATGTTAGTTCGTATTATCATTATAACTATTATTATTGTTGTTGTTGTTAGCTGCCTGTAAATATTCCATAGTCAGGACAGATAAATTAAATCAAATACCCATTGAGATCGAATAAGACGTTTTATTAGGTGACTAAAGAACTCTGCACAATCTCCCAGGAAGAAGTTAAGAAAATTCTTTTTTCTCCAAAGCCCTTAGAAATCAGCTTCTCTAGGGCTATAAAAATGTGCATACCCTTTGATCCAGCAGTAGAACTTCTAGGGCTGTATCCCAAAGAGATCATAAAAATGGGAAAAGGATCCACATGTACAAAAATATTTATGGCAGCTCTTTTTGTGGTGGCAAAGAATTGTAATTTGAGAGAATGCCCATTAATTGGGGAATGACTGAACAAGTTGTGGTGTATGAACATAATGGAATACTATTGTGCTATAAGAAATGATGAGCAGACAGACATCAGAAAAACCTGGAAATACTTGTATGGACTGATGCTGAGTGAAGTGAGCAGAACCAGGAGAACTTTGTACACAGTACTAGCCACATTGTGCCATGACTAACGTTGATAGACTTAGCCCTTCTCAGCAATGCAAGGATCTAAGATTTCCCCAAAGGTCTCATGATGGAAAATGCTATCCATATCCAAAGAAAGAACTATGGAGTTTGAATGCAGATCAAAGCATACTTACTATTTGCTATTTTTTTCTTCTGTTTTGTTTTGTTTCCTCCTTCTGATGGTTCCTCCTATTGGTTCTAATTCTTCCTTACAACATCACTAATGTGAAAATATGTTTAATAGGAATGTATATGTATAGCCTATATATCAGATTGCAAGCCATCTTGGGGAGAAAGTAGGGAAGGGAGAGAGAGAAAAATTTAAAACTCAGAAGCTTATGGAAGTGATTATTGATAAATCAAAATAAATTAATAAAAAAAGAAAAAGAAATCAGCTTCTCAGTTGATTGCCTACTGAACCTTTGATGCCTAATTAACAATAATCAGTTCATGAACTACTGTCCTAACCCCTGCCTCAAATGTTATTGTGGGAAAGGATAACCTAAAGAAATGGCAGGATACTTAGAAATCAAATCTGTTTCAAAAAGGGTTTCTGACCTTAGAGTGCTGGGTGTGGTGTAGGCATTAAGAGAGCCTTTTCTAGGTCTGGAATCACTTGATCCATCCACTCTAGAAGGTTAGTCGCTTGGGATAAAGGAAGGGAAAGGGAAGTTTCAAAGTGTTCATCTTAGCATAAATTTTCATTCTCTTTTCCTGTCTTCCCGTTTGAGCTTTGTCATTCATTTAAAGAGCCCAGAGAATTGAATGGATTATGGATAGAGCAATCTGTTTCTGAAATTCCATTCCTGTGTTATTGTTTTTATGAGTGCCTGTGATGAGATGATAATAATAATACATTATATTTGTATGGCACTTTAGAGCTTACAAAATCACTTTCCTATCTGTTATCTTATACAAGCCTAACACTGATCCTTTGAGCTAAGCAGAGCAGGTACAATGATCCCTGTTCTACAGATGAGGAACCTGGAGCTTAGGGATATTAAGTAATTTGCCCAAAGCCACAGGGCTAGTTAGTGGCAGAACTAAAACTGGAACACGTTTCTTCTACTTTAGTCTGTTGGCCTTTAGTGTGAGATTATCTTTAATGTGAAGGATCTCATCTTGCCAATTATGTTCTATTGGATACTTAGGCAGGTAGTTTATATAATGGATGGAGCACTATCCCAAGAAGACCTGAGTTGAAATCCTGCCTAATACACATGGAGGGTATTTAATTTGGGAATTGGGTTGACATTTGCATAATTTATTTCATCCTGTGACCTCTTTAAACGATGACTAGTACCTTTCTGGTCACAGAAAAGATCCTGATAACATCAACTGGTTGTTTCACATTCCTAGGATTAGAAACAACTTCATTTTAGTTCAAAGTTATCTATCCAAAAGTGTTTCTGATTTGTATAAATTATAAGCAGTTTCTCTGACAACCAGAGGTAGCTATTCATCTTGATAATTATGTCTAAGATTCCTGTTAAATAGTATAAGGTAACCTTAATCACAGAGGGAAAATAATTAGACCACTGTATGTTTTATAGATTGAGCCTAGTTTGTTGATTGGTACATTATCATTATACAGACCACATTCCTACCATAAATACTATTCTAAGGTAACAACATTTTTAAACCCAGATCAGGCTTATTTATGTCAGTAAGCCACAAGGTTCCATTGCAGCTGAATTGTTGTGGTCATGCTTAGGTTAGACTGAGAGTAGGCAAAATTATAAAGGAAGTGTTATCTTTTGTCTTCCTTTTCTCCACTCTAAGTGTTTCTTACCTGAAGGCATGTAGAGATAAGGGTACTTTCTGAATTAAAAAAAAAATCTCTAAGAATGGAATTTCGAGCATTGTTGCACTGGGATGGGACAGCTGTTTGAGGGCAGAATGACTTTTCCAACACCAGTCTAATACTGCCATCAAATGTAACGTTGGTCCTGTGTCCTATGGTCTGTTTCAGGTCCCTTGTTTCCCCACCCCTGCCCTAGAGGGTGCTATTTCTCATGGGCCATTGACTCCTGTTCCTAACTCTCTTTAGTAAACAACAGAAAGGATAAACAGAGAGAGATTCTTGTATTTGGCAAAGGTCACACAGTTGATCATAAGCAGCACTGAAAAAAGAATGCCCATCACAGCCTCATATTTCTGAACCTTTTCTTTGGAAGGAAGAAGGGAAGTGCCTTCCTTTACTTGGGTATGTCTACAGCCTCTTCATTTTCAGGATAATTCTGCATAAGGAGATTCCAAGACAGACATTAAGGTTATTGACTTTCTACCAAGAGCATCTTGAGTTAGAATAAAGATGGTCTCTCCTGGTTCTAGCTAGCATTTATAACACCCATTAATTAGAACCCAGTGGTAGAATAATTAAGGAGAATCAGAAAGAAATCTAGTTGTCCTTTCACTGTGCTTCGGATGGGCTGTGCTCCAATACAGAACGGCCTCTTAAAAATAAATTTCATTATTTTTTGTTTTTACATCACCTTAATTTCCCAATATAGCCTTCCCCTACCCTACCCAATGAGCTATCATTTAATAACTAAAAGTAATAATGAAAAAGGAAAAAAGCAGTTCAGCGAAATTAACCAAAATATCAACCAAGTATATGTTGTGCTTCCCATCCATAGTCCTCTGCCTCTGCAAAGAAGGGAGAGAGGTTTGATGTCTGTCTTTTCTTTGGGGCCTAATCCAGTTATTAAAATTATCTAGATTGCAGTTTTAATTTGTGTGTATGTATTCTTTCCATTTACATTGTTGTAGTCATTTGTACATTTGTTCTGCTTTCTTTGCTTTGCCCCAGTATACAGAAATCTTCCCTTGCTGAGGTCCTTTTTACAAAGTTAAAAAAAATTCACAACTCCTTCCCTCATATAAGAAGTAGTATTGTACGGTTCATAATGGCAAAAAGCTATTATGAACTCAATAAAACTTTAAAATACATTTGCATTTTGATTACTCATAATACTATCTACATACATTTGAAAAATAGAAGTAAATATGTGTGAGATGTATTTATTCAATCCACAGATTTGTTGGCTTACTATACTGAGTCACGCTGCGTGTTTTTTGGGGGTTTTTTTTGGAGCTAAATAAAGATCAAAATGATTTTGATGCACATACAGATTCTCTGATTTCTTTAAAAATTTTGCATCTCCCTGGGGTTCTTGACCTATAACAATTTGGAAACAATAACTTAGTGAAAATTCACCATACACTGAAGGTGAGGAAGACCATGGATTAATCACACACCTTTTTTTCCCCCATCTTAGGAAAACAAGAGTTGCAGGCTATGAATCTCGCTTTCTGGGTAAGGTGTAAAGAGCTCAAAGGAACCATTGGAAATGAAATAAATTTAACCTGGAAAGTGTGCTGAAGTGAAGCAAAGCATGAGATTCCAGCTAAATTAGCAAAAGAATTAATGTTGATCAGAGACTATGTGAGCACTTTACTAGGAGTCATAAGACTTAATCCTGGTCTCAGCTCTGCTGATGACTAGCTGTGTAACCTTGGACAAAGGAGTAGGTCTCATATGTAAAACGAGGGGGCTGGATCTTAGTACCGTACTATTTTTTCTCTTTTCAATTTCTACTCTTCCATGAGAGCCAAGTTGAAGGAAGAAGGAGGATATACATAGGCTTAACATAAGGAGAAAGATGAAGCAGAGGTCCAGGTAGCTTCACTGTGCTGACCCAGAGACTGCAGAATCAGAATTGGAATGCCTAAAACCCTAGTCACATTTGGCTCCAAACTTCAGGAGATATCTCAGTGCGGAAGACTCTCCTACATCAGAGGTGTCAAAACATGTGACCTGTGGACCATGTGATGCACATAACACTCCTAAGTGCACAGGAACCAGATTAAAATATAACTGGGAAATATTTGACAGAATAAATAAAAATAGAGTCAAAGACTGATAATGTTAATATGTGGTTTTCTAAGTTGACATTTGACTCACAGGGATTCTCATATACAGTTTAGTGGCTGCCAGTTCTATATGAGTTTGACACCACTGTCCTTCATGATCCAGAATGCTTATCTCTACCATCTGATATAATAATCTTATCACCATTTAACTTCTTTCTCAAAAAAGACTTAATACAAGGTCTACCTGCCTGAAATCAGTTCACTTCACTGTGTGCTATTGACCCTGTTGACATTGTGGACTAATTATTTTCTTTGTGACTAAGTGTAGCACTTGTGTAAATAAATCATTTCTAATTTTTGGGTGGCACAGTGGATAGAGAGTCAGGCCTGGAGTCAGGAAGACTCATCTTCCTGAGTTCAAATCTGGCCTCAGACACTTACTAGCTGTATGACCCTGGGCAAGTCACTTATGCCTGTTTGCCTCAGTTTCCTCATCTGTAAAAATAAGCTAGAGAAGGAAATGGCAAACCACTCCTCTATCTCTGCCAGGAAAACCCCAAATGAGGTCACAAGGAATTGAACACGACTGAAAAATGACTAAACAAAGACTAGTTGATTTCTAAGATACTATGGTGTAGTGGAAAGAGAACAGAATTTGGAGTCAAAAGACGTAGGTTCAAATCTTTATTCTGCACCTTGCTGCCTGTGTGACATTGGGCAAGTCACTTCACCTTTCTTGATCTAGTTCCTTTTTCTGGAAGAGGAGAGCATTGTACTAGATGACCTTTAATGTCCCTTTTAGCTTTATATCTATGATCCCATAATCCCTGCAAGCCTCAAATTTTATAATTCAAATTAAAGTCAATAACCATTAAGCATGGTGATAGGTGCTGAGTAAAATAGAAAAAAATATCAAAAAGAAAAAGAAAAAAGAAAGGGGCAGCTAGGTGGCCCAGTAGATAGAACTCCAGCCTTGGAGTCAAAAGGGCCTGAGTTCAAATCTGGCCTCAAACACTTGACACTTACTAGCTGTGTGACCTTGGGCAAGTCACTTAACCTTGATTGCCTCACCAAAAAGCAAAAAAAAAAAGAAAGAAAGAAAAGAAATAGAACAAGATAAATAAGACAATTCCTAGTTTATTCTAACAAGGACTTGGGGGCAGTATAGGAAAATGTAACATATCAGTTGATCCTCACAACAACCTTAGGAAATTAAGTACTATTTTCATCCCCATTTTATAGATGAGGAAACTGAGGTGGATAGAAGTTAAGTGACTTGCTCAGGGTCACACAGTTACTAAATGTCTTTGGCTACATTTGAACTCAGGTCTTCCTGACTCCAGATCCCATACTTTACATTTTTTTCATTGTGACACCTGGCTGCCTTTGATGAAGAGCAGACAATAATTACATCTCTTCTTTTTTTTCTTTAAGTCCAGAAAAAAGAGAGAGAAGAAAACAACAGTAAGCAAGTCTTTATATAGTTGAGAATTCATACTCATTAATATTGAGGAAAGTAGAGATGGAGAGAGAGAAATTTTGTTAAAAACTATTGCCTTCTTTCTATTGCCAAATAGTTATTTTCTTCTTTAAACTCCCAGTATAAAAACTTCAGACTTTCCAGGCACACCCCTTCCTTTTACCCTCCCTCCCCTTTTTGTTCCCCAAACAGTAACTCAAACAATGGCTCCCATCTCAACTTTGCCCTCCTGTGACTCTCATGTGATTGTCATGACAAACAAACAAAATGGGTGGCCTTGGTTAGGATGCTAAGTAGAATACTTAGAAGCTATCAGGGGACAGGATAACTATGAACAGATTGGGAGGGGGTCAACTGGATTTGGAAACCTACTTCCTAACCTTCTTGTCCTGACCAAGTTAAAGAGTTTGTCAGATGTGCAGAAAGGGCATGCAGGGATTCCTTTCAGACTCTAACTTCTAGTCTTGTATTTTTTTTTTAATCTTTCAGCCATTTTTGTGATTATGAAGATGTGATTTTCTGTAGAATATTGTTGGTTAAGTCTGCCTCTTCCCTTCTCAAACCTTCATCAAAGCCTGACCCACAGAACCCCAACAGAATGTGTTTAGTATGCTCTCCTTGCTGTCAATGTGAAAGAGATTGGGGAGACTGCTTCGAGAAAGATGTGTTATCAAAGGGCCCTGATGCCCAGTTCAGAGCATGCACAGGGATTCTACTTCCAGTCCCCTTACCACATGAAGAAAAGGAGATTTTCATACAGCTGACGGGCCAGAGCTGAGAATGCATTCAAAAGCGACTAGGCCTAGGTGCTTTCTCTTGTGTTTAAGTTAGAAAGCCAGAACGATGTTAAGCCCCACCCCCCTCCCGCTTTATCTGCACATCAAGGGCCACCATCATGTATCCCATGAGCTCATGGCCCCGCTTTTGCTTCTGTCTTTGTTGTGTCTATCCTTTCCTGTTCTTAGATGGAGTATCAATCTAGGCTACGACCTTGCAAGCTTTTGAAACGTTTTTCCCGACAGAAGGCAGAGAGTACTGTATGCTGCTCAAGCATACAGCATGAGACACCATTGGCCAGTCCCCAAACACCGATCATATTCAATGTTTTTGCATTTATAAAATCTGTGACTTCTTCCAAATCTTTGATTCCTGTTTCCCTTTTGGATATCTTGAGAGTTAATCCCTCTTCACCCTCAAAAAATTCTATCCCATGCAGTATGGACCATTTCTGTACATACTTGGTTTAGTCCAGCAGCCCTTCCTATCTTTGTTTTCTTTAGTGTCAATTCTTTTAGTTCATGTAGCACACGGAGATCCTGTATAGGAGTCCAAATGTGGTGGCTTCACTGTCATTGTTGGAGAAAACAGTCTATTATAGAGATGCTGACCAATCTATTACATTTTTTTATCTATTTGTTTTCCTTCCAGTTTCATCCTTAAATATTCTCAGATGATCTTGCTTTGTAGACTATTTTTTTTAATCTTCTGCTTCTCTCAGCCTTATGGGGTGATACTACTCATTATCTTCCTCTACTCTCAATAAGATTTTACAAATAAATTTACATTCCAAACTAGAATTGCTTTTGGCTGCCATATCCCTTCTTTTGGCAGAGAGTCTGCTAGCTAAAGCAATTTCTAACCTTTTGTGGTCTCTTATTTGCTGAAATTGATTTACATTGGTTAAACTTCTTAGAAAATGATGATTATGTGTTAATGATTATTCTTTTCAGCATTTCCCAGAGTAAATAGCTTTTTTTAAAAAAATAGGTCAAGTTGGAACTGTTTTGATTGTATGTTATATCTTCTCATTGTTACTCTTTCCTCTGATTTGACATTGATTTGGCTGTGGGCTATAACAAACTAGTCACCTTAATGTATGTGTGTATATACATATATATGTATATATACATACAAATATATACATGTACACACATATAATATGCATGATGCTACTGTATGTAAACTGACTGGCTACTGATATAGGAATCATTTTCCAATCATACATATATATATATGTATGTAAGAAACTACAGATGGCAATGACATGCCAAGCACAAAATAACATCACAAGAAAAGAAACTGACAATATTTTAACATAAAGGACATGACTGGCTATTGATGTGGGAGTCATTTTCCAATTATTTATATATATATAGATATAGATATATACATATATACATATATGTTGTCTTTCTTGTGATGTTATTTTGTGCTTGGCATACCTAACACTTCCCAATACCCTCCTTAAAGAAAGAATTCTTGTTATAGAGGAGCAAAGTTTTTGTGCATTATGTTTATAAATGTCATTGCCATCTATAGTTTCTTACCCCTGAACAATTTTTTTCTACAGATTTTTCATTTTCCTCCTCTAGCCCTCTTTTGCATTGAAACTACTAAGTAGAAAAGCATATGCTTTAATTTTTGTTATAGAATTATAATTATATATGATTACATATATAATTATAATTAAATAATAATTTAATTGAAGGGCCTTATTGAGTTCTTCATAAAATTTCCATACCTCCTTATCCTGTTTCCTTATCTTTTTACTTAACTGCTCTTCTCTCTCTCTCCCTCTCTCTCTTTCTTTCTCTCTCTCTCACGTTCATGTACATTTTCCTTATACCAAGACTATCAATATTCTTGTGATTCATTTATATAACAGTATGTCTATGCATTGGTCACTGAACAAATTAGGTTAATGTTTAAGACAAGGGTTTTAATCTTAAAGGTTAAGGATTAGACCTGTTATTTCATTGGTATAGGGAACTCCCAAGTGAGGAAACTCTCTCTACCAATGCAGGTTGGCGCATTTTCTGCAACTTACAGTCTTAGAGAGTTGCCTGAAACACTGAGATGTTAAGTGACTTCCCCAGAGTCGTGCAGCTAGAAGTGTCAAAGGAAGAACCTGAACCCAGGACTTCCTGGCCAGCTGTCTATCCACTGCACTACACTGTCACTCCAGTGTCTATAGCCAAACTAAAAATAGCGTTATTTATATAGCAAGCTCTGCTCTCCATTCTACCACCCTTCCAGTGCCACTGAAGTAAGGCAAGGGGCTACCCAGGCCCCAAATCCATGTTGTGTTTTTTTTTATGACTTGCCATGGCAGAGAATTCATCTTTAGGGAGTCAACCTACTGGTACTGGGGTCAAGCCTTTCTCTGTTGAGCTAGGCTTGTCCTTAAAAGGTCAGTCTGGTCTGGATCTGTCCTTGTGGCCAGGTTTGGTGGTTTACTGGCCTTGCTTTGTAGGACTTGGGGTCCTCTTCACACATTAGAGCTGAACTTTGTAAAGGAACATAAATGCATCCAAATTATATTCTGTTTCAAATCTCCAAGTGGATTTATGCTCCTGTACTTTTAGAACTGATTCACCCTCTGCAGCCCTCTCTGTTTTTAGAGGATTAATTTGTTAATTGGGTAGGAGAGGTGGGTAGGGGAAAGGAGAGTTGACATGCTGGAAAATACAGATTGCAAATGTTCTGCATACCACATGCCAACTCCCTATCTCGGTGAACTAGGGAATTATGGAAATGGATGGCTTCTTAACCCTGGGCTTTCTGAATTTCAGTTGTTATTGTTGAATGTTCAAATTAGCTCTCAATTTGACTATAAGAAAATGACTTAATTTGTTTATTTTCTGCTTTCTTAAGATTGACAGGGATGGGGTTGAGGGGAAAGTTTCAACTTCCCTCTGAAATTATGTTTCCTGCTGCTTGGATTCAGCTGCCCAGATTCATATCCCTGCCCGGGCCAGCAGCAGGCTTGGCCTACCTTGGCTACAGTGCTAGGCTCTTCTGCCCTGACCTCACTGCAGCCTCCTGGGCCTCACATTAGTAGCATGGAACACCCTCCACGGTAGCACAGCCGATATTCTCCTGTTTGCTGTTGCTATGAATCCTCCCTAGGCTGCTGCTGTAGGCAACACCAAGATCCTCTGGGGGCCTTTTGTAAGCATCCAAGTACAGGGTCGATGCTGTTCTCTTAGATAGTCTTGGCAATGAAAATGGAGTTTTATTAATACTTCAGTCACAGCTACTCTTTGGATGGAAACAGCTTGTTAATATTACTGGCATCGTGAAGTAGAGAATTTCCCAACAAGATAAAAAAAAAAATCCTTTTCAGTCTATCAACCAGCAAACATTTACTGAGCACTGATTATGCATGAGTAAAATGTACACTCTTTGAGGGCAGGAACTGTTTTATCTTTTTTTTTTTTTTTGCTTTATGTACATAATGAATATTTATTGAATTGAATTAGAATGCACTGTTTGGGATTCAGAGAAGTAGAAGCCATGCTAGTGCCTTCCCTCTGAGATTATCTCCAGTTTATCCTGTATATATTTCTTATTTGTACATAGTTGTTTGCATGTTGTCTCCCTCATAAGAATATGAGCTCCTTTAAAGGTAAAGACCGTTTATGCCTTTGTTTGTGTCCCCAGTGCTTAGCGCAGTTCCTGGCACATAGTAAACATTTAATAAATACTTGTTGGCTTGGCTTGAAGGCATAGTCTCTCCCGTAATGGAACCATAGACTATTTGGGAGGACATTACTTATATGTCTAAATAGATAACTAAATGCCAGTTGAGTGGTATGGACCATAAATGCTGTATGTGTTCAGAAAAGGAGGATACCACTATCGCTGCAGACCATGGGGATTAGCAAAGCCTTCATGGAGGAGGATGAGGTGTAAAGTGGCCTCGAAGTCAAGGATTCAGATAATTAGAAAAGAGATGAGAATATATTCCAAATTGGGGCAGAAATGCAGGTGGCGTGTTCAGGGGACACTGAGCAGACTAGTTTGCGTGGAGCAGAGGGATTGAGTAGGGAAGTAGTGTAAGATAAGATTGGCAGGATACATAGGGCCTAGATTGTAGAGTACCTTGACCAACAGGCCAGGGAATTTGGATTTGTACAATGGGAGAAGCCATTGAAGTTTGTTGTACAAAAGAATAATGTGATGAAAGCAGTATTTTAGGAAAATTAATTTGCATGTAGTTTGGATTAGAAGGAGGAGAGATGAGACAGAGAAGCTAGTTAAGTAACTATTACAGTAACCCAGATTAAAAAACAAACATCCTGTATCTCCCAGAAGTCTGGCTAAAATTGTTTAGCAAACAATCAAACAAAATTGAAGAGGACACGCCAGTAGTTTCAGACCCTTACATATTCAAACTGTGTTGCCAAAGAACTCTCTTTTTCATAGATCCTAAGCCTAATTTTTTCCTGTTGCCCTGTCAACCAGGTCTTGGTACTATTAACAGTAAGGCTAAGTAAGCCAAGAGTGGAATAAGGTTATATGCTGGAATTGCTTACAGTATAAATCAGTAAAACCAGAATCCTGTTCAAGGTCGATATCATCACCATCACATATTGAACAACATCTATGTGTAAGGCACTGTTCTCATGCTTCCAGGAT
Organism: Vombatus ursinus; assembly: GCF_900497805.2. Classification (NCBI taxonomy): domain Eukaryota; kingdom Metazoa; phylum Chordata; class Mammalia; order Diprotodontia; family Vombatidae; genus Vombatus; species Vombatus ursinus. Next base: position 28,653,831 of record NW_020954556.1, on the reverse strand, counting down.
ACAAAGAGATGATCTTAACCCAGTGTTCATAACTCTCCAATCCTCAGACTGGCCTTACTCACCTGAGAGATCTTTCACATTAGAAGACTTAACCAGACCTTACTTCACCTCCACCATTTCTGGAATATGTGTCTTAGTCCTGATGCTATTACTCGCAAAACAAAATGCAATATCCCCCTCCCACCAACCCCCCACTGCCTCCCCCACCCGGACACACAGTATTAGCCTCCATTTTCAGAAACTTGGAATTTTCTGATTTACCCTTTGCTTTTGCTTTCCTCCTTCTGTTTTGCATGATAGATCACATGGAATAGAACCAAAGAAACATGCTCTTCTCTTTCTGACCATTTCTATTTAAATTCAAGTAGCTCAGTGAGAGAAACCACGTTGAGTGAAAAGAATAGATGTGTCCTTTCAAGCAATTTTGTGATTCATCTAGTTGGAGGGAATTTGGAATGGTTTGATTACTACCCACCATCTTCTCTCTGCCTTCCCATGCCAACTAACTCAATCAAAGGGATATTTTAGTGGCATATTTTACTTAATTTAATGTGAAAGTGATCAATAATCTCTCAGAAGTCATATATGCCCACCCACAGAACTTGTTTGGTGGTGTTTAAACAAATTTCAAATGAGTTTCCATTTTTCTTCCCTATTCCTTTCATGTAAATATACATCAATTTGTTTGTCAAAGTTGTTTGCAAATTAACTTACTTTAGAATGTGTCTGTTCAGGAGTGGTGAAGAACCCTAATTTGAACACCAAACTAAAATTAGAAATTCTGCCTGTTTATAGCTGTGCAGTTATGGGGGGAGGGGGTCATTTTCAAGACTGAGTGAAAACTGGCCCATCTCCAAATGTGAGACATCTTTGAGTCGATCAACAATTGTTCCTTGTGTGTTTTCTCCATTGTGACATGGGAATGATTTCTTCTTAGCCAAAAACTTGCAAATTTGTTGCAGTTCTAAGCAGAGCATCTAAAAATAATTTCTTCCAGAATGTTTCTTAGCTAAAGCTTTTTCTGGGTACAGAAAATTTTTGCAGCAAAAACACAAGATCCTGCCAAAAATGGGAGCTTATAAAGTGAAACCTGGGGATGTTATTGTGAAAACCATTAGAAATCACTCAGTGCTTTGATTGTATTGGATTGGTTTTGTTGCGTTTATGTAACCTAGCTACATTTTGTTTGTCTTTGTGGGTCACTGCTAAAATCTCTTTACAAATGCCTAAATCCTAGGACTTAGGAAAATCAGATAAGGAGCAAATAATTTCTGATTAATTCTGCTTCTGGTCTGGTAAATGCAGTCTAATAGGATTTTAAAGGTACTCAGACCCAGAATCAGATGAGTTTTGAGTGGCCTAGAGGATCGAATTGAAGGCTTTCTGGTCACATACAAAGACAACTCTCTTTCTGATGCTCATTCTAGCTTTAAAATTAGGATGGCCATCTCTGCCACCTCCACACCCACTGAGACATAAGTGACAGTGTGATGGAGCATTTGTCATGACTGTTACCGTACTTAGAAGGTACTCCCTCCCCACCTCTGCCTCTTGGAAGCCTGATCTTCCACACTTAGTCCCAGTATCATTTTCTGCATCAGGCCTTTCCTGGTCTCCCAGCTGCCAGTGCCTTGTCTCCTCCCCCAGCCTTATATCTGTTTTGTGGGTGCTCTTTTTCTGTGTATGTGTGTATAGGTATATGCGTGAACACATAGACATGTCTCCCCTGTTAGGATGTAAGCTTCTTCAGAGCAGGGATGACTTTTCTTCCTTCTTTGTATCCTCAGTGCCTGGCACATAGTAGGTATTTAATAGATGATTATTGATTGCTTGATTCTTTAAGATCTTAGGATCAAATGGGATGATTCTTATACTCTTGGTTTAAGAACACATATTAACCTACCAAGGGCAGCTAGGTACCTCAGTGGATAGAGGGATAGGCCTAGAGTCAAGAAGACTCATCTTCCTGAGTTCAAATCTAGCCTCAGACACTTACTAACTGTGTGACCTTGGACAAGTCACTTAATCCTGTCTGCCTCAGTTCCTTATCTGTAAAATGAGCTGGAGAAGGAAATGGCAAACCACTCCAGTCTCCTTGCCAAGAAAATCCTAAATGGGGTCAGGAAGAGTCAGACACAGTTGAAAACAACCAATGAAGGAAAGTTCAGAATGGTGGAGTAGATAGAAGGTTAATCAATCAATCAATCAGCAAGTATTTATTAAGTACCTGCTAAGTACCTACCTGTGGTAGGCCCTGGAGATATGATTATAAAGAATGGAACAATTCCTACTCGCAAGGAATTTACATTATAATGAAGAGATAGTAAATACATATATAAATATATAAAACAAATAAAAAGTGAATGAATGTAAATATATATAAAGTAGTTAAATACAAGGTAGTTTGGGAGGGAGGGCAGTAGTGGTTGGGGAGATTGGGAAAGTATTCATGCAGGATGATGATTGAGTTGTATCTTAAAGAAAGAAAAGGTCTGTTGGCAGTGGATAGAGAGCACTGGGCTTGAGTTCAAATCTGGCTTCAGACACTTACAAGCTGTGTGACCCTTGACAAGTCATTTAACCTTTTTTTGCCTCAGTTTCCTCAACTGTCAAATGGGAATAATAGTAGCATCTGCCTTCCTGGGTTGTTGTGAGGATCAAATGATGTAGTTGTATCGTGCTTGGTACAGTGCCTAGCACATAATAGGCACTATATAAATGCATTTTCCTTTCCCTCCCTTCTCTCTTGGAGTCAAGAAGACTGGGGGTTCCAGTTCTGCCTTAACAACATACTGGCTTAGGGAGTCTGAGTAAATCATTTAACCTTTCAGTGTCTCTGACAACTTTCTAAAACTCTGCATTACAAAGGAGAGGCTTGTCTGCATGAGTGGAGTGATTTTCCACAATAGGAGGTATGATTTGATTTCTGAATGAAATCAAAGATCCCTCCCCATCCCCCAAATATTTATTCAATCAGAGGACCTCTTGTTTGAGCAACAGCAAATCTGTTTCTTCCTTCAAGCCTGTTCAAAGACAAGTCAGAGTTGTCAGGCCTCAAATACATGTCCATATTAACTATTCAAGAGAATAGTGGCAAAGAGAAGACTGGCTGATTTCCAGGGATGGAAGGCGTCCCAGAACCCTGTTCTTAGTACTCTCTGGCTTCTCTCTCCTAAGAAATGCAGACAGCTCTTTGTGGGCAGTATTCTTGGGATTCCAGTGCCCTGTTACAGCAGGGCACTAAAACCAGCTGGAGCAGGCCCAGCAGATAAAACAAAGGCCTCTAGGAGGTCCTTCTGTGTTGGCAAAGCAAAATCCAGCATTTGGCTGTTGTCAGTTAGGATTTTCCTGCGAAGGCCCTTTTTGAGGGGTTTCGTTGGGCTCTGCAGATAGAGCAGTCTTGGTGATTGAGAAGGCATGGAGGATGTGGATTGGGTCTGAGGAGGAAGAAAGGTGTTTCTACAGTTAATAACATAGTTTCCACCTGGCACTTCCTTGAAGCTTCCTTGTGAAGAAGGATGAGTTTGCCTTTCATGTCTTCTGTGTTTCCTTTTTTTGACTCCCTTTGACCCCTTATTCCCATCTACCTAAAGCTTTCATGCTACTTTAAGACCTTCTTACCGAGGAAGCAATCAGTCTGATTAATTGACTCATATCAAAGTATTAGTGTTGCCTCTTTAATGCATATATTTACACTTTAAAAAGAAAACTGCAAGGACAATAGAATTCAGAACCTTCCAGAATTTCTGTCCAATAATAGAATTTCAAACTTTCAGCAACTTGAATGTTTTGAGGACTTCCTGATGCCCCACAAATCACTAGATATAGACAAGTATCTACCTCTCACTGTGAAGACAGTCTTGGAACATGGATATGTAAAAACCATGCTTCACCACGGAACTCCATTTTTTGCAAAGAACTTAAATCCTTTCCTATATCAAACCCTTTACAAAGTGACAAGAAGCATAACAGATAGATCTGAATTTCATCTCCTCTTCCCACCCTCTGGTTGAGATGCTGGTGTGAAATGCCAAAAAGATAGGCAGAAAAAAGAGGAAAAGCAATGACTCCCATTTATAAGCAGCCTTAATGTAGCTTTCCTCACCATAAGCCCTGAGAGGTGGGAAGTGCAGAATTATTTTCATTTTACAAATGAGAAAAATTAAGGCTCAGAGAGTTTAATGGACTTGTCCACAAGTCTCACAGTGTCAGAGTTAAGACTTGAACCTAGTTCCTCCAACTCTATAAACAGAACTCTAAATTATTCCATGCTACCTACCAAGGACAGAAGCAAGAACTCCAGATATAATAGATTCCTGAATAAATTGAGAAAGACTGCATTTCCTTTAAAATAAGAATTATTTTGAATAAAACATTGTGAACTATTTAGAAGTCACAGGATTTAGAGCTGGGATGATACTGTAAGCCTTAAAAAGCTATATAAAGTTGAGTGGTTGTCATTATTACTTGATCCAACTCCATTTTACAGATGAGGAAGCTTAAGTCAAGAGGTAAAAGGACTTCACAGAATCTAAGAATTGGAAGGAGACCATTGGATCGGAGACCATCTGATCCAATCTATACCTGAACAAGAAACCCCCTTGCAACATTCCTGACAAATGATCTTCCAGCCTTTTCTTGAAGACCTCAGATAAGGAACCTCCCAAATCAGCCCATTCCACTGGAAAGCACTGATAATTTTCCTTACATCAAACCTAAATTCCTTCTTTTCAATTTCCACCAATTGCTCCTAGTTTTGACTGCTAGGGTAAAGAAGCAAAAAATCTAGTCTTTCTTTCATGGTGGCCTTTCAAATACAATTACTTGAAAACAGGTGTACCTAGTGTATTTGACACCAAAAGCAGATCACTTTTTAATACCTTTCTCCTCCCTATGATCAAATTATTTTCAGTAATAATCATGAAATGAAACAAATAATAATTGAAGAGTAATATAGGCAAGGAAAATTTTCATTTATTGAACTTCATATATATAAACACATATATAAAATTATGTCAGTAAAAAAAGTAAAGTAACTATAATACAAAGAAAAATGGATTAATATTTTAATTGCATTAATGTGTTTTTTCCACTTAATAGTATTTTATTTTTTCCAATTACATGTAGAGATAGTTTGCAGCATTCACTTTTATAAGATTTTGAGTTCCAGTTTTTCTTTTCCCTTCCTCTCTCCTCATCCCCTCCCCAAGATGGCAAGCATTCTTATTTAGGTTATACATGTATTAAATATTAAACATGTTTCTACATTAATGTTTTTTTTAAAAGGGAAAATATACATCCATAAAATTCTGTTGCAGTAATAAATAATAACATTATAGTTTATCTTTTCAAGCCTTAACTTCTGCAGATTTGTGAACTTCATCAAAAATGATCTTTGCATATTCATATTTAGTAGATAAAAAGCTAAATTTGTTAAGCTATCTTCACTCATAAACAATCAAAGAACATTTTTTCATTTTAATTTCAAACTTTCACATGGAGCACCAAATATACAAACAGGAAAAGTTTAAACATAAGGATAAGTTTGGCAGAGATTCATAAACATCCCATTTTTTATAAGTGAATTTTAATAAAGCTGAAACATCTATAGAAGGTACAAATTAGGCAACAATTGAATCATACCACTAATGTAATGTTTTATTTCCTTGATTTATTCTTTAGTTTTAAACAACTAACAATTTTAAAAGAATGAATTTCCATTTTAAAGATATTATTGAAATTTAGTAAAATATTGCATGTACAAACTAAAATGTGTACTTATCAAACAAAAAGAGCATACACAGTTCAGACTCTGTTTCACCATTTAAAATTTTAAACACAAATAAAAATTCCAAGTGCTCATATAGAATGACAGAATTGAGATAACTCAAGTTCTGGTTTCTTTGTTTTTCCCAATTGCTGTTACAAATAAGGCAATTTAGATTTCAGTATCCCCTAAAACTTCTAACAATTAGAGCTATCCAAAATTTGAATGCATTGCCTGGAGAGGTAGTGGCTTCCCCCTCCTTGGAGGTCTTCAAGCAGAAAATGGATGAGCACTTGTCAAATATATCATAGTGGAGATTCCTCTTGATGCGTTGGGCTAGATGGCTATTGAGGTCCCTTTTATCTCTCAAAATCCTGTAATTCTGTGAAAGGCCTCATCTAGGAGGTAGCAACAGAATTAGAAAAATAGATTAAGGATTCTAAGATTCTAAGGAAGAAGAGAGACTATCTCACATTGGGAGAGCACCTCTTCAAAGGTACATTGGCAGGAGAGAAAATGTCAAGTATTAGAAACAGGTAATCGGTCAATTTGACTGGAATGGAGACTCTGTCAAAATAAGTAATATAAAATCTGCAAAGACAGGTAGGAGCCAGACCATGAAGAAATTTCACTGTCAAGCTGAGGATTTTGCGTTTTATCCTGTTGGCAATAGTAAGCTACTGACAATTGTTTTACAAATATCAGTTTCATAGTTCTTTGCAGAGCATCAGTTTTAGAGGAGAGAGATTGGAAGAACGAATACCAGTTTGTAGGCCATTGAAGTAATCTAGGCAGATATGTTCCTGAATTTTCTTGAGTAGAGGCTTTGTGACTAGAGAGAAGTAGATGGTTGCAAGATATGTTATAGTAGCAGAATCTACAACATCTGGCAGCTTGAACGCATTAGAGTAAGGTTGTTGTTTGTCCTTCATTCTTGAAGAAGTCTATGACATCATGAAGATGATGCCATGACTTGCAAATGAATTGGATTTAAGTGAGGGAGGTCTGTGCAAAGTCACCAGCCTCACCCTCTCCTTCAGAGCCATCTGTGGCCAGTGGCAAGATATAGATCAGGAGACTGGAGATGGCCCTGGATGTAGTGGGAGACCTTGGCCTTTTAAAGCAAAGGTCTTTCCCAGGTCCCGGTTTGACTGAGGGAAGCCTATTCAGTGATTAAGACTAGGTAAGAAATGAGGAGAAGAATGGTCTCTTTTACCTAGTTTTTTTTTAAAAAAAATCAATCCAGGAGGGGAAGATCCTTGAGGTTTCTGGCCAAAACAGAAACAGTTGCTATTTACACTCATTCTGAGTTATTGGGACCCAAACAATGACCAAGTGAGGCTTGGGCTGGGACCTGTTGTTGCCCAATTAATGAAAGCTGCAGTGATTTGGGTTTAAGGTGTTGTCCTTAAGAAAGAAATCTAGCCTCCCAATAAACCCTCCCAATAAACCAATAAATCTTGGGAGATTTTCAGCGATAAAGATTTATATTCCTTTGGGCAGAGTACCCATAGGTAAGGGAAGGTGGTATGGGAAGGAAGGAAAGATAGAAACACTTATTAAATATTTATTAATCCCCAGGTACTGTGCCAAGAACTAATCCAAGTAAAAATAAAGACAGTTTGTGCCCTGTGTTCTAGTCTGGAAGACTACATATAAAAGGGAGCTGAAAAAGGTGGAAGGGTGGGAATGTAGGTATTAGGTGCAGGGAATCAGGAACAGGGCTGGGAAGAAGAGCTAAGAGTCAAGGATGACTGAGGTTGTGAACCTGGGTGACTAGAAGGATGAAGTTGGAAGGAGGTGTGAATTTAGGGAAAATATAATGAGTTCCCTTTTAGACATGTTGAGTTTAAGATACCCATGGGACATCCAGAGGGAGATGTCCAGTGGGAAATTGATAATGTAGAACTAAAATTCAGGAGAGAGATTCGAGATGGATATATAGATTTGGGAGTCATTTGCATAGAGATGATCATTGAATCCATAGGAGCTGGTGTGATCACTGGAGAAGAATGAATGTATGGAATATAAAGAGAGAACAATTCAGCACAGCCTTGGGCAATGTCCACACAATAATGAACTCCTGTGTGTCGTATTTCATGAGAGTATATTCTCTTAGGATTCGAGACTGACTTTCCAGCTTGGAGTGCCCCGTTCGTGTCATGGTCCCAAGGTGATTATTTTTAGAGTAATTTTTGACTCAGTGACATAGTAAATAAAATGCAGTTCTAAAGCTCTTGATTTCATTTCCTTTAACACTTTAGTGCTGTCACTTGCTTTCTGACTTCTTAGCATCTGCCTTTTCTTCAGATTTGTAAACTGTGTTCAGAGTGCCATTTACCAAAGGGAGAGGTGGGTTGCTTAATCATTGTATTTCTGAAGAAGGATTCTCAGATAAAATGCCTTTTCAATACAACCTCATGACATAGATATTCATTGCCGGGAAATACTATTGGAGAAGAAGAAAGTTTTTGTATTTATAATTCACCCAATGTTTCTTGGTCTTGTTTGTTTGCACATCATTTTAGAAAGAAGCATTAATATTAATATGACTCTGACTTGGATGTAGAGGTCAAAGAAATGACAATATATTTCTGACCATAAAATCATCTAAGAAAGTATCTATCCTCAAAGAGCTTAGATGTCTATGATTATGCCCCATCTCACTACCTTTGGGGTTATTAGAACCTTTGACACAGATTCTTTTAATTAAATTTTTTTTTTAACTTAACAAACACCAAATAAAATGGTGAGCATTTCCATTCACAGAGTAGAAAAGAAAAAAAGGTTCTACCTGGAACTCTGAATCTCTGTTTTGACAAGCTTGCTTTCCCTTCTAAATATAGAATAAATATAACAGCTGTTAAAGCTGTCCTGCCTATTTGTGTTCCCCTCTCGCCCTTCTGTTCTCTTCTGTGCATTTTTTTTTTTAAAAATTGCATCAATGATCCTCTTCTCTTACTTTTCTTTTTCTTTTAGCAGCCCTGTCACCAGCCCTTCTACCTCCCAATTCCCCCTGCCAAATTTTGACGTAATTTTAAAAACAATCTTATCCTTTGCAATTTTTTTAGGACAGCAGAGTACTACTATAAAAAAATGTTACAGGGGCAGCTAGGTGGCGCAGTAGATAGAGCACCGGCCCTGGATTCAGGAGGACCTGAGTTCAAATTCAGCCTCAGACACATAACACTTATTAGCTGTGTGACCCTGGGCAAGTCACTTAACCCCATTGCCTAGCCCCTCCCCCCCCCAAGTACAAATTCTGGGAAAGAAAACAAGGTATTAAAACCATGTAAATTTTTCAGTAGTTTTTGCCAGTGTATCCCTGAGGTGGGAGAGGGAAGGAGCCTCTGAATTAATTAGTTCTTACTTTTTCCGTCGTTTATTGAGTTCTACCAGCTACTGCCAGTTGTTTCACACAGCTTTTGACATGTCTGGGGATGAAGATCTTCAGGTTTGTGAAGTCTTGACGGGGAGGCAGCATGATACAGTGGTACCTATTCTAGGGTCAGAGGACCTGAAATGAGATCCTGCTCTGCCATTTACTTCCCCTTGGTTTGTCAAAGGGCAGAATGCCAGAGTCAGAGTGCTTTGGTGACTTTAGTAGGACTCATCTGTGGAATCCACCAAGAATAACAGACTAATAAAAATAATAATAATAATAATAAATGATAGCTAGACTTCATATAGCACTTTAAGGTTTGCCAACTACTTTACATATGTTATCTCATTTGATTCTTATAGAGTACTAGAGCTAGAAGGCACCGTAAAGACCATCTACTTTAGCCCCTTCTCATTTTACAGATGAGGAAAACAAGACCTTGGGAGGCTAAGAGGCTTTTTAGCCCAGAGAGCTCACCTGTAACTTGAGTGTGACTGAAAACAAAAAAACAAAAACATTTTGAGGACCTTGGAAACAGTTCCTTGGTTTATCTTGCCACAAAAGCAAATGAATTTTTTTTTGGTGAATTGAACCTAAATCTATTTAACAGGTAATAAAGTAGAAATGAAGTGAATACTTCATGTATGTTAATAAAAGAGTATAGGGTTTTTGATTCAATTACTTTGAACAGCTGATGATGACAATTTGCACTAGTATCTAATTCTATAAATATCAACTATATGACTTCCAAAAAAGCTAAATAATAAAGTTTCAGGCAAGCAGGAGGAAAAAGAGCCAGAAAATAAAAAGCAGAAAATTCCCAGAGCATGCACCAATGCTCTCTAACTCTGCTGCCTGGCAAGTGGCATTTTCTGCCCAGTGGTGGGACTACAGAGTAAAAATATCCCTGCTTGTGTTCTACTCCTTGTAAGGCACTTTTCCCCTATGCTCTGAACAAAGAATGATGGTTCTTCAAACTTGGGTAGACTTTCTTGTTTCTAAACATTCTTCTTACAATAGCCCTGTTAAGATGTGGAATACAGTTACTGTCACCACATTACAGGGGGGCACCACCACCCAGAGAAGTTAAGAGATTTGCCCAGGGTAACACAGCTAGCAAGTGACAATGCCAAGATTTATTCCAAGATCTCTTGACTCCAAATCTAGTGGTCTTTCTCATGCAGAATATTTTCAGAATATGGGGCCCAGATCAAAGAAGTCAGGTTTCTGCTATGCCTTTTCTATCCACTTTGAGGAAGCTATAACCTTTTCATCTTTTATAAAATGCTCCCATATCTGGCACTTGACCCATACCCAGGGGGCATTCAATACATGCTTCTTTGTTAGAAGGGAGGATTGGGAGAGGGGTAGAGGGAGGCAGGAAATAACTGTTGTGTAAAAAATTACCAATAACACTTTAGAACAATGCTAACTGATGATGATTTGGTCTTGACTAAGTGACATACGGCACACAATCAATCAACAAATCTTTACTGATCACCTGCTAAGCATAGGATAGTGTTCTGGGTCTTGAGGGACTTACAAATTATAATAAGGCATATTTCTGTAGCACTTCATAGTGCTCCAGCCATCTACGTTGTAATCTAGCTGGAGAAATAAACTATGCACAATGAAAAAATGGGAGAAGAGGTTAGGATAGAAGGTTGGAAATTAATCATGGGGTTCTTCAATGTCATCCTGAGCATCCCTGCACTAGGATTTGAGACAGGAAATGATCATAACCATTTTCTACACATCCTCAACTAAAGGGGGAACTGCTGGAAGTATATAGGACAAATGAGAGAGGCATTAGTTACATGGATTAGAATTTACATTCATATAACACAACTTGTTCAGCCATTCCCCAGTTGATGGGCATTCTCTCAATTTCCAGTTCTTTGCCACCACAAAAAGAGCTGCTATAAATATTTTTGTGTATGTGGGTCCTTTTCCCATTTGTATGATCTCTTTAGAATACAGTCCTAGAAGTGTTATTGCTGGGTCAAAGGCTATGCACATTTTTATAGCCCTTTGGGCATAGTTCCAAATTGCTCTCCAAAATGGTTGGATCATTTCACAACTCCACCAACAATGCATTAGTGTTCCAATTTTCCTATATCTTCTCCAACATTTATCATTTTCCTGTTTTGTCATGTTGGCCAATCTGATAGGTGTGATGTGGTACCTCAGAGTTGTTTTGATTTGCATTTCTCTAATCAGTAGTGATTTAGAGCATTTTTTCATATGACTACAGATGGTTTTAATTTCTTCATCTGAGAACTGCCTGTTCATATCCTTTGACCATTTATCAGTTGGGGAATGACTTCTGTGGTATATGAATGTAATGGAATACTATGCTCCAAGAAATGATGAGCAGACAGACTTCAGAAAAACCTGGAAAGACTTGTGTGGACTGATGCTGAGTGAAGTGAGCAGAACCAGGAGAATATTGTACACAATAACAGCCACATTGTGCGATCAGCAATGCAAGGATCTAAGACATCTCCAAAGGTCTCATGATGGAAAATGCTATCCGCATCCAAAGAAAGAACTATGGAGTTTGAATGCAGATTGAAGCATACTATTTGCTATTTTTTTCTTTTGTTTTGTTTTCTCTTTCTTGTGGTTCCTCCTATTGGTTCTAATTCTTTCTTACAACATGACTAATGTGAAAATATGTTTAATAGGAATGTATATTTATAGCCTATATAAGATTGTGTGCCATCTTGGGAAGGGAGGTGGGGAGGGAGGGGGAGAAAAATTTAAAACTCAAAAGCTTATGGAAGTGATTGTTGATAAAATAAATTTTAAAAAAAGAATCTACAAGTCTCTTCTCTCTTCCCTTTTTTGTAACTCTCTACTTTTTTTTTTCTCCACCCTGCTCACAGCCCTAAGATGGTGGTGAGGGTGTTCTAGTGAGCAGGGCACCTTTAAAAATAACAAAGTGTGTAAAATTTTAAAAATAAATATTACGTCAGATTCATACAGTTTTTCTGGAAAATGGTTCTTGTGTGTGTTGTTGCCCAGTCTTATCTTGCTTTATATGCTTCAGTGTGATGTAGGCAGCAGGGAAGGGCAGAGAATGAGTATTTGTTCTGCTTGACTTCAGTATTAATGGACATTCAGGAAATGTTAAGAGAATGATGAGACTCCAGTACTCAACGATAAGGGACTATTTGACAAGGGATACTAAGATGGTTTTTGTGACACTTTTCTCTCTTGGTTCTCCCTTCTACCTGTCTGACTACTTTTCTTGTCTTCTTTGCTGAATTACAACCTGCTCAAAAAACTTGAATGTGTTCTCACACATTTTTTGCTCTTGGAACATTATTATTCATTGCCACGAGGAATAGTCTCACACTTCAGGAGAGGCGGGATACTCAAGCGGGAGCATGTGATTGTAAATGTAAGTTCTGTACAGTACAGGGCATGCAACTGTAGCCTCGCCCTCGCTTTAAGAATCACTGACCAGTCTGGTGACCCTCTTGCTCTAAGATAAAATGAAACTTCTCCATTTTGGCATTTGCAGTTTTTTTGCAATCTAACTACAGCCTTCCTTTCCACTCTTACTGAACATTATTTTCTGTTATATATTTTACATTCTAACCAAACTGGCCAGCTTGCTGTTCCTTACACATGACTTTCTCTCCTGTCTCTGTCCCTCTATACAGGTGGTTCCTGTGCATGGAATGCCCTCCCTCCCTCCTCCCTTTCTCCTCTTAGAAGGTCTAGCTTCCTTCAGAGCTCAGCTCAAAAGTTACCTTTTATATGATTCCTTTTCTGATCTTTTCCTCCTACTCCAGCTCCTACCTTCTCTCCGTAGAATTATTTTGTCGTCTGTATTTTGTATTTCCTTCTATGTGTATAGGCTAGAAGTTTTTCTGTGTTGTAAGGGAAGGCTGGGTTGGAGGAAGAGGTGTGTTTCAGAAAATAACTGTGTTTTTTAAAAAAGGCATCCCTAACACTTTAAAAGGATATCAGCTGATTACCCTAATAGGATGTAAGTTCCTTAAAGGCAGAAACTGTTTCAGTTTATCCTTGTATTTCCAAAACCTAGCAGAGTGCCTAGCACATGAGCGCTAAATGCTTCTTGATGGTTTCAATGAATGTAACAAGTTCATTTGAAGGCAGGACTTGTTTTGTTCTTGACTTTGTGTCCACAGCACCTGGCACAGTACCTGGCACATAGTAGGTGTGCTTAATAAAAATAAGCTTAGTAGATGTTTATTAATTGATACACATAATTCGGGGTGGGGTGTTAGTAACTAGGGGCATCAGGAAAAGAGGTAGCATTTCAACTGAGCTTTGGAGAAATTTAGGGATTTTGTGATGTACAGATGAAGAAGGAATAAATTCAAGGCATAAGGAACAATCTATGCAAAAACATGGGGACAAGATACTGAATATTGTGTAGGGGGATTCACAAGTAGGCCAGTTTGTCTAGAGCACAGACTCTATGAAGGGGGATAATGTATAATAAACCTAGAAAGGTAATCTAAAGCCATATTGGTAAGGATTTTATTTCTATCTTTTACCATTTCAATTTTTAAAATTAAATTAAACTTTTTTGATCAACAAAAAAACCCCTCCACTTTCTACCTCCCACACTCATTTGAAAAAAAAAACCAAAAGAAAACGAAGCCTTTATAACAAATATACATAATAAAGCAAAAAAAAAAATTCCCACCATTGTCCATGTCAAAAAAATATGTCTCATTCTGTAGGCTGGGTCCATCACCCCAGTGGGCTAGCAGGGAGTTCAGTGCCTTAGCAAATATCCTCCATTTTCTCAGTATAACCCATCCATGGCACCACCCAGAGAGGGACACTCCATATCAAGAAATTTAGAAGAGGGGACAAACCTGTGGGCCAATTTACCCAGCATTCCAAATTCCAGAGCCCACAGTTGACTTTGATTGGTAACAGAAGGACACCACCTACCATTGTTGTGTGGCCTCTGGGAGAAGCCATGCTAGAGTTATAGGAGGGTGGGTCAGATGGAACAGAATAATAATCCTGAGCCAGGGATGATGATGATCATCCAGAGTATGAACTACGAGACTAAAAAGAATCTGCACACTGACCAAGATTGTTTGGGAGGAAGAGATAGGGACCCCAGCCCCCTCTGGGTTAGTGGATATGGATTAGTTAGATTCCTGTAGGTTAACCCGTAAAGTGCTAGATCTGTAATCAGGAAGACCTAATTCCAAATCCAGCCTCAGGCACTTGCTAGCTTGTATTTGGAAGTCATAAACATTGGTAGTCCCAAATCCTAAGTTTGTTTTTACCTTTTGTACCTCAGTTTCTTTATCTGTAAAATGAGGGCATTGGGCTCCATGACTTTCCTGGTCCTTCCATCTCTAAATCTATCATCCTATGATCCAGCTTCCCTCCATTATTACCAAGCCATTTGAAAAAAGCCATTGAGGCTCTGAAAGCTTTATTCTTTTCCTAAATGTTCCCTTTGTTCCCTTCACTGAATATTCACTTCTAAGTCTTTAAATAAAACTTTTAGCCAACAACAGAAACTCGAGCTTTTTGATGTGTTTTACTCAATGTACAGCTATCTAGATATGAGAGAGGGGGAGAATCCCACTTTATTAGAGAAGAGACATAATCATACAGTAAGCCTGAGTTGGGAGTTCGAGCTGCAGAAGAATAGGAAAGACAGACTGGAGTTTGTTATTCACAGGCATTATAAGAGAGCCCTGGGCAGTCTACCAGCACCATGCCAGAAAATTGAACTGCTTCCATATAATTTGTCTTATGGAGATTCTGAAGATCACCTGGCAAGATACGAGGTACCAGCCACCAAGGTCCTTTCTTGAGCTGAACTGCCAAGCATTCAAACCCTGCTGCATAGAGTGCTGTTCTGATGGACTAGCCACGTTGTTCAAATGCCAAAAATACTTGCCTAAAAGACCATTTTGTGGAGAACTCACACAAGGCAAGTGCTCACACGGTGGTCAGAAGAAGAAATACAAGGACAATCTCAACGTCTTTCTGAAGAACTTTGGTATCATTGTGAGACATGGATGACACTGACACAGAATCGTTCAGCATGGCGTGCTCACATCAAAGAAGGCACTGTGTTTTATGAGCAAAAAAGAATTGCAGTAGATCCAAAGAAATGTGAGATGCACAAATTTAGGCAGCTTCCTGCCGAATGGTCATACAGACGATTTATGCCTGACTTGTAAAAGCAGAGCCTTCCAAGCTTTTATTGGTAAGAACAGCCACAGCTGGACCGTGCATTGACCCTGACCTTGTGATGTAATTTTGGTCCTCTTCAAGCACAAAGGACAAACAACAACAACAACAACAAAATAACCATGACCAAATATACCCAAGAATATCCCTGGTCCGTTCTCTTAACAAGAGCCTAAAAGCAGCAGTAAGGAGACACACTGGGGAGAAAAGCTGTTCTGATTACTGTCAGAGAAGCTTCAGACCATGGGCTTTCTCACAGGCATTTCAAAGAAATCCAGGGGGAAGGGAGTGGCTTGACCTGTAGAACATCAATTGCACATATATAATGGCCATGCTGGTGTTACCATAGTAACCTAGCAATGCTTTCAGGGCCCCAACTCCTTTAGGTGGTTAGATTAGCAAATAGTAAAGTATGAGGCAAGGTCGTTTTTCTGAGGGAAGATGAAGGGAGTAGCATGGAAGGCTTGAGGAGTAAAGAGGTTTGGAATAGACCCTGTGGGAAATGAGACAGTCAACTCTGGAAGAGTAAAAAAAAAAAAAAAAAAAAAACAGCCTTTCTCCAGTGTAGGACCAGTGGAGATTAGATAATATAAATTTGTAGAGGACCCAATCTTGAGTAACTTCTGCCAACACAATTGTAGAAACAGAGGGGTGGGGGGTGATGGGAATCAATCAATCATTGGATTGATACATTATTTAAAATTGTTATTTGACAAGGCATGGGCAGTATTGGGCAAGAAAGCAGGATACTTGAGAACAGAGAACAGTGTAAAATTGAACGGATATTAACTGCATAGTCAAAATTAGGAAGGGAGGAAATTGAAACCTGAGCAGAAGTACTAGCCTGGCAGAGAACTGAGGAGTGGAGCAACTGGTAGTCAAAGTGAGGGTAAAGACTAGATTTAGGAATGCATACGTACATGGTGTTTCTCCCTTTAGAACTTAAGCCCTTTGAGAGCAGGGACTATTTCATTTTTGTCTCTATTTCCAGTACCTGGCAAATATCAAGTATGTGTTTAATAAATGCTTGTTGAAAAAATGAATGAGGCAGCAAGAAACACAGTGATGGTGTGGTTTGGTCACAGTCTTAGATTATGAACTCCTTGAGAGCAAGGGGCTATGTCTCATTTTCCTATGTATATTGCTTTGCACATAGAAGGAGCTTAATAAATGTTTGGTGAACCAATTTAGGTGTGTATGGGGAGGGAGGGTTGGGGGGGGGATCCACAATTCACAATTTGAGAATGGGTGTTAATAATATTCAAGAATCATTATTTTCAAGGAATCACTATTAATCAGAATGAGAACTCACATTTACAATAAATAGTGTTTTCAATTTTGCAGCTAACTTACCTTTATCTTTCCTAGATGGCCCATTTTGGGCTGAGACAGTCAGGATAACTGCACTCAAGTTCCTCAAATACGCACGCTTTTCTAATTCTGCACCTTTGCCCATGTCCTTGTCCTTCCTGGAATGCCTTTCTCCCTCATCTGTCACCACAGAGCAAGGCCGAGTTCTAGCCTCCCTTCTTGCTTCACCCATCCTTGATCACCCTAGCCTAATGGGCTTTATGATCCCAAATTCTATGTTTGATGGTAATCATGTAGGAAACTTTGTAAATGAATTATAAAGGCTGAGAAGAAAATCAACATGTTTTTATTTTCTCTTTGAATGGAAATTTCAGTCTGTTCCAAATCTTTTCTGAATAGCTAAGTGTTCTGAATAGTCAAAATAAACTTTAATTATTTGCTCTGGAATCCTCTGTTATTTATTTTGAGTGACAGTCAACTTCAAAGATAGGGAATAAAGCAAATTCAGGCTTGGGTGTGCTATGAATTCTGATGACCTTTAGGATGAAAAAAGAAGTTCAACAAAGGAGTAATTACTTGGATGTGCTACTCAGAAATTGGTTACCTTCAATAAATGGTGGCCCAGAACACCATTCTAAGGTCAGTAAGCATTTATTAAGTGCTTGTCATATGCCAGGCACAGTGCTAAGCACTGGGATTACATAGAAAAACAAAAACAAAACCGCGGTCCCTGCCTTCAAGAAGCTTGCATCCTAATAAGGGAGCCAATATGTTAATAACCATGCATACAAGATATATGCAAGAGTTGGTGGGAGGACATCTCAAAAGGAAGATTCTAGCAGCCAAGGGAACCCAGAAAGGCCTCTTGTAGAAGGTGAGATTTGAGCTGAGGGCAGCTGTCTGTGAGGAACAGCAAATAGGCCACTGTAGACACATCACAGAGTACCTAGAGGGGAATAGAGTGTAAGAAGACTAGAAAGGCAAGAAGGGACCAGGCCTATAAAGATCTTTAAATACCAAGCAGAGAGCTTTATAGTTAATCCTCTAAGTAATAGGGAGCCCCTGGAGTTTCACAGGGCATGGAGAGGGGTGTGTGACATGGTTGACCTTCACTTTAAGAAAATCACTGTGGCAGTTCAGTGGAGGATGCAGTGGAGTAGGGAGAGACGAGATAGGAAGACCAACTAAATACCTACTGCCGTCGTCTGGGGGAAGGTGATGAGGACGTATAGTAAGGTGGGGGCTATGTGAGTGGAGAGAAGGGGCTGAGAAGTGAAGGGAAAGAGTGTAAGACGGGTGAGGAACCTGCGGCCTTGTGGCCTTCTAGGTCCTTGGATGTGACCTTTTGACTGAGTCCAAGTTTCACAGAACAAATCCTTTCATTAAGGTGATTGGTTCTGTGAAGTTTGGATTCAGTCAAAGGGCTACATTTGAGGACCCAGAGGGACACATGTTGGCCTTGAGGCCATGGGTTCCCCACCCCTGGTATAAGATCTGACATCAGATTGGATTGTAGGGTGAGAATGAGAAGTTAAGGATTACAGTGAGGTCGAGAGCCTGGATGACTGGGAAGACAGTGGTACTCTAGACAGTCAGGAAGAGGGGAGGATCTGAGGAGAAAGTTAATGATTTCTGTTTTGAATGTTCTTTTTTTAATCATTTGCTTATAGGGACTGATAAAGGCCTGCCCAGTGGATCAAAAGCAGAGGCAGACTATTGGCAGGCTTCATTCATCTAATCAATATTGACTCCTCTTCCTACAACCCATGAACTGCACAGGAGATTCATGAGCCTTAGTTTCAAAAATTCACCTAAGGCCAAGGGAGAAAGTTGCAACAAAGAAGTGGAATTATTGGGATTTGCAATGTCAGTTGTTACAAAGGAAAACATGGCCTGCAGCCTTGTTGAAATCACTCAGTAGGTCAAAAAGTCTTTTAATCAGCTGCATTTTATCTTTCTACTGCCTTACCAGTTTAGTTTTCTTATAATTTTAAAGGGTCTGGAGTATGGGGCAAGGATAAGGAGTGATAGCAAGAAGGGACATTCTGAATATCCCTTCTACACGGAGACATTTGTGCTTTAGAATCTTGAAGAATGTGAAGAGCTTTTTATCGCTGGTAGGAAGTGGGAAGTGTGGGCATTCCTTCATCTTTCCATAAGGATTTAAAAGCCTTTGCATTCCTCAAAGCACTGCTAGGTTCAGAGGGACTGACAGACATGATTTGTATTTTATTGTATTGCTAGCCCCTCTTCCTCTTAGCTAGGAAGTCTATGAAAAAGAAGTTTTATTTTAATTGATGACTTAACTATGATTTTTTCCCAGCTCAGAAAGCAAAAATACTTCTTGTCCCTGGCTTCTTTTTTTGGGGTCTTTTACCCATTCTTGCCACTGACTGTCTCAGATCCACTACTTAACTAGTTGTGTAATTATGAGGAAGTTATTTAACCCCTTTTTTTTTTAAGGCAATTGGGGTTAAGTGACTTGCCCAGGCTCACACAGCTAGTAAATGTCAAGTGTCTGGTCTGAGGCTAGATTTGAACTCAGGTCCTCCTGACTTCAGGGCCGGTGCTCTATCCACTGCACCACCTAGCTGCCCCTATTTCTCCTTTTTGGAGTTCAGTTTCCCCTAAGAGTCAAACTAGATGATCTTTTTAAAGGTACCTTCCTTCAAGTCCTAGCTAATATCCCGTGTTCTATAAGAAGCCTTTCCCAGTATTTCTTAATGATGGTGCCTTTTCTGTTATTCCCAATTTATCTTTTGTATATCTTGTTTGTACTTAGTTGTTTGTATGATGTCTCCCCCATTAGATTGTGCTCTATTTGTGAGCAGGGACCATCTTTTGCCTTTCTTTGTATCCCTAGCACTTGGCACAGTGTTTGGAACATTCTAGGCCCTTAATAAATGCTTGTTGATTGACTGACAGTTAAAAATATCATCACTGCTGACTTGGAGTTTATAATCTCACATTTGACATCAGACACAGGCACAAATATATAATATTATATAACACATATATATAGTAAGTCAATAAACATTAAGTACCTACTATGTGCAAAGCATTATGCTAAGCAGTGGTGCTACAAAAACAGGCATAATATAGATGCTGCTCTCAAGGAGCCCATAATCTAATGTGGGAAACAACATGTAAACAACTATATGCAAACAAGCAGGATAAACTGGAGATAATGAACAGAGAGAAGGCACTGGCATTAAGGGAGATCAGGAAAGGCAAGATTTAGCAGTGTCTTGAAGAAAGTCAGGAAAGTCAGGAGGCAGAGATAAGGTGGTGTTCCAGGCATGAGCAACAGCCAGAGCCCAATGCCCAGAGCAGGAGAGGGAGTGTCATATTCTAGGAACAGTCAGGAGGTCAGTGTCACTGGATCATAGAAAAGGTATATGATAAATAGATATGTAATATCTATAGTGGAGAATAGAATAGAGAAAGAAAAGAATGAGACAAAATGCTGTGACAAGGCTGAGGAAGGAAAGATTGTTTCTAACTTGGGGAATCAGAATCAGAGAATCTCTGCATTAGAAGAGATTTCAGAGGCTATCTAAGCTAAGCTCTATCTGAGCAGGAATTCCTTCAGCGTCACTGATAAGTGGTCATCCACCCTCTTTTTAAAGGCGTCTAAGTGAAGGGGGCAGAGCCAAGATGGTGGATTAGCAGGAAGCAGCAAAGTTAGCTCCCTCCATCCCTCCAAAACTCCTCCAAACAGATCTGGCAAACATGTCAGATTGAATCCTGATGGGGAAATCGAGAAAAAGCCCCAGTGAGTCACTTTTCCAGCCCAACTTGGCATAGATAGAGATCTATAGACACTGGTGATAAGAATCCAGCAGGGCCCAAGAAAGGCTGTATACCAAGGCAGAAGGAGGTCTCAGACCCACACTGGGGCGCTTTGATGGCAACAGGTGCCAGCTGGTAGCTTTATTATTCACTACCCTGTTGCAGGTCGCCAGTCCAGGGCAGACCATGGCCAAGTGTTATGTTCCAGGTTAAGTAGCGGCTGCAGGTCGTAGCAGTGAGGAACAAGTTCAGAGGACAGTAGAAGGATGGTTCTGATCCCAGGAGGGGAGCAGGCTCTAGCTCCAGCTTCTAGCCCCATCTGAAGCCTTCAGAGGAATAATCAAGGCAAGAATCCTCAACCGAAGGGGAGCTCCCCGTTCAGTTACTCTGAAACAGTAAGCGCACAGCTTTCTGGCTGAGAGTTTACCAACATCCACTGTTGCCCATACCCAAACTCAGGTCAGAAACTTGTAGAACTCAGATTAGGGGAGTGGGACAGCAAGATCTCTGCCCTCGTTCGGAATACTTGCGGAGCACTGAATGTTTGGAGGGTCAGTCTGAGCTGTCCGTGGAACAGCACAATACTCAATACACCAAGAAAGTAGCAACAAGACCAGTCCAGATATTCCTTTCAGAAGCATGCAGAGCCTAGCCCTAACATAAATTCTGAAGTCAAGAAGTAGGCTGGGAGGATGAACAAACTAAAAAAAGAATACTATTATAAAAAACTATTATGATGAGAGGGGTGCTTAGAACACCAACTCAGAGGAGAATGACTCCAAAACATCTACAAGCAAAGCCTCAAAAAAGACTAAAACAGTAGAAGAAAATGAAAACAAAAGCATAGCAAAAACAAGGGACCTGGAAAGACAGATCAAAGAGAAAGAATTTAAGAATTCATTGGACTGCAAGACAAAGAAAAAAAAAAGAAACTAGACATTATATTTCAAGAAATCGTAAAAGAAAACTGCCTAGATCTCTTAGAGCTGGAGTGGAAATGCAAAGAATCTATCAGTTACCTCCTAAAAGATACCACAAAATGAAAACCCCCAGGAACATCATAGCAAAGCCAGGAAGAAAGAATTTAAGTACTGAGGAGCCATAATCTGGATCACACACAGTTTAGAAGCCACTACGATTAAGGAGCAGAAAGCTTGGAATACATCCAGAAGGCAAAGACTATGGATTTACAGCCAAGAATAATTTACCTAGCAAAACAATATAATTCTACAGAGGAAAGAATGGATCTTCAATGAAATAGAGGAATTCCAAGCATTTGATATTCAAGCAGAGTAGTGAAGAGAAATACAAAAAGATAAATATTAACAAATAGTGATAAAGAACTAAACAAGGATAAGCCACTTCCATTCTAACATGGGGAGATGATACATGTGTTGCTTCTGAACCCTGCCATCAACAGAAGTCATAGAGAGAATCTAATTAGACAAATCCTAGGAGTGGTTCTGTTATGTCTTGATGATCTTAAGAGAAGAATGGAAAGAAAGGGAAAGAAGAAAGGAATGTTAGGGGAAATTGTATAATCAGGGTATACAAATAGATTAATAGATACAAATAAGGAGGTGGAGTTGGGGGAGGGATTAGTCTTAAGAAAACAAACTCTAAGGGTATACAAAATATTTATAGCTTTTTTGAGGTGGCAAAGAATGAAAATAAAAGGGGAATGGTTGAACAAGTTATGGCATATAAATATGTTAGAATACTAGTCTTCTATAAGAAATGACAAAGGGTCAGATGGTTTCAGAGAAACCTGGTAAAGCTGATACGAAGTAATGCAGAGTGAAGAGAACGGGACCAGGAGAACAGTTTATACAAAGACAATGGTGTGATAAAGACAAACAACTTTGAAAGATTTAGGAACTCTGATCATGATAATAATTAACTACATGCTACCCCCCTCCTCTTAAAGATGTGAAGGACCAGAGCACAGAATGACATTTTTTTTGGACATAGCCAATGCAGAAATTTGTTTTGCTTGATGATACATATTTGTAAAAGATGTTTTGTTTTTCTTTTCTTTTCAATTAGGGGAAAGGTGTTGGGGGCAGAAAGGATTTTTGTTGATTGCAAAATAAAATATAATTTAAAGTGACTTCTGGTAAGGAGAAACCTACCACCTCCTGAGGCACTTTTGGATAGCTCTAACTCTTATAAAGATTTTCCTGACATCAGGCCTCAATGTGCCAATTATGAAACTTATGCTTTATTATAAGATTGTGCCTGGTAGTTAAGACCACTTTCCTAGGGGCAGCTCGGTGGCGCAGTAGATAGAGCATTGCCTCTGGAGTCAGGAGGACCTGCTTTCAAATCCGGCCTCAGACACTGGACACTAGCTCTGTGACTCTAGGCGAGTCACTTAACCTCAACTGCCTCACCAAAAAAAAAAAAAAGAGAGAGAGAGAGAGAGAGACAAAGAGATCACTTCCCTTAAGGAGACACTGCTGTAGCTTATGGAACCTATGCATGGAAACCATTGTTATAAGACTCAGCTTCCCATCCTTCCAATAGTATTTTTTCCCCACTATAATCTTCCTAAAATATAACATTGAACATTTCTGTTCAAAAATCTCTAATACACACCCTTTCCCCTTGCAATGCAACTAACACTTCTTGGCCTGCATTCAAGGCTATGTGTAACACACGTTCCCTCAAATCTTATTATTAAATTAATCCTTTGCTCAAACCAAATTGGACTACATTCTATCTATAGCAACATTTGTAGATATTCCAAGTCATTAAAACTCATACTATTTTCCAACCTAGAATTCCTTCTTCTCTGTTTTAGCGTGTCCTTCTTTCAAAGTCCAGATCACATCTCCTTTTAACATTTATGGTCCATATTATTCCAGATCTTTTTCTGCATTTATAGGCCATGTTATTATAATTTATTTACATTAAATCATCATCAGTACTTGCATATAACAAGTCAACAACAAGCATTTATTAAGCGCTTACTATGCGCCAGGCAATGTTCTAAGTGCTAGGAATTACAAATACAAGCAAAAGATGAGAGACTTTCTTCTCAATGGGGAGAGACAACACATAAAAAGGCACTGAAAAGAGGGGACAGGAAGAAGGTACCCTCATGCACGGCGGCAAAATTTGTAGATTCAGGAGTAGAGAGAGCCAAGAAAGGAGTGAAGGAAGGATGGTCACTTTCTCAAAAATGGAGATTCTGGGAGAAATTCTCCCATGGAAAGAGGGAACTATGGGGTGGTGTACTGTTGATGTCTTGATCATTGGTGGAAGGCAAAGGAAGCGTGACAACAAGGACATGGAGAAGAATAAAATGGTAAATTTATAATCAAAGAAATGGGGTATCTATAAGTAGTTAAAGACTAATCTAAGATTATAGCCTTAGAATATTAACATCCTAATTTAAAACCAAAGGGTTTTAGATTTTTTTAATCTACTTATTTTAGTCTCCCAATTATTTTAATGTGAGGAAAGAACCTTAAAAATACATATATGCTGAAAAGCATAAAATAAGGAAGGTATCCTGGAAAAGGTAGTAGGTCTTGAGCTAGGTCTTGAATGATAGGGAGGATTTAAAAAAGCACAAATAGTGGGAAGGGCATAGAAAATTATATGAGCAAAATGGGACAGCATAATATATGTACAAGTAATAGCAGATAGTCTCGTTTAGCTGGAGTGTGAGTTTCATGGACAGAACTACTAGGAGATAAGCCTGAAAAAGTAGGGAGGCATCAAGATGTGGAGGACCTTGAATAGCAGGGTCAGGTACTTGCACATTATTTAATAGGCAATAACCATCGAAGGGTTTTGAATAGAAAAGTGAGTGACATGATTACATCTCTGTATTAAGGATATTAATCTAGTGCTATATGAAGGATGGATTTGAAGGGGGAGGGAATAGAATCCAGGAGATCATTTAGCAGCTAGTTTAGTAGCCCAGTTCTGTAGTAGTAATGGCCTATATTAACATGGCAGCAATAGAATTTGGAACAGTAGGATGGATTCAAAAGACTCTGGGTCAGCTGAGTCAATAGGATTGCTAATATTAGACATATAATGTGAGGGAGAGGAAATGTAAGTTCTAGGAATAAGGAAGTGATATATAGCAATCTATCTATCTATCTATCTATCTATCTATCTAATCTATCTATCTACATTGCACTAAACATCATCTACAGTGTTATGTCTAGTTCTGGGTGCTGCCATTTAGGAAAGACATTGATTTGCTAACAGATGACCAGAAGGGTTCATGCCAAATAAGAATCATTTGAAGGAACTGGGAGTGAATGTTTAGCCTATCTGGAGAAGAGGATATTCAGGCAGGCTCTAGGTCAGGGGTGGGGAATCTACTGCCTCGAGGCCACATGTGGCCCTGTAGGTCCTCAAGTGCATCCCTTTGACTGAATCCAAACTTCACAGAACAAATCCCCTTAATAAAGTACTTGTTGTGTAAAATTTGGACGCAGTCTAAATGTTGCACCCAAGGACCAAGAAGGCCACATGTAGCCTCAGAGCTGCACATTCTCCACCCCTGTTCTATACAATACCTGTCTTCAGGTATTGGAAGAGCTGTCCTCTGGAAGAAGGATTAAATGTATTCTACTTGACCCAAGAGGGCAGAACTAGGAGCAATGGGTAGAATTTTCAAAGAGATAAACTGGGATCTGATATAAGGAAAAACTTTCTCTTAGAGCAGTCTGAAAGTGGAATGAGCCATTTCAATGGCTTCCCCACTGTTGGTCTTTAGGCAAAGACTGAGATGTCCCTTTGGAGATATTGTAGAGGTGATTGCTCAGATGTAGGTGGGGCTGTATGGTTTCTGATATCTCTTCTAACTTAAGTATTCAATATAATTCTTCTAACCCCACAAGTGGGACATTCAAGTAAATGAGAGGTAAATAGTTTCATAGCCTTAAATTGTTTTAACCTTTTCTTTCTTTTGCATCTAAAGCTTATTTTTTTTAATTTGTCAATAT
Source organism: Vombatus ursinus (assembly GCF_900497805.2). Taxonomy (NCBI): domain Eukaryota; kingdom Metazoa; phylum Chordata; class Mammalia; order Diprotodontia; family Vombatidae; genus Vombatus; species Vombatus ursinus. The sequence goes on along the minus strand of NW_020954556.1, from coordinate 28,628,399 downwards.
AATTTGTCACATCAGACACTTCCCAAACATTCGTTTCAAAGTAAATTCCTCCAAACAGTTAATCAATACTTAACAGAAGAGATGCTTCCTTTAAATGTAACAATAGGGGGGGACAACTAGGTGGTGCAGTGGATAGAGCACCAGCCCTAGATTCAGGAGGACCTGAGTTCAAATTTGGCCTCAGACACATAACACTTACTAGCTGTGTGACCCTGGGCAAGTCACTTAACCCCACTGCCTAGCCAAAAAAAACCAAAAAAAAACAAATAAATGTAACAGTAGGGCACTGACATTGACTGTTGTATTTGACCAGTTTTGTTGCCTCTTTGTTGACTTTTGTACATTGTAGTCATTGTATGTATTTTTTTTTCATTATATGTATTGTTCTTTCGGCTTTGCCTTCTTCACTCTGAATCACTTCATGTGTCTTCTCGTGTTTTTCTAAGTTTGTCACATTTGTCATGACTTAAACCTTTCTTCAGGCCTTCTTTAATAGGATAAAAATTTTCCTTATTGAACTGAAATCTGCTTCCCTGTAATTCCTACCCACTGGTCTCATGGAGTCTCATTCCTTCTTCTATAAAACAGTCCTGTCCTCAGGGAGCTATATGACCAAAGAACAAAGTGAGCTGGTCCCTTGACAAGAGCAAAAGATAACCAAATTAGATCATATTTATAATATAAAAGTTATCATAACCAATTAGCAGTAAGTATATTTCATCGCTAGCCAAAGAATGCCAAGAGGAGTAGAGGAGAATACCCAGGTTGGATGGATCCTTTGTTTATGCAAGGGCATGGGCAAGAGTCTTTCAGGATGAGAAGGCATAAATGTGTATGATCTGCATCACTAAAAGGAAAACACATATTGATGAGATCAGAGTCACCTAAGTTTTTAAATAAAGGACAATTAGAAATCCAACAGGTGGTAAATAAGAGGAGAGGGTACCCAAGGATAGGGAATTACATGAGTGAAAACATGGAAGCAGTAAAGCAAAAGGGTGGTAGTTAGTTTAATTTGACTAGACCGTAGAAACAACCTAATTATCAAAAGCTTTTGAGAAAAGGGCTAACATTTGGGAGGAAATTATGCTAAACTGCTCTTTCTCCAATCCATTCGGGGTGATGGTGGGGATGGGGGAATAAAGACAAAACAAAACAAAATAAAATTGGTCCCGCTTCCCCACTGTGAACTGTTGGTTTATAATTTGACAAATTCTGTTATAATGCCCTAAATAGAATTTATGTTTAACCGTGAATGTTCAAGTTAATTTTTTTTAAAAAGGCAAAACAAGAATTCATTCATAGAATATCTAGAGATCTATCAAACTGTTCTCAGATGATATGAGGTGTCACTGAACCACTGTGTCTTCTGACTTCTGAAAAACCAAGACATCCTGTTGTCTGTCTGTATATGTATGTGCATGTATGTGCACATATGCATGAATCCATGTACATCTTCTGAGTAGATACTGTCAATCTATAATGACTATGACCTAATTGGGGGAAAGTGTGTTTACCTTTAAATATATCTTGTTTCTTCTTCCTGGAGAAAAAAAAACAGTCCTTAAAATTTATGAAGGCTTGTTGGCCTCCAAGTAGCCATTTGTGATTTTGGCATTGATAACAAGTTACCTTACTCCAGCCATCTATCATAGATAGAGGACACAGATTTGCAGAAGACTATGAAGTCAGGAGGTTTGTATAAATTTATGGAAGGGTAACTTGGAAGATAAGTCTTATTGTCAAAGTTTATGCTGGGCACAGAATCCCTCTGAAGTCAAGAAATGAAGTCAGAGGACATTTTTATGAAATAAGAACTACCTCCTATGTCTAGTTGTGTACAAAGTCCCTTATGTACAACAATAATGATAATGAGAGTTCATATTTACAAAGTTTCATGGGCTATGAAGTACCTAACCTCCATTCATTTGATTCCCACAAAAACCTTGTGAGGTAGATGGTACCTGTAGAAAGAGGAAACAGACTCAGAAAGGGTTAGCCATTTGCCCAGGGTCTCTGAGCTTGGCCAAAATCTCAAAGTGGTGGATCCAGTGGAATTGTAAAAGAATTAGCATTATTCAGAAGGATTCTCTGCAACCCTTACCCCACCCCTCCTATTCAAAAATAAAAAAGGAAAGCAAGATAAATCTTTCCAAAGCTGCAACAGAATGTTAACTCTGACCCATAAAGAAAGGATAAAGGTTTATGAGAACTTTAAAAGAGCATTAGCGTGACTGGAAACTGTATTGAAAATGTATTTTGATGCTGGTGACATAGTTGTTTTAATTGGCTTGCCTCTTGGGTCTAACAAATCATAATTCCTCATTGCTTTGTTATTTTCAAGTTGTACTGATGCAAAGTTGCCCTCCCGGAAAATTTCTCAGAACATGTTTACAGGCCAAGGCAATGAGATCATAGAATTGTAGGGTTGGAAGTGACCTTAATGGTCATCCAGTCCAATCTCTCACCTAATATAGGAGTCATGGTCATCCAACCTCTGCTTGATCTCTTTCAGTGACGGAGAACTCATTATTTTGTAAGGCAGTGCATTGAGTTTTTGGACAGTGGTGATATGAGAAAGTGTTTCCTTATTAAGTTGAAATTTACTTCACTGTAAATCTTCCCCACTAGGTCTAGCTCTGCTTATGGAGCTTCATTGTCTTCCACAAGACGGTCCTTATAATGTATGAAGACAGCTATCATGTGCCACCAGATTCTTTTATGCTCTTAAGCTAAAAATATTCCAGTTCCATAATAGATACATATCTATCATTTGGTATGGGGAAATGAAAGCTGAGGGGTAATGTAATAATTTTTTCAAACATTTGAAAGACTTGTATAGACTAAAATAAGCAGACTTTGTCTCTGTTGAAGAGACTATCTTAAACTGAAACACGACAGATTTAGGCTAAACAATGGGTAAAAATGTCTGATTCAGTGGTTAAGTGGGTTTATGAATTAACTTAGAAAGGTTATGTGTTACCTTTTTCTAGAGGTCTTTATTGTGGAGTGCTTTATTGTGGTCCTGCCTGAAAGCAGAGTGATAGACTAGATCAGAAGTGTCAGATACGGCCAGCAGGCCCTCCCAAGTGCTGTGGAACTAGATTAAAATGTAATTGGGAAATATTTAACAAAATAAATAAAAGTACAATAAAGTATAGATAACAATATATTTTTAAACTTAAGTCAACATACTGCCCATAGGGCATCCTTGTGTAGGGATTAGTGGCACCCAGTTTCTATTTGAGTTTGATAGCACTAGACTAGATGACCTCTCAGTGGTCTCTTCTTATAATTTTGTGACTTCAGTTTTTGCATCTCCAAAAAAAAAAAATGTTTGGATATTTTGATTGCCTTCTGTGAGAGTCACAGAACCATAGGAAGAGACCCTAGCATCCATCATTAAGTCTTTCCTTAAATACCTCACTTGAATGGATGGTGGGGTATAGGGTAAACAGATAGTCACTACATCCTAGAGCATTCCCTTCCACTTTTCAAAAGCTTTGATTCTTTGGAAGTTCTTTCTAGCATCAAGACTAAATTTTCCTCTTTGAAACTCCCACCCTTACTCCTCGTTCTGCCCTCTGATGCCTAGGAGAACAAATGTAAGCCTTCTTCCACATGGCAGCTCTTTTAATACTTGAAGACAGCTATCATGTCCTGCTAAGTCTTTCCTTCTCCACCCTAAACATTCCCATTTCTACAAAGATACTCATGTGACATGAACTCAAGGCCCTTCACTGTTCTGGTTGCTCTTATCTGTATATTCTGCAGTTTATCAATGTCCTTCCTAAATGAGGTGGCCAACGTTGAACACAGTACTTGAGATGTGTTCTGGCTGCAAACACTACATAATAGGACTATCACCTTCTTATCTTAGAAGCTATACCTTATATACCTAGAAGCTATGTGTAGTCTGAGATCAGTGACTCTATTAGCTGCTTTCTAATGCTGTTAACTAATATGGAGCTTGAAATCCAACAGTCTCCCCCAATTTTTTGCTCAGATGATCTGTTAGCCACATCTCCCCATCTTGTACTTAGGAAGTTTATTTTTCTAACTCAGCTGTAAGAGTTATGCTTACCCCTATTACATATTTTATTTAGCTAATTTAAAATGATTATGCAAAACATTAAACTTACATTGCTATACACCCCATGGATACCCAGTCTTTCTTATATTGATCTGTTTTTCATCGTTTGACCACTATCTGTTTAACTTTTCTCACTGTTTGCACCCCTACTCTGATAACCAGTGCTATAATCAATCACCCTTCAGCCTTTTCACCACTTATACCTTTCTAAACCCTTTGCAAAAACCAACCTGCAGGGGCAGCTAGGTGGCTCAGTGGATAGAGCACTGGCCTTAGAGTCAGGAGGACCTGAGTTTAAATCTGGCCTCAAAGACATGACACTCACTAGCTGTGTGATTCTGGGCAAGTCATTTAACTCCAATTGCCTCACCAAAACAAAACAAACAAACAAACAAAAAAACCAACTTGTATACTTGTCCCTTCCATCTCCTCTGGGATCTTGTCCTTTTGACCACTTCACTGTTCTTCTCTCAATCTGTAATCTTCAATCTCTCCTTATCCATTGGCTTCTTTCCTGCTGTCTATAAACACAGTGTTTCTTACCCTTAAAAAACTTGACCTTGTTATCTCCATCCTACGTTTCTCCTCCCATTTTGTAGCCAAAGTTCTATTAAATGTTGTCTCCATGCATCGCCTCCACTGCCTCATCTCTACTTCACTTCTTCCCTTTTTATAATATGGCTCCTGACTCTACTATTTGACTGCTTACTGCTCCTCTTTTGGTTTCAAGTTGGTAAAACAGTTATCAATCAAAACCCATTTCTACTACATGGTCATTAGAACTAGAAAGGACTTTAGAAGTCATTTAATCCAAACCCTCCTTTTAGAGATTAAACAAACAAACAATCTAGGCCCAACATATACAAGTAGGGAATAGAAGACCTTTCTCCAAAGTTACCATTAATTGCAATTGCTAAATCAAATGCCTTTTTCTCAGTCACCATCCTTATTGATCACTCTGGTTTTTGACACTAGTGACAGCCCTTCTTCTCAGGTACTCTCTCATCCCTCAGTTTTCATGATGTCTACAAGTTTCCTCGATGTCTAGCCACCCCTTCTCAATCCCTTCTGTGTCATCAACAGTGGTCCTTCACTTATATGTAGGTGGTTCCCAGAGCTCTGCCCTAGGACACCTTTTCACTTCTCCCTCTGTCCTCTTTGTTTTGATGATCTCATCAGCTCCCATCACTTCAGTTATCATCTCTCTGTTGATGATGCCTATATCTGTTTTTTTCAGCTGTAACCTCTCTCTTGACATAGTCTTCTTCAACTGCTTGTTGTACGTCTTAAACTGAGTGTCTAAAAGACACCTTAAACTCAACATTTCCCAAACTGAACTCACTATCTCCTCCCCAAACCCTCCTCTCTTCCTCACTTCCCTACTGTCATCCTTGACTCTTTGCTCTCTCTCACTCTACATAGCCAGTCTGTTATCAAGGACTATCCATTCTACTTTCACAACAACTCTCCTATACATTCTCTTCTTTGATATTGCCACCACCCTGGCCCTCATCACCTCATGCATGGATCACTGCAGTTAACCTGCTAGTGAATCTCCCTGCCTCCGAAAACTCCTCCCTCTCCAGTCTGTCCTCTGCTTAGCTATCAAAGTGATCTTCCTGAAGTGCAGATCTGACCATGTCACACCTCCCGGCTCCCACTCCAATCTTCTTGCAGCTGCGTAAGGATCAAATATAAAATCCTGTTTGTCTGTTAGAGCTCTTTATAACCTGACTCCTTTCAATCCTTACAGTCTTCTTATACCTTCCTCCCTCCACATACCCTGTGATCCAGTAACTCTGGCCTCCTGGCGTTCTATTTCTCAACTCTGAGCATGTTTATTGACTGTCCTCGGTGCCTAGAACTCTCTCTGTCCTCATTAGGACCTCCAGACTTCTCTGGTTTACTTGAGGTCATCACTAAAATCCCACCTTCTGCAAGAAGCCTTTCCCTGTTCTCCTTAATTTTCATGCCTTCCCTCTGAGAATAACCCCAATTTGTCTTGTGTATAGTATGTATGTGTGTGTGTGTATACACACATATACACACAAACCTGTACATGTGTGCATGTGTGTACATGTATGTATATGTGTGTATATGTATAAAATATTGTGAGCTCCTCAGCAAGGACAGGGACTGTTTTCTGCCTTTCTTTGTATCCCCAGGACTTAGCACAATGCCTGGTGTATAGTAAGTACTTAAGAAATTCTCCTTGTCTAGGCTTGGACTGTCATTCCCTGCCTAAGAGGCTTTGGTTGTTCTTTATTGCCTCTAGGATAAAAGATAAATTACTCTGTTGGGCACTGAAGCCCTTTACAGTCTGGCTCCAATCTTTATTTCTGGACTGATTTCACATTTCTGTCCCTCAAGCACTCTACAGTCCAACCAAACTGACCTGCTTGCTGTGCCACATACATAATACTTCATTTCCCACCTCCTTGCTTTTGCACAGGCTGCCGACCCTTCATGCCTAACAGCACTCTCGCCTTCTCTGCTTCCTTGGCTTAGCTTCCTTTAGGATTCAAGTGGTGCCTCCTGCATAAGGCCTTTCCTGATTTTCTGAAGTTGTTGGTCTTTTCTTACCCCATACATACATTTTATATTTACTTTTTTAAATACACATCCTCCCTTCCAATAGAATATAAGCTCATTGTGGGCAGGGACTGTTCTGTAATGCTTTGTACATACAAGGTGCTTAATAAATGTTGGTTGAGTTGAAGAATACTTGCCCAAACAGTTTTCAGATAAAGAAGTTAAAGATATCTATAGCAGTATGAAAAAAATGCTCCAAATTCCTATTGATTAGAGAAATGCAAATCAAAACAACTCGACATACCACATCACACCTATCAGATTGGCTAATATGGCAAAACAGGAAAATGACAAATACTGGAGGGGATGTGGGAAAATTGGGACACTGATGCTCTGTTGGTGGACTTAGAACTGATCCAACCATTCTGGAGAGCAATTTGGAACTGTGCCCAAAGGGCTATAAAAGTGTGTACCCTTTGACCCAGCAATAGCACTTCTAGGGCTGTATCCCAAAAGACCGTATAAATGGGAAAAGGACCCACATGTACAAAAATATTCATAGCAGCTCTTTTTGTGGTGGCAAAGAATTGGAAATTGAGGGGATGCCCAGCAATTGGGGAATGGCTGAACAAGCTGTGGTATATGAATGTAATGGAATACCATTGTTCCATAAGAAATGAAGAGCAGGCAGCCTTCAGAAAAACCTGGAAAGACTTGTATGGACTGATGCTGAGTGAAGTGAGTAGAACCAGGAGAACATTGTACACAGTAACAGCCACACTGCACAATGACTGACTTTGATAGACTTAACTTTTCTCAGCAATACAAGAATCTAAGACAACTCCAAAAGACTCATGATGGAAAATGCTATCCATATCCAGAAAAATAACTATGGAGTTTGAATGCAGATCAGAGCATACTAGTTGCTCTCTCTTTTTGTTTCTTCTTTCTTGTGGTTTTCTCCTGTGGTTCTAATTCTTCTTTGCAACATAACTAATGTGAAAATATATTTAATATGAATATATATGTAGAGCCTATTTCAGATTGCATGCCATCTTGGGGAGGGGAAAGAAGAGGGAAGGGGAGAAAATTTGGAACTAAAAATCTTATGGAAGTGAATGTTGAAAACTAAAAACTAATTAATTAATTAAAAAGAAAGAATACTTGCCCAGATACTTAAATAACAGGTGTTTGGAGTTCCCTTGATTTTCTTAATTCCTTTCCAATCAAACCAAGAAAACGAGAGGTGACTTTCTTTTTTATTTTTATTTTTTTAAAATTCAGGTGTTAAAGGCTTTTTTCAGTCTTTTGCCACTGGCAAGATAAACAACAAGTTTGACCAACTCATTCTAGGTCACCTTAAACAAACACAAAACTTGAACAAAGCCCAATGTATGTTCTACAATAAATCCTTAAATTCTTTGCAAAATTGCTTATTGGCATAACAGGGTTATGCTGATCCTTCTTAATACAGTTTCAGACATAGTTTCTTTTTATTGAGATTTTTTATTTCATTAAATATTTCCCAATTACACGTAAAAAATTTTAATAATCATTTAAAAAAATTTTGAGTTCCAAATTCTCCCCCTCCCTCCAACCTTTTCCCTCTTCTTGAAAAGGCCAGCAATTTGATATCAATTATACATATAAGTTATTTAAAACAAATTTCTATATTAGCCATGATGCAAAAGAAAACATAGGCAGAAAAATAAAACAAGAAAAATAAAGTTAAAAAAAGCATGCTTCAATCGTCATTCATAGTTCTCTCTCTGGAGGTGGATAGTATTTTTTATCATAGGTCCTTTGGAATTATCTTCGTTCATTGTCAGACATAGTTTCACAAAAAGCTGTTGAATAGTTTCTGTATGTTGTTGGGGGAAGAAAACAGAAAACATGAGCAGAAAGCAGCTTGGGCAAGTCACTTAACCTCATTGGGCCTCAGTTTCTTCATCTGTAAAATTAGGAGTTTGGACTAGATAACTTTGGAGGTCCCTTCCAGCTCTATTAACCTATGATGCTATGAGTATGTAGAGTAGAAAGGGTACTACTCCAGGAAGCAAGAGTCCCAGGGACTAGCCAACTGCAATATGATGACATGGGAAAGGACTTAGGTTAGAGTCAGAAGACCTCGGTTCCAGTAGTATCAGCTCTGATACTCACTGTCTGTGGAGCACGGGCAAGTCACTAAACTTTTCTGAGCCTCAGTTTCCTTATCTGGAAAAAGATAGTAATAATACTTGTACTGTCTACCTCAAAGGGTTGTGGTATATTCCTCCATGTAGATACTCCCTCCAGTGACTCAAACTGCAACCCATCTATACAATTTTTATTTGTGGTTTGTTTTTTTTGACATGAATTCCCCACAGAGGATCCATCTGATGCAGGAGGTCTTCCTCTCCATCTTTTAACATTCAGTGTTGTTCAGTCCATATACTTACCTTTGCAAATGCTGCATGACCCTTCTTTTGCGTCATTTCTTGCCTGCAAGAGATTATTAGTGTTGTGGTGCAGTCTACTTCTTCTACCCAGGATATATTTCTCCACTATCCTTTAGGTCACCAGCAGTTGTGATTTTTCAGAAATTATAGTGCTTCATGATGCACAGCAATGTAGCTTCACCAGAGGAAAGTTGGTGTTTTCAAAAATGATGGGTCTTGTGTCAGAAAGACACTAATTGAGAGTGCTGTACAGTTTCCCAAATGCAATCCAGCTAAACTCTCTTCCTCCTATTCAATTCTGGGATCATTTTATTTTTTATCTGGTACCTGTGCAAGATAAATAAGTTGGTGGGCTACCTGCACAACAGGCATTCTTCACTCATTCCATTGTTCCTATGTGAATTTTTGGAGTTGATCCCTTGAGTGGGTATGGATTGCATTAAGAAGATCATGTTGTGTTCTAGGGCAACCAGCACAATGCTAGCCACAAAAAGGCACCTAGAGGACCTTCCCACTGATAAGGAATCCAGCTTCCATCTGGATTCTGCACAGAAGGCCATCAGAATGACACTGATAGCATGGACAAGCATCTTCTTGGGTTTTATGTTTGCTTGATAATTGATGATCAAAGGAGCATTGAACTAAGTTATTTCTGTGGTTACTTGCATCAAGGAAGCTTATGTAGTCAACATATCCATGGCATATCCTATAGAGAGGGAAAGCTTTCTTAAGGCCAAGTTTTGCTCCACCAAGTCAAATGCCTTTTTAATCATCAACAATCAATAAACACTACCAGATTTATATACATATATATATATATGTATATATGTTGTTTTGGTTTTTTTTTTTGGTTTTTGTTAGGCAATGGGGTTAAGTGACTTGCCCAGGTCACACAGCTAGTAAGTGTTATGTGTCTGAGGCTGGATTTGAACTCAGGCCCTCCTGACTCCAAGGCCGGAGCTCTATCCCCTGAGCCACCTCGCTGCCCCAGTCAGATTTCATATTTTTTACTCCAGCTATATGACTGAAGATGTAGTCTTCTGCAGAAAATGGTTAGTGAAAGCCTACCTGTTGCATTCACATATTTTTCATCAAGGATAATTTCAACACTCACGTAAATTAGTTTAATACATATTTCTAAAGAGATGAGAAAATAGAAATGCGAGTTGCTAGTGATTGATGAGCTCTCAAAAGCCCTTTTGTCTATTCCATGTATGATTTTTCCCCCCATAATTGTTCAGTATCCTTCCCTCTTTAAGGTATTTAAAAAATCGATCCCTCAATTCTTTTAAAATCACATTGCCTCTGGCATGGATTTTTTTGGTGTGTATTTGACATGGTCCAACTTCTTTAGTGCCATTTTATATCCTTATCAGAGACTGAGGTAGTAGAATCCAAATGTAGTACTTCCACTGTCATTAATAATGAAAATATTTTGTTATGGAAATGCTGACTGATCTCCATTTTTCATCCAAACTGCACCTGAATATGTACATCTATGAGTCATATGCACAGAAATGGTAATTAAGTCCATGGAACCTGATGAGGTCAGTGAGAGAATGTAGACAGAAGAGGGCCTGGGACAGAGCACTGAGGTATACCCAAAGTTAAGGAGCATGGTTTGGATGATGAGCTATCAAAGAAGTCAGGGAAGTAGCAGTAAAATGGACAGGAGAGTCAGGAAGAGTAGGGTCACTGAAACCCATAGAGAATATCTAGGAGGAAGGAATGATCAAGTGTCAAAGGCTGCAGAGAGGTCAGGGAGAAGGAGGATGGAGGTCATAGACCAAGGCTGGTGTTTGGCAAGACACGAGCAACACTAGGAGAAGGGAGTGAAGGATTTGAGAGTAGGAGATAGCGTGGGTTTTAATTGGAAGGTCTCTATTGGAAAGAGAGAGAAGTTAAAAAGCACTGAGGAACAAATGGAGGGCCTGATGAGAGTGAAGAAGTATAGAGGGGAGAGTGAGGCATGGGGAATCATGGAATGCTAAAAGGTTATGATTAGGTAAAGGAATATCAAAGCTATTGATTGAGAATGTAGAACACTTTTGGGTAATGATGAAATCCAAGGTTTGACAATTCCATTAGAACATAATTTTCCTAATCCACCCAGCTGCTAGTGCCTTCTCCTCAAAAATACCTTGCGTTTAACCCTTTTGTGTGTTTATATATGTCTTTATTAACTTTATATTTATATTGCTAGGTGGCACAGTGCTGAACTGGGAGTCAACTGGGTTCAGATCAAGTGTCAAGACAGTTACTAGCTATATGACCCTGAGCATATCACTTAACCTCTTTCCGCCTCTGTTTCCTCAGCTATAAAAGGGGGATAATAATAGCACCTACTTCCTATAGTTGTTAGCATAAAATGAGATATTTGTAAGGCATTTTGTGAATGTTTAAGCACTATGTAAATGCTATTATTACTGTTGTTGTTATATTTATATATGTACTTGTCACCTCCATTAGAATGTAAGGTCACTGAATGTTGGGATTGTTTCATTCTTTGTATTTGTATCCCCCTTACCTAGCACAGTGCCTGGCATGTAGTAGGTACATAATGTATGATCAATAGTCCTTATGTGTGGCTGAGGTGGAATAAAGGAGTAGGACTTGAGGCAGTTAAGTAGCTGGGAAGTTAGGTTATTGAGGGAGCACCACCTTGAATGTTAAAAGTCCTTTATTATAAGGAGGTAATAATGTTCTAAAACCTATGAATAAATGAAAGATTCAAGTCTGTTAGAATTTAGAAGCACCTTACGCATCTAGCTTGTGCTTTCCTTCTAATATTTAATCCTTCCCTCCCTACTTCTCTCTCCCCTTCCTCCCTCCAACACATACACTTTGCTTAATTAAAAAGCCCCTGAGAGACAGCAGAGTTTAGCAGATGAAGGGCCATCCTTGAAGTCTGGAAGAACTGGCTTCAGCTCCTGCCTGTGATCCACATTGCCTGGGAGATTCCAGGCAAATCATTTCATCTCTCTATGTCCCAGGCGATTCTAAGATTTGAAGTTTCAGTCAAGCTGCTGATTTATATCAGCAGAGCAAGTTTCCATTCTGGGAATTCAACATGCTTATGAGCCCACAGGGCCACTCCAAAAGAGGAGGAAAAAAAACACTTAACTCCCTTAATGTTAACATCTGCCATGGAAACAACTGATTTGAGTTCTTGTGAAACAGACTACAAAGTGTAGCTATCTAGTGACATGAGTTTGAAGTGATTTCTTTCCATGCATGGAAACAGAATAATTCCTTTTTATTTAACCTGATTTTCCACAGTAGTAGAATGTTCAACTCACATTTTTTCTTGACTATTTTATTTCTCCCTTTTTCCTGAATATGTTAAGTTCCATGTAGTTATTAATTTATGGTCAACTGTTACAAAGACCAAAGGCTAAAACCTGTGTGTTTGTGTCTAAGTCCAGGTAAATTGATGTTGGGGCAAAAAGTGCCCTAGGATTAAAAATAATACTACGGGTTACTTTCCCAGGCCCCTGAGGGGGTTTGAGGCTTATTCTGTAGCCCATCCTGTACTAAAAGAATTGCCTTTGTTTCCCTTATCCTGTGTTCCTTATCCTGTCATTTATCTTCCTCATCCTGTGTCACCACAATTTTTCCTTATCTTGACAACCATCTTCCTCTCCCATATGAAACCCTAAAAATACATCATCTTCCTACAGGCTGTATAGTTTTCTGTCTATATAAGCCTGGGTCTTTTCCTATATCGACGCCCCTTTGTTTAGCGCCTTGCTAAACTCAGGCCCGTGAAGCTTTGACGAAATAAAGCTCCCAATGGCTACAGAGAAGGTCTAAGTGAATTCTTTCACACCTGAACCAGCTCTCCCAACTCTAAACCTCAACATAAAATGGTGCCGAAACCGGGGAGTCCAAATATTAATTGGACTCTGCTGATCTTCTCCTGGCCACTGGGATAACAGGTAGGCTCCCTTTTCTTTGTTCTCTTCCCCTGACCTTTTCTGCTCCTACCATCCCCCTGGCTAAGAGACCCCTGGAGCGCCCAGACACTGCCAGTGGCGTCTGAAGCTCCACTGACCTCTGGGCGGTCAGTCGGCCTGTTGATCCTTGTATAAGGGGATGCCCTTGCGCTGGGTTGGCCACATTTTTTTCCTCTCAAGTGTCTTGGGGCGCTAAGACAAGCGAGAGGCTGCTAGGAGACTGTTAGGATGGGAAATTCAGGGAAGGAGATCTTAAAGAAAAGTGCCTAGTGTTCCATTGTAACATTGCCTGACCTCACTGTAGTCTCAAAAAATAATTTGTGAAGGGAATTTCTAAACAAGACAAGCTTAGTAAGAAATTTGGTCTCCAAAACTTAAAGAAAAGGCACCTTGCTCTGTTTGAGCAGACTTTTATTCCCCTGCACCTTAGTTTACCCTGTATTGTTCCTTCCCTTCCCCCGAGGAACTCTGGGGAGGTGGGCCTTTGCACCTGGTTTTCTTTGGGGGGTCCCTGCACCCTGGTTTCAAGGTCTCATTTTCTAGTACGTGCAGTTCGAAATTCTCAGGAGGATGGGAATGGAGAGCTGGACTGCTTAAGGCTTATCTGATAAGTCTCAAAGGTAAAAGAGACCAGGAACTACAGCTCTTCTCCAGAGGAGACTGGAAGGTGTGCAAGTCTCCTCTCTCTCTCTATCCCTTTTCTCACCCTGTAGTTGGGGTGACTCTGCAAGCACCTAGGAAGGCCTGACCTCTCAAGTCTGACCAAATGGGTCAGACAGCTACAAGGCTGTCTCACACTCAGCCTGACCTCTCGGTCAAGCAGTTGGAGGCCATGGACCTGGGCATACCTTCCGCAGCATAGAGGACAGACTCTATCTGGAAGCTTATGTCCAATTCTGTCAATTCTTTCAAATCTCTGGGCACTAGGGAATTGGAAAAATTGCAATTACTCCCTTCCCTTTGTACACAGAGGAACTCCAGTTCAAGGAAGTAAAAAGTTTTTCAGAGCTAGAAATCGTCACCATGTGTCTTCAAAAAACAAACCAAAAAAAAGGTGCATTTATGGCTAATAATCTTTTCTTTTAAAGTGCTAAGGGTAGTGGGCCTTAGAAATTAAAGTGTTACCATTAGTGATTATGAATCCAGATCTTATTTGCTCATCCAACTAAATTTAAGGTCACCTGATTGGTAATTAACTGGTTTTGTGTCAAGCTTTAAATATATGATAATTGCTTATGGTTTTAAATTTTCTTGCATTGTATAATTTGGTTAACAGTTGTATCACCTGTGTTGTTAAAAAAGCAATTTCTCTTAAAAACTAGATGTTGTTAGATCAAGAATTGTTCTGTCAGATTGTGAGGTTGTTAACTAAGACAAGGGTTTTTGGAACTATCTAGTCATAATTTCTTATCAACCCTTCAATCAACCCTTCTCCAAGTCTTCTATAGCGGAATTCCTACTGAGTAAATTTTTAAAAGCCTGGTAAACTTTGTTATTGTGATAAGGCTAATTTAATTGGGTGTATTTAAAACCCAATTAGGAAAAAATCCTGAAATTTCCCAAGGTAAACACTTTTTGGTACTTAGGAATTTATGATTATTGAGAATTTTGGTTTTATGGCACTTTAGGGATTTGTGATACTTAAAAGACATTTTGCACCAACTTGGTTTTGATAAATTCCAATCTTCAAGGTTTCCAGCTAATTTACTTCATGAAAGTTTAGTGATTACTCTTTTTAACATCAGGATAAACTGTAAGCTTTTTTTTTTTTGAGAAAGGGAAATACTTTTTTCAAAGTAATGTTTTGCAAAATCTTTTTGTGTGATTTTTAGAAGGCCTGCTAAATTTCCTTTTGCAAGCTAATTTGTTGCAGTAATTTGATACTGATAATAAGTATGTCCAAATCTACCGTGAATTTTCTAAGTTTCATTCCTAGGTTTGTTGCATCCTTGGATTGGGTGCTTTCAGAGAAACAGGTCAATGGTTCGTGATTCAGGTAGCATAAGAAAGGGCACTGGTCTCTCGAATGTAGGTCTGAAAGTTCAATGCCTCACTCTAAATTTTTACGGGATGGACGTAGAAGTCAAAAAGTTGAGACAGCTAAAACATGCTAGCAGATGCTGGAAGTTTTTGAGATTGATCATTAAGGAATTTTTAAACACCTCCATACAATCTGTCACTGTCTTCCCTCACTCCCTCCCCCTGAGTCAAGAGGGTTTCTCAGTGTGGGGATTTCAAACTGCCCCGGGTTTTTCTGCTATCCCCTTTCATCCCAGATCAGATTAGGAAAAGAGAGTTTCATCCTTACACCCCCCACCAGGCTATAGGAAGGAGGGGGAGGGGCAGCAGCTACAGCCTGGAAGTATCTTCCAGCACACAACTGTGGGGAGAGAGTGAAGGGGGATGGGTCAAGGTAAAGACGTCAGCCAGTCTGCTTCTGTACTTGGTCAACCAGTCCATCCTTCTATCAATAATGTTTATATGATCTGGAAACACAATTGTTGTCATCTGAAGCTTATTGTTTGTGTTACAGCTAAAACACTTTACTTATCACTTATGAAAATTATAAGATTGTTGGTTATTGTTTTGATGCTAAAACCTAAAGCTGGTAATTGATTACTGGGTATGTGTGGAAAGGAGCAGTCCTCAGGGCTAGTCAAAAAGCACAGCCCATAGAAATTCTAAAAACAGATGGGGTGGATAAGGCAGCCCCTGTTGATCTTCCTTAGTTTTGTAAACTTGCCAAAGAGCTTGTTTGGGTTATGGAGTTCCTAAACAAGGAATTTGGCTTGCTGAGAATTTGCTAGTATATAGAAATGAGCTCTCATGATTGGCTTTTGCACGAGGACAAATTTACATTTGAGAAGTGAGTCCTGGCAAATTTTTGATTAGTGAAACTTGCCAGCTGAAGTAAAAGCTCATAGGACCATAAGGAATTGTGTTTTGAGTTGTCTGATGGATCATAAAAATCCATCCATAATCAATAGCCAATAATCCACCATCTGAGAGAATTGCCACAAGCTACTCAGAGAGAATGTGGCTGTTACAGGTGAAGGTCTGCATCTGGAAAAGCTGAGAGGACAGTCTTAGCCTCAGCCTAAGATAGGATCCTCCTGGCTCAGTTTCCCCAGTATGTTCCTTTGAAAAGGAATGTTTCCCACCTGACTATTCCTGAGTCTGGCTATGAGGTGGAATTGATACTGCATGGTTGAAAAACTGTGAAATCCTAGCTTTTCCTTTTTATGGCAAGTTTCTGTAATCAAATCAAACAGTAAAAGATGTGAGCACAATGCAAGTATGTAAAATCTTGCTGTTTTCAATCTGAATGTGTAGTCATCCTGTATCTCAAACAGGTAAATTAGTACTCCTGAGTGGTCATGTGAAAGATTAAATCCCTGGAATAGAATGTTCTTTCTGAATGATACGGGAATAATTAGACAAAGGAAAAAGTTTGTGAAACGAAGGTACAAACATAATGTTGAATCATTATCCCACAGAATAAGGCTGGGATACATCTGAGCTACTATATTAAAGTGTGTGTTTAAGATCTGAGCTATTCAGTCTACGATTATGTTCCTTTCTATTTCTTAAGCAACTTAGGAAATGAGTATTTGGCCTAGACATCTGCCTATTACTAGATATGTTTGTATGGAATAAGGTCCTTAAATGTTTCAAAATGATGTAAGAATAATTGGGTATTGGTACAACTGATTGAGGGACCTAGCTGTTATTCTATCAGTTACTGAAACTAAATCAGAAACATCTTCAGCTTGGGGAAAAGAATTTCAGTGCAATTTTCTTAGAGGGAGGTAACTTATGGCATATTTTTGCATTCATGGAAAAGTCAATTTCGTTTAAAGTTTACCACTATTGTGGAAATAATACCTGTTTATTCTGTGTGTCCGGTGGTACAAACATGTTTTATTATAAACAACTTACTGATATGAACTGTTTTGGAATTAATTACTTAAAGATCTTCCCAAGTCTTTTATGATAATTGGAGTAAAGTCAGCCTCTTATAAGTAAATTCATTTGTATAACTACCAAACTCAAGGGTAGAAAACTTCTACCTGCAAAGGTGTCATTACTTATTTTACATTGGATCCTCAATAGCATCTGATTTTCCTAAAAGAATTGGAAAGTTTTGAGGAAAGGACAAGATCAGATAATCCTCTGTCAAAAGTAAGTAATAGCATCATGGGGCTCTTGGTTTCTTTCTTTGTTTTCCTTTTTTCTGACAATATTTTTAATGCTCCTTCTATTTGGGCCCTGCATATTGAAACTTGTTTGTCAGATTTGTGTCTCTTAGACTATTGGCTGTCCACCAGCAAATGGTCATGCAACAAGGATAACTGTTCCACACTCTCTTCATCCCCTGGATGCTGCTTCAGCCTCATTTTGCTCCTCTCCCCACCCTCACTAGGGCAGGGACATCTCCTTTGTCCCTCTTCCAAAAGCAATTGGGTGAGTGGTGAGACAGACAGGAGTGTTGGAGGCAGATGAAGCAAGCAGGATGCAGGATGCGAGATATGGGATAAAATTCAGGGTGTGACCAGTCAGAAAAGTGATCAAAGACTATGCATTGAAGCCCCTCACCATGGGGACTTGCCTGTGTGCTTTCTAGCTATGCTGTGTTCTGGGCCCCACCTTGAACCCCGTCTCCTGTTACCTATTCCTGATTCCCACCTTGTGCCTAGGATTAGGCCTGCTTTCCTGGGACCGGGAATCAAATGCTTTAATTCAGATAAGGAACTCTGTGGGGCAAGGCATTGTACATGATTGCTGGGTGTGTCAACTAACTTACACCCTATAGTTCTCCCCCTATTCCCTGAAAACCCTTCATGGAATTTATCCTTTGAACACTTGAAGGATTGTACGAGCAGCCTCTTGGATGCCAGACATCCACTCCAGCCTGATATTTCCCCCTACCTTCTCCTGGGGTTCATGTTTTCTTCCCTTCTTTCTTGCATTTTAATCCCATTACTTGCTCATATATTTGGTTTATTTAACGTCCTGGTCTGATTTGTGTCTTCTAGCCTGCAGAAATTCCATTTTCAACTCTTAGGATACCAGCCCCTACCCTTGGTGTCCCTGAGTGGCTTGCCTCTCTCCACCCTGGACTCAGCTGGCACTGCATCCCACACCTTCATGCTGACCTCCCCTCCTCCACCTATTCTTGGCCACTGAAATGGACTCTTCACCCCTGTTTAGACAACGACCTTCGCCCCTTTTTCCAAAAGATTTCTCCTGCATAGTGTTTGAGTGGGGATATGATGTGGGGGCAAAAAGTGCCCTAGGATTAAAAATAATATTAAAGGTTACTTTCCCAGGCCCCTGAGGGGGTTTGAGGCTTATTCTGTAGCCCATCCTGTACCAAAAGAATTGCCTTTGGTAATTTTTCCTTATCTTGACAACCATCTTCCTCTCCCATATGAAACCCTAAAAATACATCATCTTCCTACAGGTTGTATAGTTTTCTGTCTATATAAGCCTAGGTTTTTTCCTTTATCGGCGCCCCTTTGTTTAGCTCCTTGCTCAACTCAGGCCCATGAAGCTTTGATGAAATAAAGCTCCCAATGGCTACAGAGAAGGTCTCAGTGAATTCTTTCACACCTGAACCAGCTCTCCCAACTCTAAACCTCAACAAAATGTCTCATTAAGACTAACAAAAGAATCACAGACTTTCAAGGCTTTGGGACCCATTCTTAATTTCACCAATTGAACTGGCTGGGGTTGGTGGATGAGTTCAGTCTCCTGTCAGAAGGAGACAGCCCCTTGTGAAGCTAGGGCACATAAGCTGCTTCTAGTTATTAATATTCTTCCTTTGTTTAAAATTGTTTTTTGTTTTGGATTAAATGGAACCTTGGACATGTTCCCAAGTTGATTTATCATGTGATGCTTAGACAACTCTCCTGCCTCTTCTTCTCCAGCACATGTGCTGGGAAGGGCTGATGTGTTGCCCTGAGCCAAGGGAAGCTGCCTTCTCCCTCCCTCCTTTGGAAGTATTTCAGGAAAGAGGCCTTTCTCACTTTCAGTAGTTTCCCCTGGGTGGTGTTGGTTGACTCATGGTGTGAGTCAGCAACATGACAACAGCACAGGATGCTTTTTGCAAAATGGACTCCTGACCTCACTGACTTGAAACTCAGAAACTATCCAAAAAAACCTTAACTGTATTTCCCTTACTTAGTATCATTCTTGGACAGCTAGGTGGTACAGTGGATAGAGCGCAAGGCCTGGAGTCTGGAACACTTGAGTTCAAATCTAGCCTTAGATACTTACTCGCTCCATGACTCTGGGTAAGTCATTTAACCCTGTTTGCTTCAGTTTCCTCATCTGCAAAATGAGCTGGAGAAGGAAATGACAAACCACTCTAGTATCTTTGCCAAGAAAATCCCAAATAGGGTCATGAAGAGTCAAACATGGCTCTCTCCCATAGGACTGAGAGGAGAGTATGGTATGAGTGGAGAGAGCAGTGGATTGAGAATAAAGAGATTTTGCTTTCCAGTCAGTAAACATTTATTAAGCACCTACTATGTGCCAGTCACTGTACTATATGATGGGGATACAAAGAAAGGTAAAAAAACAGTCCTTGTGGGGCAGCTAGGTGGTGCAGTGGATAAAGCTCTGGCCTTGGAGTCAGGAGGACCTGAATTCAAATCTGGCCTCAGACATTTGACACTTACTAACTGTGTGACCCTGGGCAAGTCACTTAACCTCAATTGCCTAACTAAAAAAAAAACAAAACAACAGTCCTTGCTCTCAAGGGCATCAAGGTCCTGGCTCTGCCACTAATAAGTGAGAAATGGAGATCACTTGACCTCCCTGAGTGTCCATTTTTATAAAATGGGGGAGGAAGCAGGAGACATTGTGATCTGAGATTTGAAATTGTGATTTGATTTTCCTTAGGGTCTGGTATCTAGTCCACGGATTCTTAATCTTTTGGAGGTTATGGACCCCTCCTCACAATAATGTTTTTAAATGCATAAAATAAAATACATAGGATTACAGAGTAAGTGAATTATATTAAAATATAGTTATAAAAGTGTTTTATTTTTAAGTTCATGGAACACAGGTTAAGAACCTATGATCAAATTATTCAGCCACATGTTTCACTTTTGTTTGCAAGTGACATGTGTACCCCCTCTATAGACTATAGGACCTAATTCCAGGCATTTGATGAATGAAAAGGGTAAACCATCACTCATCCCAAAGCCCTCATCCCTTGATTTCTTAGCCATCTTACTCTCCTGTTTGGTTAGTCATACAGCAGAGGGAAACAGAGGTCAGAGATTCAGGTCAGAAGAATGAAAGCGAATTCAAGGGCTAAAAATGGTTGTTGCTATTTTTAAAAGTACCATCTTAGTCATTTCTACGTAAACAAAATGGTTCCCAAACATCTTGGTCAGTGTTTGTGAATGGGTAAAAGTCTATGATATTAGTTACTAATACCTTGTTGAAGATTTTGAAAGACTTATACAAAAGCCCTTGGGCAAAACTTAGAAGATCAGAAGCTACCAGTTATATAGTTTGTAGGAAACCTTAGCAAAGCATTCTGCAAAAGCATATTCAGAATCCCCAGCTTAAGAGATAAAAGAAACACTGAGCTGCTTCTTGGCGTGTTTCTGAAAAGAATACCTAGAATGTTATTGAAATGACTGTAAATCATAGGCAAAGTGCTTGTGTCCATTTCTACACAATAACATAAATTGTATAAATAATCATAGTATCTAGGAGTTGGAAGGTACCTCCTTCATGCCCAATGTAGGAATCCTTCCTATCACAATCCCAACAAGTGGTCATCTAGCTTCTGATTAAATTCTACTAGTAACAAGGAGTTCACTACTTTTGAGGCAGCGTTTTCCATGATTAGATAACTCTAACTGGCTGATAAGTCCTTACTTGGGTTGAGGTGAAATTTGTCTTCAAGTAATTTCTACTCTTTGATCTTAATTCTACTATCCGTATTTAAATCAAGTCAGTGGGCATTTATGAAGTGCGTATTATGTTCCAGGTGCGAAGAGCCAGGGAGAAAAAGAAAGGCAAAAATAGACCTTGTCCTCATATTCTAATGGAGGAGGCAAATGCAAACAACTATGTACAAACAAGAATAATTAGATAAATTAGATGTAATCTCAGAGGGGAGACACTAGCATTGTTAAGGGGGACCAGGAAAGGCTTCTTACTGAAAGTGGGATTTTAGCTGAGACTTGAAGAAAGTTAGATTGTTCAGGGTTTTCTTCTCGAAACTAAACATTCCCAATTCCTTCAACTATTCACCATTTGATATCAGGATTCTGAAATCCTGAAACATGTAGCTGACACAGTTAAAAATTCAGAAAAAATATTTTCAAATTCATTGTTTTTGTCCTTAAAACCAGTGCCTCCTTCTAACTTTCCTAATTCTATTAATAGGACCTCCCCTCTGCCAGTTGAACATACTTGGGACCTCTGATTCACCTTCTACTCTTCCTCCTCTTTCCTCCCCTACATAAAATCAGTTGTCAAGTCTAGAGGATTTTACTTCCAAAATCTTTTGCTTCGACAATCCTTGCTTTCCATTCTCACTGCCATCACCCTAGTTTAAGGACCTTATTATCTCTTTCCTGGATGTTATCTCTATGCCATTTTTACAGTATAGACTCATAGAATCTTTGCACTGGAAGAAATCTTCGAGATCATTTAGTTCAACTGCAGAATTTTCTGGATGTAGAAACTGAGGCCCAAAAAGTCTGTGAAACCTTCTCAAGGTAACATGATTGATCTGTGTTGGAGTTGTAGCCAGAACCCAGTTTTCCTGCCCAGCATTTTTTCTCTATACTGTAATGTAGCAGCTTTCATAGCTATAAGAAGCCCAGTCTGATGTTCCTAACACCAATGTGTAACCATTTTCACTGAATAAAAAGACTGAGTCATCCAAAATGCTTAGATATTTCCCTCTCCCTGGGAACAGAGACAATCTTCCTTAGGAAGGACACTCAGGCTTTTGTGCCAAGGCCTTAGATCCTAAGAAACCTGCCCTATACTGGCCTTAAGCAGTCTAGTGGGCCTATATATTGCCTGATCATCCCCTCACCCCCATTTAGTAAACTATATTGGCTCATTCTTTCCTCTAAGATCAAATATAAAACATAATATAGTAAGTATAGGAAAATAGAAGGGAAAGAGGATAAGAGAATGTGGGAGGGGGAGATAGAAGGGAGGGCAGATTAGGGGAAGGGGTATTCAGAATGCACTCCATCTTAGGGTAGGGAGAGGGAAGAGATGGGGAGAAAATTTGGAACTCAAAATCTGGTAGAAGTGAATGTTGAAAACTAAAATTAAATTAATAAATGAAATACAAGTATAAAATCAAATATAAATACATTACCCTTTCAGATCCTTCAGAACTTGGCCCCTTCCTACCTTTCTGGTCTTTTTTTTGGGGGGGGGGTGAGGCAGTTGCGGTTAAGAGACTTGTCCAGTCACACAGCTATTGAGTGTTATGTATCTGAGGCTGGATTTGAACTCAGGTCCTCCTGACTCCAGGGCCGATGCTCTATCCACTGTGCCACCTACCTGCCCCCCTTTTTGGTCTTCTTACACTCTGCTCACCACCATATATTATTCTGTAATCCTGTGACACTGGCTTCCTTGCCATTTCTTGCACGAGACATCTCCCAACTCTATGTATTTTCATTGGCTGAACCCTATGCCTCCTGGCTTCCCCAACTTCTTTCAGATCCAGCTAAAATCCCACCTTCTGCAAGAAGCCTCTCTCCATCTTCCTTAATGACAATGTCTTCCCTCCGAGATTACATCAGTTTTATCCAAATGTTTATATGCAATTGTTTGCATATTAGCTTCCCCACTGACTCCAAGATCAGCGACTGGTTTTTGCCTTTCTTTGTATTCCCAACACTTAGCACAGTACTTGGCACACAGTAATTATAATATACCTGACAACTTAATTTGGCTTTTTGAGACTTGTTCTTTTAAAATGGCATCCCCTTATGTTTTCTCCAGGAATCTGAATGTCTGTGTTTGGAGTTTGATGAAGTCAAGCTTAACCAAATCCTGAAGAAGCTTACTGAGGTGGAGAACAGTATCAGCACCCTGACAAACCCAGCCTAACCACGAAGGTGATTTCGGAAGAAGTTAGGCAGTTCGCAGCAGGCGTCACCACTGAGTTCAAACCATTTCTCTTTTTCTGTATGACATTCCATTGCATTAAATTCTCAAAATAGAATATTGCCTGTTTGCTTTGCTTAGAGGGGAAGGGGGATCCTCTAGAGTAAGGGTTCTTTTTTCCCATGAACCTCATGGGCAGTCTGGTGAATCCACTGGACCACTTCTCAGAATCTTGTTTTTAAATGCATAAAATAAAATACATAGGATTACAAAGGAAATCAATTACACTGAAATACAGTTATCATAATATTTTTAAAAGAAATCATGTATGCCACTGAAATCTCTCCATAGACCCTTTGGGAGTCTGTGGAACATAAGTTAAAAACCTCTGTCCACTCGACAGGTTTGTTTCAGTGGATATGGAAAGTGAACGGTGTTAAGAAACTTTTGAGACACATGATGTATCCATAGTAAACCATGCAGAAAAAAGGAAGATTAAGAGAAAAATCTGTTATATGGATTCAACTGAGGGCTTCCATTGAGTGCCTTTACCATTGATCTAGCCTCTTACATTGGGAGCTTTTCTAGTTCCAAAGTAGCCCCCAAAATGCAAGCACAATTAAGTAGAAGCATTAAGGGAGTCTGCCACAAGCTTAGGCTATATCCCATCCAAAGGACTTGAAGGAAATGCAAGAAAATTTTGAAACTGATTCGGGCATTTGGGCCAACTCTGGGTTAGACTTAAGTCTTAGCTTAATTTGGGATCTTAGACTCCTGTGGCTAGCCACAGCTGGGCCTGAATGGAGTCCCCTCACTCACCTTAGGGTGAAGGGAAGAAGAGTAGGTTGCTATGGTACCATCTGTGTTCTTCAACAAAAGCTAATGTATTGGCTTTCCTATCCTCCTTGAAGCTAAAGAAGAAAAAGTAGGCTCTAGCAGAAAAATTACATCAAATTTTGTACCAAAGTTCAGGAAGACAGCCATAAGCAAGGCCTTTTGAGACAATGACCATTGATTAACAGGTTTTGCCACTTGGTGATAAAGATTTGAAACCACAATTCTCTTAGGATGTAATGTGTTAAAAATGTGGTATTAAGGGCAGCTAGGTGGTACAGTGGATAGAGCACCGGGCCTGGAGTCAGAAGGATCTGAGTTCAAATCCGGCCCCAGACACATAACACTCACTAGCAGTATGACTCTGGGCAAGTCACTTAACCCCAATTGCCTCACCCAAAAAAAAAGAAAAAAAAATGTGATTTTATAGGTCTGCTGATGATAATGCATGTAATTTCTAATGAGCTTATTCCATGGCTGGGAGAAGTCTTCTTCCCTTGAGGTTTTCTCCTGAATCAGCCTAGAGACACTTTAGAAAGCCCCCTGACATCCAAGCTCAAAATGTTGACTTCCTCCCTGATTAAAACCCTCCAGGGAGTTATCGAAAAATAAATGGAGCCTGTGTGTGGCCCTTCAGAAAACATCGTGAACCCACATCGTCGAAAGGTTCAGAATGGTTTGTGGTTTGGCCTGTGGAGCCATAAGATTTGAGTCCCATTCCTAGGTTTATGATGTGACCTGGGAAATTTTGCTAGTATCTCCCACTGAAAAATAGAGGTCAACACATTTCACAAGATAATAGGATACCAGAAATCTAAGGAAAGATGAATCATAGTTACATACTGATTATTTATGCACAACCTCCCAGAGAATATAGGTCTTTGGGAACGTCCCATATGACCATAACAGAGCCCAGATTTGTAGCTGTGCTGAGTGCTCCATGGCAGTAGCAGATACAAGAAAAGATCTGTGCTTTGGAAGGCCTTTTACCTTTTACCTGAAACTTTGGGCAAGTGGTAAAAACACCACAGAGAAACACACTTGATTTTCCAAAAGAAATCAAGAAGAACCAGAAACTACAGGTTTGCTTCCCTTCAACCAAAGAAATAATATACATTTGTACCACTTGGTTGACTCATAGTCTTCTTTAATGAGTTTATTTGGAGTGTAGGGTTTGAGGGACCTTTGCATGAGTCTAGGCACAGAAGCACCTTTACCAGCCTCAATGAAGATAAGAAATAGAGTAGAACGGCTAACATACCCACCAGGTGTTAGCTTACCCAGAAGTTCCCATATTTTAGCTTTTTGTGATCCAACATTAGAAGAATTCTGCTTGGAGCAGAGTAGAGGCTACTTGACCATTTGTCAAGTTATAGAGGGAATTTTGGCTCAAGGATGAACTGGATATGTCAATCTCTGAGGATCCTTACAACTATGAAATTTTAAGCAGAACCAGACACGGGGGTCCATATTAACCCAGATAACATCTTCCAGAAATGACCTTGGTGGGGACAGGGGGATGGTGGGGACAAGAAGCACCATGTCACAGGAACACTTCTAGACCAAGAGAGAGCATTAGCCTTTCCAATGAAGTTTAAAAATACATGTTACAGCTGATGAGCCCAAATATTGATGAGGGACTGGAGATTCTTGGTTCTTTCTCAGGGCCAGTTTTGTGTATAAGGGTGTGTGCGTGTGTGTGACACAGATATCTCTCTCTATCTATCAGTACATAGATAGTTACAGATATCTGTCACACACAACAACAACTCACCTGACATCATTTGAGGTACCATCTCCCCATTACTTCCCTCATCAACTGGCTGATGCCTGAAATTTACTAAAACTTCATTTCTTTACTTTCATTCCTTTAATTTAGTGCTTTAATCTCTGTTAAAATGCAAATGTAGGTAGTGTGGTATTAGTAGAAAGAATGTTGAATTTGACATCTGAGGGTCTCAGTTCAAATTCAACAACCTAGAACAATGGGCCAAGATGAATAAGATGGAATTGCATAGTTCTACTCGAGTTTGAAAATTCCAAGGACAAGCTAGGGAGGTGTGGCAAGACCACAGTTATTCTGAAACAGATTAGAGTTTTTATTAATGGGCTACAAGTTCAATGAGTCAATAGAGTGACATGGAAGACAAAACAGCAACAACAAAAGATCCTAATGCTATCCTAGACTGCTTTAAGAAGCATAATGGGTAAGATGAAATAATAATTACCCTACTCTCTGCCCTGACCAGGCCCCATCTAGAGTACTGTGTTCATTTCTGGCCACCAAAAAAAAACATAGAGAAGCTGGAGGTTGTATAGAGAAGGACAACCTTCTTGATCAAGACCAGGATGATCTCAATGAATAAGAAGAGGAGAGAAGACTTAGAACGGCCTTTGAGTATTTGAAGGGCTGGCACGTGGAAGAGAATTTAGACTTGTCCCTCTTAGCCCCAAGGGGCAGGACTAGGAACAGTGGGAGGAAGTTGGAGAGAGATAGATATGGACTTGATATAAGGAAAAACTTATTAACAATTAGAACTATCCAAAAATGGAATGGGATGCCCTGAAAGGTAATGAGTCTCCCTTCATTGGAGGTCTTCAAGCCAAGACCAGATGAGCACTGGTCAGGCATGTTATAGAGAGAATTCTTGTTTGGGTTGGGTCCAGGTTGGACTGGGTGGCCCTGAGATTTCCTCCATGTCTTAGTCTGTGGTCCTATAAAGTGATGGCTTTGGTCTTTATGATGATGGCTTTTGGTCCCTGGGTACTGACAAGACTTGAATACATGGTTCAGATTTCCAGAGGCTCTCCAAGTCCTTTCTCTCCCAGTCTTCTTGCGTTGATGAACTGTTCTTCAAAGACTGAATCTTATAATTCATATTTTGGGAAAGTTGTAAGGAAGTAATGAGTAAAAAACAGTTGGGAGTCAATTCAACAAATATTTGTTAGTATACCTCCAATGTACAAGGCACTGTGCCCAGGCCATGAGACAATTATCTGAGACTTTAACTGGTCACATCAAGCTTAGTTATTGGAAGCTATTTTTTTTTAAAGTATTTGAAGAATAGGAAAATAAGATAGATATAAATAGAAGTTAAAGAAAAATAAATGCTAAACAGATGTCAGGAAATATCATTTCCCACAGTAAATGATAAATATGTAGACCAACTAACCAACAAGTTTATAGAGGGAAGAATATTGTCTGTTGAGAAATCATTGGATGCCTTCCATTGGAAGAGTGGGAATGCTAAAAAGGATTTACATGTCTTCCTCCCAACTCTCTGGCTTTCTGCAAGAGACTTTCAGAATGTTTGGGGTAGTGATCTATTTGGTAGAAAGGAAAACTCATATAAAATATATGTAGCTTGAGCTTAACCCCAACTACAGAGTGTATAATGTTTGACCTCAGAATTGCCAAAATAGCATTTGTATTCAACTGCAGGCGGTTCTTTCACCCCCAGAGATGACAGTGATTATCTCACACAAAAAACTCATCCAACGTCATTCCACTGAAATGGCATTCTCCGAAGTTACCAATGACTGCTTAATTGTGAAATCCGATGGCTTCTTTTTCTCAATCCCCATGTTTCTTTTTTTCTTTTCTTTTCTTTTTTTTTTCCTTTTTGGTGAGGTGATTGGGGTTAAGTGACTTGCCCAAGATCACACAGCTAAATCCCCATGTTTCTTGACCTCTCTGCAGCCTTTGATGCTATTGAATACCCTCTTTTCCTTGATATTCTTTTTTCTCTAGGTTTTCAGGACACCACTCTCTCCTGGTTCTCCTCCTACCTATCAGACCACTCCTTCTCAATCTCTTTTGTTGGATCCACATCCATATCACACTCTCATGTTGTAAACATCCCACAGGATTCTGTCCTGGGCTCTCTTCTATTCTCCCTCTTGGCAGTCTGTCACCTGGTAATCTCATCAGCTCCCATGGATTTGATTACCATTCACAACTCTGCCCTAATCTCTCTGCTGATCTCCAATCTCACATCTCTAACCACCTTCAGACATCTCAAACTGTATGTCCAATTGTGGTTGTTGTTCAGTTTTGTTTGACTCTTTGTGACTTTGTATAGGGTTTTCTTGGCAAAGATAGGGCATGGTTTGCCATTTTCTTCTGCAGTAGATTAAGGCAAACAGAAGTTAAGTGACTTGCCCAGGGTCACACAACTAGTGCATGTCTGAGGCCGGATTTGAACTCAGGTCTTCTTGACTCCAGGCCCATTGCTTTATCTACTGAGTCACCTAGCTGTCTCCAAGGCAAAAAGAAGTTGAGTGACTTGCCCAGGATCACACAACTAGTATGTGTCCAAGATGGAATGGTCAAATAGGAAAAGTGCAAGCAAAACATGAAACCCACATATGAATACAAAGCACAAGACTTCATAGAGAATCATGGAATTTAGGAACTGACAAGGAACTTAGAGATTTAGGCCCTTTTAGGGTATTTTAGTGACTGCTATAGTGATACGTATTGAATTCCTACTCAGAGAGTGAACAGGAAAAAATCAAAGCAGATGAAACTCAGTTTGCTGCTCATTGGCAGCTTAGGAGGGAAAGGAGAATGAAATTATTGAAAGACATGTGGAACTTTGTGTGAGTCACCCATCCTATGGCTTTCCTAGGACCTGAGATATTCCATAGTTGCCTCTGGTACCTTTAGCTCCAAGATGTCAGAAGATTTCCTTGCCTGATCCAATTGCAGATTATCATCTTCTCCTGAGACATGAGAGAATGTCGACATCGAGTTGATCAGTGACTTACCCAAGGTCACAGAGAATAGCTTACTGCCAGGGCTCCTGGCCTCTCAGACTTATCTTTTCCTGCCAGCCTGTGCTATAGGAACAAATCATAGTTACGTGCATAAGTAAGTATGCTCTTTGTATTCTCGTCCATTGTGTTGGAGAGCAATTGCCCTGAGGGTGACATAATTTTTTAGTGTGAATATGATGAAGAGAGTTGTAAGACAAGAAATTTCTCATGAAAAGACTATGCTTGAACTTGAGGTTATGGTTGCTATTTTTAGAGAATGGTGCTATATATGGAGGCATCTTGGATTCACAGTGTGTTGTGTTGTGTTGTATGTATGTGTGTGTGTGTGTGTGCTCGTGCGCACGTGCATCTGTGACACCATCCCTCTCTGACTGCAGTCTGCTGCACCCATCATTATGTCTGCCACTTTGGTTTCCTAGCTGTCCAATGATTTTAAACAGGCTAGATATCACTCTCGTTCTCCTTAGAGGCAGATATAAAGCTCCCATGTCCATCCAATATGGCACTACCCTAGTCCCACAGCATCTTTACCATGTGCCCACCCATGATTCTATCGTAGCTTATTGTCTTATACTGGGTATCCCTGATCCTTCACTTCCAAACATGTCTCCTCTCAAAACACAATCAGATCTATTGTGCAGGAGAAAGAAGTGCAGATGTGTTTTGGGAGCATCTGCCTGTGCTTGTTGTTACTAGAGTAAAAATTTGAGGAGGGTTAACAGTTTTGGTTAATGATACTCACCTTATGATTTGACTACCTGTGTATGGTAAAACTACAAATGAGCTGCAGTAGTTTTCAGTTTGCTGGCTATATTGAGAAACCTATCCTGTTTTAATCCTCACTGTTGAAAGTCTTTATAAAATATTGTATCTTCTTCTCTGAGTGAGTCCAGCATTCGGAATAAAACTGAATCTTTCTTTGATGCCTTAATAGCTTACAGTGTCTCCAGGATTGTCACTATGAACATGAGTAATTTCTTTGTTAGTGTAGGTCATCGGACCCTCACTTCACAGATGAAGAAACTGAGACCCAGAGTGTTGAACGACTGCTTTAGAGGTGGCCACGGTAGACTTACGTGACTATATCTAGGACCTTATCATAAAAATGTCTACATTTTTAATTTCATGTTTTCTTAGCATTTGCTTTTCTCTTAAAAGCAGACTGTTTCCTTAGGGCTGGAATGTAGGGAAGAGAAGTGGGGCAGAGGAAGGACCTCTTTAAATGAGGACTCTGTTTTAACTAATTGACCAGCAATGTTTATTCAGAGCCTATGATGAGTTAGAGGCAGCTAGGTGGCACAGTAAATAGAGCACTGGGCCTGGAGTCAGAAGACTCATCTTCCTGAGTTCCAATGTAGCCTCAGATGCTTACTAGCTGTGTGACCCTGGGCAAGTCACTTAACCCTGTTGCCTCAGTTTCCTCATCTGTCAAATGAGCTGGAGAAGGAAATGGCAAACCACTTCAATATTTTTGCCAAGAAAACCCTATAAGGGGTCACAAAGAGTCAGACACGACTGAAATGACTCAGCAACAATAACAAACCATGAGTTAGGCGTTATGGCAGACATAAAAGATTCTCTCTCCCAAGGAAATTACAGTCTAGTTGGGGAAACTCAACTTACATGTAAAATAATTAGTAATTGATTAGCACCTATAGGAGCATACTGAGGCAGTGCTGTATGGTAGAAAGAGCACTGGATTTGAAATCACAGGACCTAGATCTGAATTTCAGATACACACCACTGTTATGGCTTGGACAAGTCACCTGACTTTCCCGAGATTCATTTTCCTCATCTGCAAAATTGGGGAGTTGGACTAGATAATCTAATTCTTAGAGCTGTCATTACTGTGCTCTCACAAGTGCTAAGTGGTGGGGTCCAAACTCAGTACATTAGGAGTCCAGAGAATAAACAGAACAGGTTGGTTGAAGTAGGATTTTAACTCAAGTCCAGGGATCTTTCCACTAAACTACACTGTCTCTTATTTGTAGGATAGTAAGGAGATAGTTGGCATATATGATTTATGTTATGGAGCAGCAGGAAAACCTTGGAGACATAGGTGGAGGGCAGACTATGGAAAGCCTGTATAGCTGACCTGAGGACCTTAGACTTGTAAGGAAATAAGGAACCTTCTTTGGTTTTTGAGCAGGGAAGTGACATCAAATCATCATTTAAAAAAGATGACTCTAGGGGCAGCTAGGTGGCACAGTGGATAGAGCACTGGCCCTGGAGTCAGGAGGACCTGAGTTCAAATGTGACCTCGGACACTTGACACTTACTAGCTGCGTGACCCTGGGCAAGTCACTTAACCCAGATTGCCTCACCAAAAAGCAAAAAAAAAAAAAAAAAAAAAAAAAGATGACTGGCAGCAAATTTGCAGAGGGGATTGAGGATGGGAGAGCCTGGAAACCAGGAAAGCAAATAGAAAGCTATTGCTATAATTCAGGCCCGCCTATGGTGAAAATGTAAACTAGGATGGTAGAAAAGAAGGAGTAAATCCTACGGACATTTCAAAGGAAGCATGTAGTGGACTTAGTGGCAAGTGAAAGAGAGGAAAGAATCATAGACTTCAAGGTTTCTAGCCTGAGAGAATTAGGTAAGGTCACTGACAGAGACAAGGAAACCAGGAGAGAGAGCTAATTTATTGAGGAATGAGATGACCCCATTGGTATGCTGAGTTAGAGGTCTTAGTAGGGCATCCAAAGGGAATTGTTCTATAAGGAGTTGGACACGTGGGACTGGAGCTCAGGGGAGAGGTTAGGACTAGTTATAAAAATGTGGTAGTCATATCTTGATAGTTGAAGCCATGACAGTTGATCATTTCTCCAATGAATAAAAAAGCATTTATTAAGGACTTACTATGAGTCAAGCACTATGCTAAATACTGGGGATATAAATATAGAATGTTAGAAAGGTAGTCCTTGACCTCAATGAGCTTACATTTAAATAGGTTACAGCACATATGGAAGGAGCAGTGGCTAGGGAGGGGAAAGAAACATGGTGCAGTATAGATAATTGCTGGCACTAGAGTCATAAGTTGTTCGGTTATGCCCGACATTTTGTTTTTCTTGGTAAAGATACTAGAATAATTTTCAATTTCCTTCTCCAGCTCATTTTACAGATGAGGAAACTGAGGCAAACAGGGTTAAGTGACTTGCCTAGGGTCACACAGCTAGTATGTGTATGAGGCCATATTTGAACATAGGAAGATAAGCCTTCCTGACTCCAAGCCTGGCACTCTATCTGCAGCACCACCTAGCTGCCCTAGAGCCAGAAGACCTTAGTTCAAATATCATCTCTGGAATTTGATAACTACCTGTGTGACCTTAACCAAGTCACTTATCCTCCCTGGGCCTCAGTTTCCTCATCTATAAAACAAGGGGGTTGGATTAGATCAGTAAACAACATTTATTAAGCACCTACTATGTACCAAATACTATACTAAGTCCTAGGGGGAGAGTAGGAGTGCAAAGAAAAAGCAAAAGCAGTCCCTGAACTTATGGAAGAGGTGGATGGTGAGTTTATGGGAAATATCTTCTATCTAGAAAAAATAACCTCAGAGGTCAAAGAAACAGAACTGTGGGGTGTATAAATAGAGACAGATCTTCGGTCTGTATTTTATTCAACAGTGGAATGAGCCTTACTAATTTTATTTTGAAGGAGGCCTCCATTATTTTAGAGATTAACTGGCCCACCAGGATATTCTGATAAGACCATTATCCCACTGGAACAAGCCTGACTTTGGCAATTCCAAAGTTAACCCATTCTCCCCCAAATTCCCTGACATCCTGTCCCCTTTTTATTCAATCTCCCAAATAAGAAAAGTAGCTGAACAGCCTCACTGTACAGGCTTCTTTTGCTTCAAAATAATATCAACCCTAAGGCTGTGGAAAGCTCAATATATGTATTTTCCCTTTGTTCAGCATGGTTGCTAGCCACCCAGCAACTGCCCATCTGCTGGTGCTAATTAAACTTTTTCTCTTTCAGCCTCGCCTCTTGATTTATTGACCTCCAGTCAAATGGACCAAAGTGGGAGAAATTTCTTTCTGTGAGGATCTTAGGTCCTCGAGGTTGAGGAGCCACCACCCTCAAGGAGTTTACAATCTAGGATCAGCGACAAGATACATAAATCAGAACATACAAGATCAGTAGCACATAGCACATAGTAAGTGCTTTTAAAAAAAAGGCATGTTGCCTTGCCCTTCTATACAGGAAGGGAGCAGGTTGACCAGAAAGCAAAGGAGATTAGCTTTGAAGACACAGATAATTACTGATAACTAATAATAATAATAATGGTCACTCACGTGACTAGAGTAGGAGCCATTAGCTTGAGGGGCAAGACCCAGCAAATCCCCATTACCCAGAGAAAGAACAGATTGCTAAGGCATTCAGGGTCTCAGCCCTAAACTTCTTCAATCAAAATGAACACCTTTGGGGGGCAACTAGGTGGCACAGTGGATAGAGCTCCGGCCCTGGAGTCAGGAGGACCTAAGTTCAAATCTGGCCTCAGACACATAGCACTCACTTAGCTGTGTGACTCTGGGCAAGTTACTTAACTCTCATTGCCACACACATACACACACACACACACACACACACACACACACACACACACAAATGAACACCTTGAATTGCTCTTAGGAGTAAAGTTGAATGAATAATTTCTTACAGGGACTGGTTTGCAAAGGAAAACAGTCACTGAATATCACACTTTTGCTCCCATTTTTATTTTTAGAGTCTGAAATGTGCTGCTGTTTTATGTCACCAAACACTTTGCCAATATGTCAGCAACATTTAAAAATATATACATATATACAGAGTATAGTAGTTAGCACTATGGGAGGCAGAATTAGACTCAACCAGAAATGAGAGGAATTTTTTCTTTTTTGAGGTAATTGGGTTAAGTGACTTACCCAGGGTCACACAGCTAGTTAGTGTTTCAGGCTAGGTTTGAACTCAGGTCCTCTTAATTCCAGGACCTGAGCTGTATCCACTGTGCTACCTAGCTGCCCCAGATCAAGGATATTTTGTCACTGGTGTATGGAGAAGGTCAGGTTGCTTGATGAGAAGATTTTAAGGCCCTAACCTACCTATGGGTCTAAATGGCCTTCGTTAAAACCTTTGCTCTTTATCTTGAAAGTTTGCCTGCCTTCTTTGACGGAAGTCATTCTACTCTGATTAATTTTGGTGAGGTTTAGCCTGGAGGACATTTAGAGGGGGTATAGTCACTGTCTCCAACTATTAGAAGGATTGTTATGGGAAGGGAAATTAGATTGGTTCTGCTTGGCTCCAGACGGCTGAAATAGGAGCAATGAATCAAGGGAACAGAGAGGTGATTTCAAGCTGCCTAAGAAGTAGAGCCATCCAAAAGGAGAATGGGCTGCTTGGAAAAATAGTAGGCTGCTCTGCGCTGGAGGGAGGGAAGGGTTTTAAGGAAAGTCCAGTCTGGTATATTTAAGGAAAGTTCAGTCTGGTATATTTAAGGAAAGTCTAGTCTAGTATATTTGTTGCTCCTTTAGGTGCAGGTTGGACTAGATAGCTTCTGGGGGTTTCTATCCAACTTTGTGATTTTTTTTTTTTTTTTTTGGTTAGGTATGAAGTCAGAATTCCTGTCTTCAGGGAGTTTTCCTTCTATGAAGAAGATAAGGCCTCAACTGTCCTATCTATAAAATGAGAAATTAGCACCATATCTCCATGCAGGCAGAGGACTAGACCAGATGATTTCCCAAGGTCTCTTCCAGATCTAAAGTCCGTTAGTCTAAGATAACTATCCATTCATTCATTCAAACAAATATACATATATACATACATGCATATATATGTATATATGGAGACAGAGAGAGAGCTCGAACATTTGCTGAAAGAGGTAAAGGCCTTTAGATTTGATCATCATAGTCACCCTTGATAAGTATTATCATCTAAGTATTAAAAATAAGTATTATCTGTGATGGCCAAGAATTGGAAATTGAGGGGATGTCCATCAATTGGGGAATGGCTGAACAAGTTGTGGTATGCGAATGTAATGGAATACTATTGTTCCATAAGAAATGATGAGCAGGTGGACTTCAGAAAAACCTGGAAAAACTTACATGAACTGATGCTGAGTGAAGTGAGCAGAACCAGAAGAACATTGTACACAGTAACAGCAACATTGTATAATGACTGACTTTGATAGACTTCGTTCTTCTCAGCAATGTAAGGATCTAAGACAATTCCAAAAGACTCATGATGGAAAATGCTATCCATATCCAGAGAAAGAACTATGGAATCTGAATGCAGATTGAAGCATACTATCTTCTCTCTCTCTTTTTTTGTTTTGTTTTGTTTCTTCTTTCTCATGGTTTTCCTTTTGGTTCTGATTCTTCTTTACAACATGACCAATGTGGAAATATGTTTAATGTGATTGCACATGGATAGCCAATATCAGATTACATGTTATCTTGGGGAGGGGGAAGCGAAGGAAGGGGGAGAAAATTTAGAACTCAAAATCTTATAGAAGTGAATGTTGAAAACTAAAAACAATTTTTTTTAAAAAAGAAAAAAGTATTATCTAACTAAAATAAGTATTATCTATAATAAGTATTATCATCACATTATCATTACATAGGCAAATGGGTTCTAAGCTCATTCAAGGTCACATAACTGGAAAATGGCAGAGCCAGACAAATCCAGGTTCTCACATTTCAGGTCCAGAATACTTTCTACAATACCTCCTCAGTAAAAACAACATCATTTGCCCCAGACAAGTTTCTTTGAATAATGTAGACATACTTCAATTTAAGCAACCTCAATAGATAGCATTCAAGATTTATTGATTAATTTTAAAAGTATTTCCTGAGCACCTACTATGTGCAAGCCACTATGGAAAATAATGGGTTTATTTAATAATTTCACATTCAATATGAATTAGAGGCCTGAAATATTCGTTTTCTTTTCTTTTCTTTTTTTTGCTGGAATATTCATTTTGCAAAAGGCTTCAAAATTTTCCTTGTTATATGGGATGGCTCTCTGTGGGGGGGATATAAGAGGAAATTAAGATGATATGAAAATAAAATATATCAATAAAAATATTTTTAAAATAGAAATTCTGATGTCCAAGAATATCAGAGACCTCAGCAAAAATGGAAAGACAGAAGGTGCTAAAAGAGACTTTTGGAAAGGAGGACGCCTTCAGATGCAAAGTAGACACTCTCCAACTGAAGCAAAATGTCTGGAAGCTTAAATAACTCAATTGTGTATGAAGTGACCATTTGGCAGTGAATTTATTTCCAGGACCCAGACGTCATCCATACCTTTTTTCCTAGCCACTCAACTAGGTAAGATTTCCAAAGGAGCTTGGGAGATGAAACTGATTGAATTTAAACTGAGCACCCTAAGCCTTATGGAGGGAAGAGAACCAATTTATTGAGAGAAAGGGCTTTTGAAAGCAAAGAGTGGAAGGTCCAAGAGTTGGGGACTTTTGTATACACAGTCTGTTCCTGCTCAGTAGCCAATTAAAAGGCTTCTTTTTGCTACACGGTAAGCAGATAGTCACAGAATATTTGCACATGCTTTGAAGAAGTCCATGTAGGGGATTGCATTAGGTGGGACATACTCTGCCTGCACCTAAAGACTGGACTTTCATTGACCAATCTCCTGTTACACATTAAATAGAAAACTAAGTATATCAAATACATCATGTGATAGGGGAAAATTTGGTTTACGGATAGCTTGTCAAGGAACACAGCTATTGTATTTAGCAAACTACACCTACACTAATTTAACATTATTATGGTAGTGTCTACTGCATACATATTCACAATCAGTCCATTTCCTGGTCTTCCTGGTGATTAATTTTTTTCATACTAGTCCAGATAGTCAGATATGTTTATCATTTTTTTCACAGGCATCCTATTGAATCTGACTTCTCATAAAACAGAATCCAAAGAAACCTGAACTTTAGCATTTCCTGATCTGACTGGTTTTCATCTTTGCAGGGATTAGAACATGTTGCAGGAGCCCTTAGCCCAACCTAGCTACATACCATAGTCTCCATTTTGCTTCTAGAATTAAAAAATCTGGGATTGTATTTTTTTTCCTCCAGGGTAATTGTCCCTGAGGAAGATGGATCTTCCAGATTTATTTTCCCTTGTCAAAGCTTCTACAAGGAGTGGAAATTCCCCTTACAGAATCAGCTCTTCCCAGAACTGCTTAATTTTTATGTGTGGGCAGTCCTCACAAAAACAGAACCATTTAGGAAGATATGTAATAGTCCTGTTGACAAGTAGTAGCACAGGTTATCTGCAACGTGTAACTTTGACGATTTCTATGCCTGCTGAGAGAAATTTTGTCTGGAGAGCACAGATCACCATTTCTAAGCCAAAATAGCATCGAAATAGTCTTAGTTTCAATGCAAATTCTGAGCTGAGTATTTTTAAAGTTCTGTGACTCCTTCATGCCCCATTCTCTAATATTTTTCACTTTTCACTTTTGCACTTCTTAATCCCGGGTCCAAAAAAAAAGGACTTTGTTTCATTTGAGGGTTCTGTGGATTCATAAAAAAAGCCAAGACACAGCAATATGGCCACGTGTCTAGATAGTTACTTGACAGCAGGACTAATCTTCTAATGAAGCATGAATTGGGGATCATAGCATCATAAGAATCGAGAGGTTGTATATACTATGTGTTGCCAGAGGGCTCCCAAAGTAAAGTGTGGGAGAGAAGAGGTATTAAACCGACTACCAGACTGAAGGTCTGTGGAGCCTTTGTGGTAATCTCATTGTGGTATGCCTGTGAAACCTGGAGCATCTACCAGTGCCATGCCAGGAAATGGAATCACTTCCATTCAAATTATCTTAGGAAGATTCTGATCACTTGGCAGGTTAAGGCACCAGACGCTGAGGTCTTTTCTCCAGCTTAACTGCCAAGCATTCAAACTCTACTGCAGAGAGTGCAACTCTGATGGCCTGGCCACTTTGTTCAAATGCCAAAAGTACATTTGCCTAAAAGACCATTTTATAG
The DNA here is from genome assembly GCF_900497805.2 of Vombatus ursinus. Lineage (NCBI taxonomy): Eukaryota > Metazoa > Chordata > Mammalia > Diprotodontia > Vombatidae > Vombatus > Vombatus ursinus. Next base: position 28,590,659 of record NW_020954556.1, on the reverse strand, counting down.
AGAACTCACACAAGGCAAGCACTCACATGTAGGGCAAAAGTGATACAAGGATACTCTCAAAGTCTCTCTGAAGAACTTTGGAATCAATTTTGTGACCTGGGAGACAGTGGCAAAGGACCACCCAGCATGGCGTGCTTGCATCAAAGAAGGCTCTGTGCTCTGTGAGCAAAGCAGAATTGCAGTAGCTAAAAAGAAATGTGAGATGCTCGAATTTAGAGACATTTCCATTCCATATGTTCACATGGACTTTTTGTGCCCGGCCTGTGGTAGAGCCTTCCCAGCTCATATTGGTCTGATCAGCCAGAGTTGAACACACTGTACCTTAATCCTGACGTAGTAATATCATTTTGATCCTATTTGAGAATGAAGGACAACGAACCAACTATGTATGTTCATAAGGACAGGACTCTCATTGGCCAGTCCCCAAGAGAAGTTAGAGTCATCTAGAACCAACCCCTCCTCAGATTTCTACTGGGTCTTTTATTAATGCTTTTATCAGGATATTTGGATAAAGGCATGGATGACGCGCTTAGTCATATTTTCAGATGAGACAAAGCAAGGAGGGATAGTTAACACATTAGATGAAAATCAGGATTCTAAAAGATGTTGGCAGGCAGGCAACATTGAGCTAAATAGAATAAGATGAAATTTAAGAGGAATAAATGGAAAATCCTACAATTGGGTTTAAAAAAAATCAATGTCTAAATACCATTTCATCTGTGTTAACAAAGAGTAAGTTCAATATAAGCCACCAGTTTGATATGTTAGCCCAAACGATGAATACAACCTTAGACTTCACTAGAAGCTTGGTGTCCAGTAATGAGATGTTAATTCCAGGATTTTACTCAACCCTGTTCAGACCACACTTGAAATATTGTTTTCAGTTCTGAGTCCCACAATCTAGGAAAGACACTGATAAATTGGAGAGGTCCCAGAGAAACAACCACCATTATGAGGGCCTTTGAGCTTGTACCATATAGGAATCATTTGAAGGAACTGTGAGTGTTTAACTTGGAAAAAGAAAGATTAGGGGTGATGGTGGGCAAGGCATGACAGCTGTCTTCGATGAAGGCTGTCCTGTAGAAGAGGGATTGGATTCATTATGTTTGGGCTTAGAGGAAAGAACTAAGAGCCATGGATATAAGCAAAGAGGTAAATTTAGGTTAGTTTTATGGAAAAACTTCATAACAAGTAGAGCTATCTAAAGATAGCATGGGCTGCCTCTGGAGGTAGTGGGTGCCCTTTCATTGAGGGTCTTCCAGCAAAGGCTGGATGACCACTTATCAGATACATCATGGTGGGGATTATTTTTCCAGTATGTCTTGAACTAAATACCACCAAGGCCCCTTTTGACTCTGAAATTCTATGATATTCCTTGTCACTGGATCCCCAAATGTTTGCTTAACTCCAATCAGAGAAGATCATGTTAATTGAGCTGATGATGGATAAATACCTCCAATCAAAGACCAAAAAGGTAAATCCCTTAAATAAAGGGCTCCAGATAGTCTTCTTCTGAACAGCCCATCTCTTCTTTTCAGTTCAAGAACACAGCATACCCTGAAGGAGGGCTTCTTTAAATAGTAGAGAAAGGCAGGGAAGGTACAGAGGTGAAATAAGGGATGCTTTTGCTTTAGGCTCTCATTCTCTACCCAGTGAATCTATGAACTGACTATCAAATCCCCTTCAGGCTACTTTTCTACCTCCAGCTTGGTCTGGTGGGTCAATGGATGGCTGATGACTTTTCCCCTCAAGATTGTATTAATGGTTGGTACAAAACATTCCTCCCAAATGGGGAGGAAACTCTCTCTTTGTGCAAAGGGCACAAATTTTAAGTATAGCTATGTCCCAATTAGTGTGAATAATGGATCTTCTGAAATGGTCACATTATTTGAATTTGCACCGAACATTTCCATTTCCATATTTTACATAATTACTACTTCGAATAGTGGGAATTCAAATACATCTGACCACTTAAGAGGATTAATTATTTGCACTAATCAGGACCTATCAGTACAATGGTAGAGATATATACATATAGGGAACAGTTGTAATGGGTTATACAGTGGATGAGAGATAATTATTTCTCTCATATTAATAGCCAGTTATTAAAATTAGGGAGACTTTGGATTTTTTTCCTTGTCCAGTCTCTTAAGGACAGGACTGATGGAAGATAGGATTAACATTCTCCTCATTCTGGACATTGCTACTCCACCCAATTAGGTCTAATCTAATCTAAAGTGAAACTTCCTTCTGCTCCAGTTTGGGTGAGGGGAGATAAATTCTTTGTTTAGATTGCCCAAGGCTGGGGGGAGTCTAGAAGTAAATGACATAATCAAAGTTCATTTGAATAGGTTCAGCCCCTCATTGTAATATTCATTCTCTCATTAATTGTTAATCAATGAGTTGGTTGCCACCAATAAGAACAGCCCTCTTCCAATGGGCATATAAGCGGTGAGCCCTTGGCCATCATTGTCTTTGGTCTAAGAGAGAGATGACAAATCACTCCACTGCACAGCTGGGCTGACCCTTCAAATGGCATGACACCTCTGCTGGGATGCCCCACCCACTGCTAGGCCAGGCTACTTCAAGGCTGCTCCCCTTCTTGTGTTTTCATGGTTATTGCTACCAATTCTGCTGGATTCTGCTACCAACTTGGGTTGCCATTCAGATTCTGATAAGATCTCTGTATCTCCAGAACTCACAAGGTCAATGACTGGTCATGTCCACCTCAACATACTTGTTTGCCTAATATCAGGAAAGTATAAACACAAAGAGACAGTGGCAGTCATGTGCTTATAGCCACCATCGATGGTGGGAGATAGGAAGTCATCTTTCCTCCTTACTTTGCAATTCAAAACAGTCCTGTCACCTTATATCTACAAAGGAAGAGAACCTGAGAGATGGACATGTAACACTTTTTGCATGTGTACTTAGTTTTGGTTCAGGAACACCTGAGACAATAGTTCTTCTGGCTTTGTAGCCAATGAAAAGACTTTATGTCATCACACAGTATCAGCCCTTGAGTCATCCACATGGTTGCTTGGACTGAAATAATCATTAATGTGAGTACTCCCTGCAGTGAAGCAGAAAACAGTCCATTCATACCTGCCCATTCTATGCCACTCTTGTCTGATTCCTTCCAAAAGTTTGCCACAGGTAGTACCATTGGGTAGTTGGGGCTTTTCTCTTGCTCACATGACATCATGAGAATATCAACACAGTATATGATGCTGTCTATCAGTTATCCCTCACACTTAATATCTGACCAATCCATCATTTTAAACAATCACACATTTCATTACTGACATTCTTTATACAGTTTCTCCTCTATAACTCATTTACAAAATATTGTAGCCATGACCTAGAGAACCCAGTATATAGGTTCTCATCATTAACTCTATGGGCAGCTAGAAATACTCTATATGAGTTCAAATCTGGCCTCAGGCACTTACTAACTATGTGACCCTGGGCAAGTCACTTAACCCTTTGGCTCAGTTTCCTTATCTGTAAAATGAGCTGGAGAAGGAAAGGCAAACCACTCCAGTATCTTTGCCAAGAAAACCCCAAATGGAGTCATGAGGAGTTGGACAAAATTGAACAGCCTTCCTTTGGGAAGACCTCTGAGTTCCTACCCAGAAGAGTCTCCTTTTTCTGACCTATGAAATGGTATCAGAACCTATCTGAAAATTCAGTTCTCTCTCTTCCCTGGTCCAACAAATATTCTCACACCAGATGCTATCACTCCCCAGTTTGTACCTATGGGTCCAGGAGCACCCATCTTCTAATACTAGTGCTAAGGTTCTTCATCTTTTTTGTGTGTCTTGGACATTGGATGAAGTCTATGAACCCCTTCTCAAAATCATGGGTTGTTTTTTTTTTTTCAAAATCATGTTTTTAAATGAATAAAAGAAAATACATAACATTACCAAGGAATTATATTACTATATAATTATATGAAATTAAATTAGTATATAATTATATTAAAATACAGTTATCAAAATATTTTTAAAAACAAATTCACAGACTGCAGCTTTAGCACCCTTGCACTAGTTCCTGCCTAAGCAGCAAGTATAAAAGGAGCTCTCACATGAACTAATCTTCAGTTTTGTACTGGGCTCACATGACTTCACCTTGACCTCTCTTATTAGAGTCCCTCAATTCCTAACTCCTGGCTACTTCCTAAGCTTTGGCAACAAGCTTATTCTGGAAAAAGGAGGGAGGGGTTGGCACAGAGGATAGTTCAACTATGAATACTGTCTTTCAGGGAGAGAGGATGATCCAGCTCTCACAGAAGGATAAGGGGATGGAAGAGGCTGGCAAGATAACACAAGAGGAATACCAAAGTAACGGAATCCTGTGGGGGTGTAGGTGGGGGATGAGGTTCTGCAGCATGACTTTGCTCCTTGGATCTTGTTATAACTCCCTAGTTCCCAGTTCTTTGCCTATTTCCAACCATGGATTATTGTATGTTCTTTGTTCTCTTGCTTAGATCTTCTGACCTAACATCTTGCATGTTGTGACATATGAAAAGTCTGAGAGACATAACTTCTGGGTAATTAACAATCATTTTATTAAGTATAGCTAGAAAATAATTAATAAAAGAGGTCATTGGCACTCAGGGACCAAAGATGAATCATGGAGGCCACTCAATGCTTATATGTCCTTGGAAGAGTGGGTGTTCCTGACAGGCAGAAATCAACTCTGATTAGCTAACAATTAATGAGAGAATGAATATTATGGTGAGAGGTGGGCCTATTCTAATGAGGGACTAGGACCGTGACTGATTATGTCACTCAAGGAGACTCATCTCAAGTCAGATGACTCCCACCTTTGGCAATCTATACAAAAGAATCTCTCCTCTACCCAGTCAATGAACAATGGTGGGGTAAGAATTCTACCTAGATAAGATGGCTTGGGTGGGGTGAATTCTTTGGACAGGATCAGAAATGCCCTTAAGAGGTTACATTTTGATTTTTCTTTCCTATTTACCTCTTCATGTTTCTCTTGAGTCTTGTACCTGAAAGTCAAATTTTCTATTCAGCTCTGGTTTTTTCATCAAGAATGCTTGAAAGTCCTCTATTTCTCTGAATATCCATTTTTTCCCCTGAAGGATTTTGCTCAGTTTTGCTGGGTAGATGATTCTTGGTTGTAATCCTATCTCCTTTGCCCTCCAGAATATTACATTCCAAGCCCTGGGGTCCCTTAATGTAGAAGCTGCTAAATCTTGTGTTATCCTGATTGTGTTTCCACAATACTTGAATTGTTTCTTTCTGGCTGCTTGCAATATTTTCTCCTTGACCTGGGAACTCTGGAATTTGGCTGCAATATTCCTAGAAGTTTTCCTTTGGGGATCTCTTTTAGGAGGTGATTGGTGGATTCTTTCAATTTCTATTTTGCCCTCTGGTTCTAAAATATCAGGGCAGTTTTCCTTGATAATTTCTTCAAAGATGATGTCTAGGCTCTTTTTTTGATCATGGCTTTCAGGTAGTCCAATAATTTTTAAAATTCTCTCTCCTGGATCTATTTTCCAGGTCATTTGTTTTTCCAATGAGATATTTCACATTGTTTTTTATTTTTTCATTCTTTTGAATTTGTTTTACAGTGTCTTGATTTCTCATAAAGTCACTAGCTTCCAATTTCTCCATTCTAATTTTTAAGGAAGTATTTTCTTCAGTAAGCCTTTGGACTTCCTTTTCCATTTGGCCAATTTTGCTTTTTAAGGCATTCTTCTCATTGGCTTTTTGGACCTCTTTTGCCATTTGGGTTAGGCTATTTTTTAAGGTGTTATTTTCTTCAGGTTTTTTTGGGTCTCCTCTAGCAAGCTGTTGACTTGTTTTTCATGATTTTCTTGCATCACTCTCAGTTTTTCCTCTACTTCTCTTACTTGCTTCTCAAAATCCTTTTTGAGCTCTTCCATGGCCTGGGACCAATTTGTATTTTTCTTGGAGGATTTGGATGTAGGAGTTTTGACTGTGTTGTCTTCTGCTGGTTGTATGTTTTGATCTTCTTTGTTACCAAAGTAAGATAATATAGTCTGACTCTTTTTGCACTTTATCAGTATTAGAGTAGTTGGAGGGAAAAAAATTGTATGTATTATATATACATATATATATATATGTATACATATATAGATAGATAAATAGAGGGCACAGAGTAAGTTGAAGATGAAGGGGTGATATCTGGAGAAAGGGAGAGGTAGAATGGGGTAAATTATCTCATATAAAACAGACAAGAAAAGGCTTTTACAGTGAAGGGGAAATGAGGAGAAGGTGAGAGGAAGTGAGTGAATCTTATTCTCATCAGATTTGGCTTAAGGAGCGAATAACATACACACTCAATTGGATATGGAAATCTATCTTACCCTATAGAAAATAGGGGAGGAAGGGGACAAGAGAGCAGGAAGATGATGGGGGGGCAGATTGGGGGAAGGGGTAATCAGAAGCGAACACTTCTAAAGAGGGACAGGGTCAAAAGAGAGAATAGAATAAATGGGGGGGTGGGATAGAATGAAGGGAAATATACTTAGTTTTTCACAACATGACTACTATGAAAGTATTTTGCATGACTACACATGTATAACCTGTATCTAGTTGCTTGCCTGCTTAATGAGGGTGGGTGGGGAGGGAGGAAGGGAGGAAATTTGTAACCCAAAATTTTAAAAACAAAAGTTTAAAAAAAATTTGTTTTCACATGCAACTGGGAAACAAGATGTACAGGAAATGGGGTATAGAAATCTATCCTGCCCTACAGGAAAACTGAAGGGGAAGGGGATGAGAGAAGGGGGAGAGAGATAGAAGGGAGGACAGATTAGGGGTATTCAGAATGCATGCCATTTTGGGGTGCGAGGAGGGACGAGATGGGGACAAAATTTGGAACTCAAAATCTTGTGGAAGTGAATGTTGAAAACTAAAAATAAATTAATTTTTTTAAAAAGAGGCTAAATTTTGAATGAGGAAATAGAAAGGAAAAAAACCTGGATTCACCCCCCCCCCCCGATTAATTGGTTATTAATATAAGAGAGAAATAATAATTTCTCTCACTGTCAACCCTTGGCTTCCACGTTCCTCACTTACCTCCATCACACTCTTGCTCCTAACCTCTGACTACACCTTGGCTGTGTAGACCCTAGCCAGATTATCTGTGCCCTGCTATGGTCCACAACTTCGAATGACAGTTGGTTATTAAGTAGTATGATCTCTGCTTCATAGTTGGAAAAACCAATACTGAGTTTATCAAACTTGCCCACAGTATTACATGTATCAATTGGCTCCTGGGTCAGCGGCTAGTCAAATGAGCCACTCAACTTCATGTACAAAGGAAAGTTTGCATATGGGACAGCCTATATTCTTGGCATAAAATTAAAATAATGTTAGTCTTCTGTGATGGCTCCATTTCATACTGTCTAAGATCATCATTCTTTGTAAGGCAAAGACATGCTTCCAAAGGAAAGGCCCACCAACCTCACAATGAGAAGGAGGAAGACATCATCATTTAAAAGAGAACTTGTAGGAAAAAAATAGAAAGATAAATGTCCGACTACTTGTTGTTCCTGTATGCTCTTCTCAATTTCTGACTTGAGAATAGTAGTTCATTTTATCCTATTATCAGACTCCTGAGCATATGATGTACTTTACAAAAATATCCTTTTAAAGGACTTGATAAACTTTGTTATTTGGCTGTTTACTTTCTCTTTTAGTATAGATAGACTCTACCTCCAGTGTACTAATCATAATGTTTCTGAGTTGGAAGGGACCACAAACATTGTCTCTTCTAACCCACTCTTGAGCAACAATATCCCTGCCCAGTGCTTATGTAGCTTCTGTTCTAAGGCCTCTCCCTAGAAGGTGCTCACTACCTCCTAAGGCCATCCACTTCACTTTTAGGAAGCTCTAAGATGACCAATAAATGTATTGACCTCCTATAGACCTAAATTTCAGTCTGTTACTTTAGTTAACGTCTCAAGCAACAAAAGAATGTCTGCTGCCCAAGATCACAAATTTTATAGCATGGGCACAAGTTCACACAATAGTGTATATAAATTTGCTCACCTCTTTTCCATGTGTCCTTCTGTTTGTTTCAGTCATGTATATCTTAGATGATAAGCCTCTAGAGGGTAAAGACTGCTCCTTTGATTGGTGAGACAACACGGCTGGGGAGGGAGAGAAGAAGAGGTGGTAGACTGAGGCTAAGGGCCCACAGAGGAGGTCAGTACAATAGAAGCAATTACTTAAGTCCTTAGCTCAACTGGGCCCCCAAACCTCAGCTTCACATGCCAAAACAGACCACACTTTTTTTTTTTAAGTCTTTTTATCCCAACCAAGGTAACAAACAAACAATATAAATGTGAACTACTCTCATTGATGAATAAATAAATTTTCAAAAGAATTTATTAAGTGCCTACTATGTGCCAACTACTATGCAAGATGGATTAAAATACAAAAGAAAGACTTTTTTTGTCCTCAAGGAGTTTATATTCTAATTGAGAGAGCAGATACTTACTTGGAGATTAAATCAGTCAGTGATTCCAATCTCATCAGTCCCATAGGATAAACCACAGTGCTCATTTTTAGTAAATAGTTTGTTTCTTGTCAGACATTTTGATTTGGATGTATGTTTCTTATGGGACTATCTGAGGCTGTTCTGAGAACCTCTCACAACTTCCTCATTGGCCAATTTGATTTGATTAGGTTTGAATTAGCCAACACCTAGCCCTCTGCCCCTCTAGGCTTCTCTCTCCTATGCCAGAGGCTCTTAACCTTGTGTCATAGACACAGCCTAGTGAAATCCATGGGCCTCTTTTCAAAATAATATTTTTAAATGACTAAAGTTAAATACATAGGATTACAAAGAAAATCATTTATATTGAAATACAGTTATCAAAATATTTTTAAAAACAAGTTTATGGACTTCTAAGAACCTCTTCCCTGTATTAAAGGACAAATATCCAAATTGGAGAATGAGAAAGAAGAAAATGGTATCTTAGGAACAGAGCTTTTGCATTGCCTCTAGATTGTGTGTGTGTGTGTTTCAATGGGCTGCTAAAAACCACGTAACTAACAAACCCATATTAGAGGTGAAATGGACCATTACAGAAGTATGGGTGGCTCCTAAAACTTTGACATTATGAGAGAACAGTTAATAAATGATCATTTCACAGGAGGATCTTACTGCGTTTGAGCTCTTAGTAGTCAAGAATATACTGTGAATGCAAAGTATGACCATTATGCCCATGAACACTAATTTAGACTAGAGTCTGGACAATTGATGTTTTCTGAGGAGAATGTCAGGAAAGGGTTGGGGTGGGAAAAGATATTCCAGGAAGAGCAGAAAGTTCCCTAATAGATTCATTCCTCAGAAAATTGCCTGTGTAAGATGCAAGCTGACTTCCAGGCAATGCTTGTTTGTCTTTTGTCTAAGTGCTATGAAAAGGAGTCCATTGTGTGTGTGTGTGTGTGTGTGTGTGTGTGTTTTCAAGGTTCTGGGTTCTCTTAGTGGTTCTAATCACGTTGATTAGGTGTTAATGTGATTGTACTCAAACTGGAAGCTTTCAGCAAGTGGATCTTTCCTTTCAGGCACCAGGCAGTAGATACATGATAAGGGGAAAGGAAGGGGGGAAAGAAAGAAGGAAGGAAGGAAGGAAGGAAGAAAAACGAAGGAAGGAAGGAAAGAAGAAGAAGGAAAGAAGGAAGGAAGGAAGGATGGAAGGAAGGAAAGGATGAAGGGAGGGAGGAAGAGAGGGAGGAAGTAAGGAAGTAGGGAGGGAAAGAGAAAGACAAGCATTTATTGAATAGAACTTTTTTTTGGTGCTATGATAGTCCCATATAGTCAGTCAATAAAGAATAAAAATATTATCTGTCACTTATACAGTGCTTAAAGTTTACAAAGCAATTTGAACCCAGCTCATTTAATTCTTATAACGACCCTGCATAGCAGGCATTATTCCCCTTTTATGGCTGTGGAAAGTGAGTGTCAGAGAGGTTATGTGATTTGTCCACACTATGTCAGAGACGGGACTCCAAGCTAGGGCTCTCCTGACTCCCAAGGTCAATGCCCTTTTCCTTACACCAAGTGGCCTCTACACAACAAGGCTATCGTGTGTGCAGAGTAAACAAGCTAAGATACATTGATGCCAGCAGGTATGCACAGTACCGGTGAAATTGCCTCCACCTGGTACAAGCCCGTACCACCTCACTCCTGAACTATTGCAACAGCTGGTTCCACCCTCCACACAGCTGCCCAAGTAATCTTCCTAAAGCGCAGGTCTGATCTTATTATTCCCCTACTGAATAAATTCCAGTTGCTTCCAGTTACCTTCGAGATTAAACATAAAATCCTCTGCTTGGGGTTCAAGTCCCTTCAAGACTTATCATCCACATTTCCGGTCTTCTTACTCATTATGCCCCAGGTACTCTTTAATCCAGTGACACCAGCCTTCTTGCTCATTCCATTTCCTGACTCCAGGCATTTGCACCAGGTGGTTTCCCATGCCTGAAATGTCCTCTCTCCTCAAATCTACCTCCTGATTTCCCTGACTTCCTTCAAATCCCAACTAAAATCCCACCTTCTACAGAAAGCCTTTTTATATCACTCTTAATTCTAGTGCCTTCCCTCCATCAATTATTTCTCATTTATCCTGTACATATTGATGGGGTCGGGATCTGGGCCCCAGAAAGGAAAAACCCTGGACTTTCCAATTTAGCCAAATCTCTGGCATTAGCCTGAGGCTATAATCCCATCAACTGGCTTTTCATTATGGCTACACCCAATCTCCCCTCCATTGTCTTGCCTCCCCATGGCCCCAGGCCACTTCCCACCCTTGGTAATTCTATTACCTCATGGACTATTTGGCCACTCCTAGATCCCTCCCATAGTCCTTCTGTACATAAGGTCCATCTTGTCTCCATTAAGATGCTCAAACTCTTATAATCTAGCCACTGCTCAGATTCTTAAAATCTAATGTTCAGACTTAAAATACTAATGTTCAGACTCCTTAAGAATCTGCCCAATATGATGGATGTTCTAATAAACCTTGTCTTTGGCTGAAAGAAAGCTTGGGTCAAATTCTTTCCTGCAGGACCCGCATGTTGTGATTTTGGGATCCCAGGACCCCTAAACTCCTAAACCGCATCACATATCTTATTTATACATAGCTGTTTGCATGTTATCTCTTCCTTTAGACTGTGAGCTCCTTGAGAACAGGGACCATCTTTTATTTTTCTTCATAGCCCCAGCACTTAGCACTGTGCCTGACACAGTTGGCACTTAATAGATGTTTATTGACTATCATACTACATGTCTACATGTAGAACACAAATATTTGTGAAAATTGTTAGATATTACCGTGTATTATACTTTTATTGTAATGTGTATATGTTACCCTTTCTCAACTAGATTGTAGATTCCCTGAGGTCAGGGACCGTGTCTTTTCATATATTCTCTAGCATTACCTAGTTTTGTGCTAGGCATATTTGAAGAAATCTTTGTTGAATTGAATTGATAGAACGATAAAAATATTTAGATGAATAGATAGTAATTTTCATCATTGCCACATTGACGATGCATGAATATCTCACAAGGGTAGAATTGTGGAAGTTCCATATGATGAGGATGGGAGCTAGACCCCAAAAAGCAAAAACCCTGGACTTCCCACTTGGCCAAATCTCTGGCGTTTGCCTGAGGCTATAATCTCATCAACTGGCGTTTCATTGTGGCTATGCCCAGTTACCCTTAACCTAGCCTAGCCCTCCATTGTCTTACCTCCCTATGGCCTCCAGCCACTTCCCACCCTTAATCCTATCTAGGCTCCATTCTCCCTTGGCCAGTGGTCCAGGTCCTTGACATTTCTATAACCTCACAGTCCCCCCACCCCCCACCCCAGACTACTTGGCCACTCCTAGATCCCTCCCACAGTCTTTCTGTACATAAGGTCCATCTTGTCTCCATTAAGGTGCTCAGATTCTTATAATCTAGCCAATAGCTCACTAATGTTCAGACTCCTTAAGAGTCTGGTTACTATGACGGATCTTTAATAAACCTTGTCTTTGGCTGAAAAAAGGCTTGGGTCGAACTCTTTTGGGCAGGACCTGTGTGTCATGATCTCGGGGTCTCAGCACCCCTAAGCCTCTAGACCTCATCACTTACCCAGAGAGAGTCCAATCCCAGGAAAGCTGTCTTCTGATCATTTGGGGGATACAGCTATTGCCATTCTGGTATGGCTCCAGAGAGTGGCGGCAGTATCAGGCGACGGGGCTTTCTTATCCATTCCTAAGAGTGAGAAGGACAGTAAAAGTTAACGTGCTGCTCAGTGATCTGTAGGCTCATATCTCTCTATCAGAGACTTGCGTGGCTTTTTATCCCTGTCCCTCTCCCCACAATTGTGACCCTGATTCTTTCTGTTTTGCAGTGTCCTGAAAAGCTGTGTGACTGAGGCGATAAAGGCATTTTAAAAGAATACTATCACTTTTAAGTGTGGGGCTGTGTTGCCTCCCTCTGCCATCATCCCCTTTAAACATCCATGAAAGTACTGGCAGCATCACAGGTTTCAGAATGTGAAGATGGAATTCCTTTACCAATCAACTAACTAAGAAAGCCAGGAGAGCTATTGAAGTAGTGAAACTGGGGGCGGGGCGATGCATTTCTTTTTAGATTTTTTTTTAAAGGTCGATGTGAGCTAGCATAAAACCCTGTTCTACGCTGCTTTAGCAACTCCCTTCTCCCCGCAACGCCCCCCCCCATTACCTACTAGGTCCCTCAACTGGGAACACTAAGATGCAAAATTACCAAGACCATCTGTCCTCGGTGCCCACCAGTGCAGGCTTTTTATAGATGCCTTCCTGGAAGTGAAATTCACTGGAGTGAAATCACCAGCCGCCCTTGTACCTAGAACCTAAGGACAACTGCAGGCAGGAGTTAGAGCGTTATGATTACCTTAGTGCAAACAACATCCCCAGAGAGATCATTTCAGACCAGGGAGAAGCGATGATTTAGAACAAAGCATTGTTGCCAAGCAACCCCCCAAGGGGGTGAAAGTCACACAATCTGTTTTTCATGTAATTGCATTTCAAATAAAAGCAGAGCAGCATTTACCCCCATGCAAAATTAATATTTACAACGTGATCCTTTCTCACACCCAACCCCTTTCTCCACTCATACAGCTATCACCTTAGTTCCGACCCTAATCACTTCTTGCCTAGATTATTATAACAGCCTCCTTATTGGTTTACCTGCTCTCAAGTCTTTTATTCCTCCAATCCATCCTACATACAACTACCAAAGTAATTTCCCTTATTGGCAGAATTAACTATATGATCCCTCTACTCAATCAGCTCCAATGGCTTCCCTATGCTTCTAGGACAAAATATAAATTTCTCTATTTCGCTTTTAAGCTTTAGACAACCTAGCTTCAACCTCAATCTTTCCAGCTTCATTGGATGTTTTTAAATCTCACGCACTCTGCCATCCAGCTAAACTGGTCTTCTCTCTGTTCTTTAAGCTAGTTAGCAGCTAGACAGCCCAATGGACTGAGGGCTGGGTGTGGAATCAGGAAGAAGTTAATTCTCTCCCCCCCCCCCCCCCCCCCCAGCTTCACTACTTCAATGGTTCTCTCTGACTCCCTTAGTTAGTTGGTAAAGGAATTCCATCTTCACATTCTGAATCCCATGATCCTGCCTGTACTTTTATGGATATTTAGAAGGGATGGCAGAAGGAGGGAGCTGAGTTCAAATCCAGCCTCAGACACTTACTAGCTGTGTGACCCTGAGCAAGTTACCTAACCTCTGCCTGCCTCAGTTTCTTCATCAGTGAAACGGGGGTGATAATAGCACCTACCTCCTAGACTCATTGTGAGGACCAAATGAGATAATATTTTAGCACACAGTAGAAACTAAGAAATGTTAACTGTTTATTATTAGCATTTATAAAATAAGCTTTCCAAAATACTTTACCAATATTATCTCATTTTATCCTCTCAATGACACTGGGAGATAATTACTATTATCATCTTCATTTGACAGATGGGGAAACTGAGGTAGATAGAGGTTAAGTGACTTGTCTAGACTTGTCTAGGGTCATACAGCTAATATTTGAGGTTGGATTTGAATGCAGATCTTTCTAACTTCGGTTCCAGCACTCTGCCCACTGCACCACCTAGATACGTGACACCCCATCTCCTATCTCTCTGCCTTTGCATTGGCCTTCCTCATTGCCTGGAGCTGCTCCCTACTCAACTCCTCCAAGTGGAATACTTTTCTTTTCCCTGAAGGTGCAGCTCACCTTCTGCTGGTAGCCTTTCTTAATCCTCCCAGCAGTTAGGGCCCTACCTCCTAAATCTACGTTTTACTTAACTACTTTGTAGGTATTTGCATTCATTAATTTTTACCTGCATGCATATATGTACTGGCTCCTTAGAAGGCAATTTCCTTTTGAGAAGGGATTGTTTACTTATCTGTATTAGGGGCTTGATAAATGCTAGTTGATTTATGTATTGAAGTGGTGGGTGGAGTCAGAAACCTGGTTTCTAGGCCTTAAGGAGTAGAAAGTGAGGAGTGTCAATGTTTTGTTTTGTTTTGTTTTTAAAGAGCTGGCAGTGAAAGGAAGAACAACTATAGGATTATACCCCAAGGGAATTCAGCCTGTAATTGAGCACAGTGTTAGTGTCCTTTCCTGCTGACTTTCAACTTTGTTTTGACACATCTCCCTGTTGGTTGGAGGAGGGAAGGACAGAACCCTGCATCACTTCCTCTGACCCTGCCCCTGGATTTTTCCATTTAGGTCTCGATTAGGACATCTGCCATCCCTGTTTATATTACTGTTGGTAGAAAAGCTATCTTTTTAAAAATAGATAGATTTAAAATAAAGTAGATACAAGTTAGCCAAGGCTCTATGGCTCAAATAGCAACATCAGTGTATTTTTCAAAGCAAAAAAACAGGCCGCTTCAGGTTCCTTGGATAACATTTTAGCAGATTAGAAATATTCCTTTTCCCATTCAGCTCTCAGAATATAAATTGACATCAGAAAAATCAAAACAATCCCACTTCCTTCTCCCACAGCTCTCCATACAGGAGAAAATGGTGCAGGGCTCCATCCTCAAATTCAGCTAAAACTCATTGGAGTTCATTTAAAAAAAAAAAAAAGTAGAATAAACGTGAGCTAGTTGTTGCAAAGGAGAAGTGTGCTAGAAACAGAGGCCTTTAACCATCTTTTGTATCTATTTTGATAAATCGCTGTACTGTATGAATGTTGAGCCAGACCCCCCCCATCCCGTGATAAAAACTCAGCCCCTCCCCCCATTTGCATCCTGTGGTTATGTGGTAGAACCAAAAATTAAAAAACAAATTTAACAAATTTAACACTTTAACAAATACATAATTTTCTTTTAGGAGGAAAAACCTCTCCCATACAACAAGAAGTTATGGCTATGGACTTCAAAATGGTGAGAGATCCAGTATCTCCCAGGTTAAGTGTATATTAGCCACATTTGCTGGCATTTGAAACCCACCACTCCCTTCCTTCCTACCAAACTAGTGCAATTAGATCAAGCGTTCTTATTCTTAGAGACCATAAAATTGTATTTCCTGAACCAACCTGCCAGATCTCTGAAGCAAGGGTGTTGGTTGGTAATGCTGAGGAAAGTGAGCTGGGACCACATGAAAGGAGTGGAGGGACCCAGAAAGAAGAGGGGGAAAGACTCAGTTATTTAGCTGATTATCACAGTTTTAATCCTGCCTGGTCCCATTTCTAAGTGAAATGGTTTCTGCTGTTATCTCAGGTTTGGACCAACCTGGTAACAATGAGACTGAATCCAGAGTGAAAATCTATTGACCAAGTAGAATTCCCAGTTAAACATTCCCAGAATTCTATCAACTATTTTCAGAGCTTCTAACTATTCCTCAAACACAAGGAAACCTCCTTGACATTTCTTAAGAAGTGTACTGTTGATGTACAGAAAAACCAATGGGTGTTTTGTTTCAGAATGAGATACTTGCAAAGTAATTGGCACAGGATAAATTTATATCCATTTGGGGACAATAGCTCTCTTTTTTTATTCTCCTGAACTCTTCCTCCACTCCTCTCCTCAGGTTTAGTTTCCTGCCTTACGAAATCTCTCGGCAACAGTAGTGAGGGGAAGCACCACATTTGTGCTTAAATTAACATGATAGTCCAATTTTGTGACATCAACCTTATTGGCATGATGATTAGGAAAGCTTATAAAGTTACACTAGATCAAAATTGGGCTTTCTGGTGGTAATACAGAAAATACATTTTCTAACTGGTTTTCTTAGAGGTGGAGTAATTGCTTTGTCCTTGGGCACGTTAATTGGTGAGAAGCTCTTTCAGTTGAATAATTGGGAGGTGTGGGCACCCATAAAACACTCAGCTTGAGTCATCTTTTATTTATTGTAAGTTTTTGGCCTAGAGATCGCAGGCATAAAACCAAGCCCTTTCACTGGCAGGAAACCACTTATACCCTTTTCTACAGGACAGGTTTCCAATATTAGTTCTCTTGCTCTGAAGAAAAGTGGTCACCCTTTCAAGATACTCTTTAGTTTTCTGGAAAGAGAGCAAAAGATCCTTTGTACATAACAAGATCTGGGAGAAAGAAAGGCTTTAGTTAACTATTTGAATATTTCTCAAGGACTTTTAAGTTGCTTCGAAAGATAACATTTATGAGTAAATGAACCAGATTAAAACTTAACCTTCCTGGGATGCCAACGTGTCTTTTTTGACACACAAATAGAACCACTTTTGGCCTCAGAGGCGACAATGCTTAGTAATTTCAGCTAGGTCAAGGACATTAAGAACCAAATAATGGAAGAAAACTTTCTCCCGGTTCCTGAAATATGAGATTGCTAGTTTGGCTCTAGTTATAGAGGTCTGGAACTATCTGGTCAAGACCATTTTCACATCTACCTACTCCCTGTGTGTACTTTCCTGTCCTCTCCCCAAATCCAGGTCTTCAAGAAATAATCAAAGTCTAAAAACTTAGGTTCAGGCCTAGTTTTCTTGGTATCTTTTCATGCTAAATAAACCAACTGGACCAAGAAAGAAAGCAAAAACATTAAACATAGATCCCAGATATATACATATTTATCATACACTGGCTTGTGTTGTTAGTAAGCTATTTGTGCGTGTCTTTCCCTCTTCTTCACTCTCCCATAAGGATGTAAGTTTCTTGAGGGCAAGAGCGGTTTTCATTTTGGTCTTTATATTCTCAAGGCCTAGCACATAGTAGATGATCATATAAATGCATGTTGAATAGGATGATAGGATCATAGATTTAAAGGTGGCAAGGATCTTAGAAGTCACCTAGTCCAATCATCTCATTTTATAGATGAGTTTACTGAGGGACAGAGACTGAATTACTTATCCATGATCATACAGGTAATAAGTGGCAGAGACTGTACTTGAACTAATGTCCTTTGACACCAGATTCAATGCACTTTCCACTATACTTTAATTCTCTGAATTAAACTCTATATGGGTATGGAATGTTGTATTGCTTTGTATCCATAAAATTTGCACATGGATAATACCTAATAAATGTTTATTAATTTGTAGCCCAAAAATTATTTCAAGAGAAACAATCAGAAATTGGTACAAAAGTATTTCTAAGGACAAGCACCATTTGAAATAAACAAAAATATAGATAGCTACATCTATATCTATGCGTGTGTGTGTGTGTGTGTGTGTGTGTGTGTGTGTATTGTTGGTAGATAAATAGAAAAAGAGATGTCTCACCTCATATCTCATATTTCCTGTTTACTCTGTGACTCCAAGTAGGCAATAATCCCCACAATACACAGAATTGAGCTATAGTGACCTTGGAGCCAGGATTTCAGGAGAGATATTGCAGCCAACCAGCCTAGCAGGGAAGCCTAGGGAAGCACCTGGGGTCTAGCATTTGAGTCTAAAGACAGGGTTTAGACTGGAACTTGGGACTATGCTCCAAAGGAACTGAGCTAAAGTATAAACTTATTCTCTTTCTTTGCTGTGGAATATGTTTATATATTTGTGATTATATCTTTGAAGTAAATATTCTTTGTAATGGGTTTCCATCTTTGTGGGAAGCAGGAAGATGGCCGTGGCTGGGCAATCACCTCACTCTGCTGTCTTCAAGAAGGGTTGTGGGTAGCAGCATACAGAAGAATTAGGGGGCTCTGCAACCTAGGAACCAGAGAAAATCTCAGTTCCAACCTGGGAGAGAACAGTTGTACCTAATCATTCAAGAGCTGAGAATCAAGGTGTAAGTTGGGGTCCTGGATTTTCTCCCTATGTCTGCAGTTCTGGGGTCTCTAGTTTGCTACTAAAAATTTGAGCCCCATCTCTCTCTACTATGTTCCTCTCCCAGAAGCCTCCCAGCCAATCAGGAACCCCATCTCCTTACGCGTATGCAACATTGCAAGGCTATCCTTCTGGGCACCACTGAGTCTATAAGAGTTGGGGCTTCAAAACTATTATTTTCCAAAATCACTATCCTATCTACCCTGACCCATATGGCACATATATACCAATCTTTCTCTCCTTTGTCTGGTTAATAATAATAACCGGCATTATTTAGCACTTTGAGATTTGCAAAGCATTTACAAATATTATTTCATCTTATCCTCTCAACAACCCTGGGTGGTAGGCACCATTATTATCCCCATTTTATAGAAGAGGAAACTGAGGCAGACAGATGTTGTGACTTGCTCAGGGTCACACTGTTAATAAGTATCTGAGGCTATATTTGAACTCAGTTCTTCCTGACCCCAGGTCCAAGACTTTATGCATGTTCTACTTAGCTGCTCCTTTCTAAATTACCCTTTTACTAACCCCTCCTCCCCCCGCCCTGTACAATTTTTTAAAAAAAATACAATGAATTTCCTTACAAACGAAGTTTAAGTGGAAATCAAACTTTTATGTGTGTGTGTGTGTATAAATTATATATATATATGTATATATATATATTTCATTCTCATTCAATTTTCTGCCTGATTCTTATTAGTTTAGTTTGGTCTCTAGAATCATAATCACACAGAAAATAGACAGGTTAAATCTCATCCCCCTGTCTCCGCTCCTTCTACCCCTTATCAGCTTCAGCTTTGCAAAATTATTTTTCAGCATAATGACCTGAGGTCAGAGCTGTTCTTGCTGAATGGCAAATCGCAGCAATTGCCTGGGGGCCCTTTACTTCAGCTGTAGGAAAAGGAAAAGGAGACAACAATCAGATGGGAAACAAAATAGAATTAGCAGCAACAGATGAACATCATTCCCCTGTCCCTCCCTCGGCCACCTCCTGCTCCCCAGACACTTGTAACCCCTTAGGCTGTTTTCTGCTGTTTTCAATGTTGCCTCTCTATAACATTTCCACGTCCAGATTGCTGTTCCTGAAGTTTGCCCTTTTGGCTTTATTGATCAAGGCTGACCTTCATGCTCCTTTTAGCTAGATCTCCCCAGGATCAAACCACGGGAAGAAGGAGGATGAGCCCATGTGGTGAGCCCATCATGAGAGATGACAAGGTTGCAGGGAAAGAACAATAGCCTAAGTCCCAAGAAGTGGATTCTATTCCTGACTTTGCCTCTGGCTAAGTGACCTTGGCCCAGCAGATTCATCTTCTTGAGACTCAATTTCCTCAACAGAATTGAACTGGATGCTCTTTAAGGGCTCATGTAACTACAAAATTCCATTATTTCTTCCTCCAAAGACCCCACATCCCCCTAAGGAGGCCTCTGCAGTCCATGGTAGTTGATTTTCAATTTGTTATTCCTAATGGTGTGTTGAAATAACATATTCACTCATTGTATCAGATTCCCCAGTGTTCTTTTATTTTGGGCTTAGTGAAGCTAAGCCTCCATCTAGTTTCATTTTGTAGTTCATTAACAGATTTCCCCCTCCCCCCCATCATTTCAAATGAGTAAATATTAAAAAATCAATTGATTTATTGACTTGCTGTTTTCTAGACCATTCCTCCTAGTTAACCCATTCATGTTAAATTGCTAAGGCTGTCAAGTAAATAATGCTACTGAGTCTGGGGGAGGGAAGAAGACAAATCACCAGAATTTTCAGAATTCAAATTTTTAAAAATTCAATTTGATAAGCATTTATTAAATATCTACTAACATGTGTAAAGCTCTCTAACAGGCACTGGGGATAAATGACATACACAAAAAGTCTCTTCCCCTCAAAAAATTTGAATTCTACTGGATTTTTCTGATAGCTCTTTTATTTCTTATTTATTTTAGCCCCATGTCATCCCTCCTCCCACCCCAAGATGGCATGCATTCTGAATACCCCTTCTCCTAATCTGCCCTCCTTTCTCTCTCCCCCGCCCCCCTTATCCCCTTCTTCTATTTTCCTGTAGGACAGGATAGATTTCTATATCCCATTGCCTGTATATCTTATTTCCCAGTTGCATGTGAAAACAATTCTTAACATTTATTTTTAAAACTTTGGGTTCCAAATTTTCTCCCTTTCTGATAATTCTTTTGATCACAGAGTTTCACCTTTCCTAACATGTTCCCTCCCAAATGCAATAATATCTGTCCCATATTTATCATTAGGTGGCAAGCATGAAGAGAGAAGAGGGGCAAGTTAGAAAGGAGAGATTAAATGCTTCTTGCTATCACAAAGAAGTGGAGACTTGCATTTTCAGTAGAATGCCTCTGGGAAGGGATGTTTCATATATAGATATCATATGTATGTGTGTATTTATATATGTATATGTGTGTATGTGTGTATACACAGACACATACACACACACACACACACACAGAGTCAAATAAAGCTTTCTGTGTTGACTTATATTTCTTCTTCCTTTTGATATCAACTACTCTGGGTAATGGAGATTTGGAGCTGCCTAGATCACCTAACATGGAGGCACCCTGCTTCTGGGAGAAGGCAGTCTATGTTCTATTATCATGTAGATGGCAGCAACCTCCCTTACCATTGGTTGAGTAATTGTATCAGGTTTGACCTTTAAAACAATCAGACTGGTACAGTCTTGCTTTTTTTACTCTGTTTGACCTCCAGAGAGGTTGAAGTTAACCTTCAGTGTGGGTGCCATGAACTGAAACAGTGAGTGGGGAAGAGTTTCTTTCTTCTGGTTTCCTGTTTACTCTGTGACTCCAAGTAGGCAATAATCCCCACAATACACAGAATTGAGCTATAGTGACCTTGGAGCCAGAGCTTCAGGAGAGATATTGCAGCCAACCAGCCTAGCAGGGAAGTCTAGGGAAGCGCCTGGGATCTGGCATTTGAGTCCAAAGACAGGGTTTCGACTGGAATTTGGGACTATGCTCCAAAGGAACTGAGCTAAAGTATAAACTTATTCTCTTTCTTTGCTGTGGAATATGTTTAGATATTTATGATTACACCTTTGAAGTAAATATTCTTTGTAAAAACTAATTTGAATTTCAAGTGGCCTAATGGACCTGGGGTAAACAGGACCCCCTACGATTATGAACCTACACACCCCAAATCTCTTCAGGGTACTGGAAAACCCTGGGGGAGAAGGGAAATGTAATCAATCTGGCCCTCAGGCAGCGGGGCCTGAGTACTCAGTGTTACATATGTATATTATAAAAACAATAAGCATATTCTAAGTAACCTTTTCATCAACAAAATACAAATTTACATATTATTCTCAAATATTTTCCACCAAAAATGTGTGGTCAAATCACAGATTTGGAAAGTTGGAAGGGAGCTCAGCCCATACCTGAAAAAGAAGTTCTGCTAGAATCTGATTAAGCCTCTCATAAAAACTTCCAATGAGAGGAAACTTCCTCCCTCCCAGGGCAGCCCAATGCACTCATAGGTAGCTCTAGCAGGAATTTTTCTTGCATTAAGCCTAAATTTACCTCTTTGCACTTTATACTTGTTGTGATAGGTTCTTCCCTCTAAAACTGAACACAATACATTTAATCACTCTTCCATGTGAAAGCCCTTCAAATAATTGAGAAAAGCTATCATGTCTTCTCTTCTCCACACTATATATCCTCAGTTTCTTCAATTCAAGGGAATTCAAAGGGAATTCTTTTCCTTCTCCCTTCTCTTACTTTTCCCTTTCCTTTCTCTTCCCTTCCCTTCCCTTCCCTTCTCTTTCTTTTCTTTAAAAAAAAAAAGAGTTTCCATATCAAGAGGGGACTATGCAGACTTCTGTTATACATAGCTTGCTCGTTGACCTGTACTTTCAAAGCTGTCTTGTTTGTGTGTGCTTCCTTCTGGTCTTCCTTCTGTTCTCTACCTTAAAAAAAAAGCCTCGATTATATCTTTTCTTTTTTTGGCTACCTTATCTTTACTTCCTTTCTCTTTTCCATTCTATCCTTTCCCCTATGGAAAAGAAAAACACAATACTTGAAACAAATACTCTTTTGCATTTTTATGCATAATAGGTCAAATGGTAATTTCTGCAGCACCGGCCCTGACAACACCATCTTCCCCATAAAATGAACCAAATGCTACAATATAGACTTCAGCCCATATAGTGGTCTTATCAAAGCTGCTTTCCTAAAGGTATATTGAACTGGAATGACTAATGCTATATGATTCCATAGAGGATGATAGAAGTAGAATACATACTAGGATTTTTGACCTTGTAGTTCATACTGTTGTATCAGCTCCCTTGAAATTGATTGTAAATTCTATGAGGATTTAGAAAGCACTTACAATATGCTAGGTACTCTGGTGGGTGCTGATTTCTTTTTTTTTTTTTTAGGGACAGAAGTAGGTTATCAGAGAGGAAACACCCTTTATCAAACTTATCATCTGCTAAAAAGTTGCCTCAGATATAGAGAAGTTAAGTAACTTGCCCAGAAACCTACAACCAATACATGTGATAGGCAAGACTTGAACCCTGGTTGACCTAGTCCTCAAGTTCATCCTCTATTCACTATACTCAATGATTAGCTGCTGATGGGCATATCCTTCCTTAGAAAGATGCCTTCAAAGTGCCAAACAAGGCTCAAGTCCATTAAATGATGTGATTGATAGAAAACAAAGACAAAAATGGAAGTCCCTGCCCCCAAGGCAAGGAGTTTATAGTCTGCTGGTACCTGGATTAACATGATTGTACCATTATGGAGAAGGACACAGATTTGAAGAGATTACCATGGAAAGCCTTTGGAGTAACACATTGAGTCATAAACTGTAAAATAATAGGTGGGGCAGCTAGGTGGAGAAGTGAATAGAGTGCCAGGCCTGGAGTCAGGAAGACTCATCTTCCTGACTTCAAATGTCTTCTATATATACATTTTTTTTTTTTCAAATTTTAGGCAGTTGGGTTTAAGTGACTTGCCCAGGGTCACACAGCTAGTAAGTGTCAAGTGTTTAGTCTGAGGCCAGATATGAACTCAGGTCCTCCTGACTCCAGGGCCAGAGCTCTATCCACTGCACCACCTAGCTACCCCTCTGACTTTAAATCTAGCCTCAGACACTTACTAGCTGTGTGACCCTGGGCAAGTCACTTATCCTTGTTTGCCTCAGTTTCCTCATCTGTAAAATGAGCTGGAGAAGGAAATAGCCAACCACTCCAGTATCTTTGCCAAGAAAACCCCAAAATGGGACAACAAAGAGTCAGACACAACTGAAATGACTGAACAACAACAAAATAATGGGAGCATATTTCCAAGGAAAGGGCTAAAAATTGGATGTAATCTATCCTAAAAACTCTATCCAAAAAATAAAATAAATGGATCAGAATTAGTATCTAAAAGGATTCCATTGCAACAAAGAAGACCTTTAGTCCAGATGGCTTGTAGTAAATAATCCTTCTGTTTTTCCTTTTTTTGATTCATAACAAAGTCCTCTCTATTTAGCTTCCTCTTTCTGGTTCCTGGATTTCCTCTTTTGTGTGTATTTTCTTACTATACAATGAGACACCAATACCTCATTTTATCTATTCTATTATTTTTTCTTTATTAAGATATATTGTTCTGTAGACAATCAAGTCCCAGCCTACCAAGTCTCAAAAATACCTATGAAGTTGAATTTGTCTTCTTGTGTTAGGATCTTAAACCCGCCTTATAGAATCACCCATATTTTGTTCATCTGTGTAGAAATCCATGCCATGGATTTTATTATTGGCTCTCTTTTTAGCTGTCATTTCCTGTGAATTATTCTGGTCTTGTCTACTGCTATTTTTCCTACTTCATACCTGCTGTTGTTTGGTCGTTTCAGTTGTGTTTGACTATTTGTGACCCCATTTGGGGTTTTCTTGGCAAAGACACCGGAGTGCTTTGCCATTTCCTTCTCCAGCTCATTTGACAGATGAGAAAACTGAGGCAAACAGGATTAAGTGACTTGCCCAGGCTCACACAGCTAGTAAGTGTCTGAAGCCAGATTGGAACTCAGGGAGATGAGTCTTCCTGACTCCAGGTCTGGCACTCTATCAACTGTACCACCTAGTTGCTCACCTCCTATTACCTAACTTCAAATGTTCAATAGTCCTTCTTCCCTTCTTAGTGATTTTTTTTTTCCTTTTTAGAAACACTTTGTTTTTGGTAACTTCTAATAGGGATTGTAATCTGTTCACACAAAGCTGTTACTTGTCACTGGCAGAAACACAAATAGAGTGATCCCTTAGCCACTACGTACCATTTTTGCTACAGTCAAGATCCTCAATTCTCTATTCTTGTTTATTGATGACTGTAGAGGAGAGAGTGAGGCCTACGACTTTGTGCAACTCTGCCTCACTTAAATCCAATTTACACTCGAATCAAAAGACTCTTGTAGTTGAATCTCATAGTAACATACCATGAAACTATTGGTATGCCTCTTGATGGAAAGTTTATTTATATCAGACTTCCTGCTCTTTGTGAAAACATGATGCTAGCTTGTTCAGCTGCATTGATTCAGTAATTGGTGGATTAGTAAAGTCAGTGCCTTAATGCAAATAGAAAATGTCCTTAGCTGTTGCCTATAAGTAGATCTCAAGCAGAAATTCAACTAGCAACCACTGGGGACTTCATCTTATTTCTTCTCTTCTTGGTAAAAGGTTTCAGAACTCTCCTTCCATCTTGCTGCCCCTTTACCACAAGGGAAACAATAAAATCAATAATGATGATAATAGCTAACGTTTATGTGCATTTTAAGATTTACAAATCACTTTATAAATATTACCTTTATTTGATGCAATGGTCTTGGAACATAGGTGTTACTATAAACCTCATTTTTACATATGAGAAAACAGGCGGAGAAAAGTTAAATGGTTGCCCAGGGTCACACAAAATATCTGAGGTAATATGAGAAGTCAGGTCTTCCGGGGGCAGCTAGGTGGCAAACTGGATAGAGCTCTGGAGTCAGGAGGACCTGAGTTCAAATCCGGCCTCAGACACTTGACACTTACTAGCTGTGTGACCCTGGGCAAGTCACTTAACCCCATTACCCAGTCAAAAAAAAAAAAAGGTCAGATCTTCCTAACTCCAGTTCCAAACCATGGGTTAATAAAACTGGTAACTGGGCAGGTCAAGGTAAGGGTCCAAGTTTGGGTAAATAGCTTGCTTCAATATGTTATGCCAAGTGATCAAGCAGTGCCTGTGGGTTTTTTAAGCTTGAGCACATGGGACTACCCCACCCATATTATATCTCCAATGGGCCACCAACACGGGAGGTTCTGGCTTACTTCCCAGTCATTCTGAATGGGATCCAGCTATGTTAGTAATGGTAGCAGACAGATGATAAGAGATACAGAATTTTGGGTTTAAGATTTGAGTGGTCAGTAGAGATTGGATGACTCAACAAGTACATAGTCAGAATTTTTGTAGCTGTGCCAAAGCAATATATAGTATTTTTTTTTTTTGCACTGGTGTTGGCTTTGTTATTTAAAGTAGTGTAGGACTTGATTCACCCAGGAAATTGATCCACAGTTACAATAAAATATTTATATCCTTCTTTTGTATTAGGCAAGTTATTGATATGAAAGAAGACCTCAGTTCAAATCTCACCTCTGAAATTTATTAGTTGTATGGCCCTGGGCAAGTTATTTTATTTCTCTGAGGCTTGGTTTCTTCAATCAAAAATATGGATGATAAATAATGATGATGATGATGATAACAACTAACATTTATGTAGTGTCCCTGTGAGGGAGATGCTATTATTATTCCCATTTTACAGATGAGGAAATTCAGCATCAGAGAAGGTAAATGACTTGCCCAAGGTCACATAAGGTAGGCAGTGAAGTCACTTGCAGATGTAAGATCCAGACCAGGACTTCCTGACTCCAGGTCCAGCACCCCGTCTACTGTGTACCTGTAATACCTACTTTACCAGGTTGTTATGAGGCTCAAATGAGAAAATGTTTGTAAAATGCTTTGCAAGCTTGAAAGATCTTTATAAATATTAGCTCATAAGAATACTGTATTATTATTAATAATAATAATAATAATATACAAAGCCTCCCAACCATTGGTTTAATAAGAAAGGTGCCTTTAGAAGATGTGCCTTAAATCTGGCACAAACTGAATCAAACTGATACTCTCTGTGCCATATCCTTCAACATTCCTTTATAAGATCAAAGATCAGAGAACGTTAGAGTCGAAAGAGACCTTACAGATCATCCGGTCGAACCCTCTCATTTTACAGAAGGAAGAACTAGACTTAGAATGATGAAATGACTTGTCCACAACCACACAGTTAGAAAGTGGCAGAGCCTGGCCTACAGTCTTCTGAGACTTTGGATTCAAAATTTAGTGTTCTCTGCACATCTCATGCTGGATGCAAGTGTACAAATTATTCCCATGGATTACCGTCATGGTTCAAGCTATTTATGTGCCTATGTCCCATGGCTATACTCCATGGCTACCACAACTAGGAAAAAAAAAACAAATAGACCACAGGGTAGCAAATTCAATGTATGCCAATTCTGTAGAAGGGAGAACTCACTGTCTATCACTGCTGGTCTCCATCTCCATCAGTGACCATCTATAAAAATAACCAATCTTGTCAAGGATATCAAATTCCTCTCCCAATAACATCATCAAATATATATGTAATCCTTAACAATGTGGTATTTCCAATGAGGATTATATTATATACCTGTTTCTTCCAATTATATTTTAAATTCATCAATTTCCTAATTAACAGAAATTGTGCCTGCAAGTTGGGGAGGTGTAGGGGAAACACTACCTGGCATGGGGGCCACATGCAGGGGCATCTTGTTCCACGGAGTTCAAATGAAGCAGAACTGCAGGTGGAAAATAAAGAGTGAGCTAGAGAGTTCAGATCCTGCCCTCTGCAAACGAAAGTTTTGGCTCCATCCTCCAGCTGTGCCATCGGAAGGGAGACGAGGCTGAGGGAGGTGGGAAGGTGTTGGGTATCTAGGGCTGAGTTAAAACAGCATGATGGGGGCAGCTAAGTGGTGCAGCAGATAGAGACCCGGCCCTGAAGTCAGGAGGACCTGAGTTCAAATCCGGGCTCAGACCAAACACTTGACACTTACTAGCTGTGTGACCCTGGGCAAGTCACTTAACCCCAATTGCCTAAAAAAAAAAAAAAAAAAAAATCAGCATGATGACAAGATTCCAAGTGATCCGCTTACCTGATATGTCACACACACATTTCATATGCACACTATACCTATATACATGCATGTGTATATATGCGAACATTTCACATGCATACTACACACACACACACACATATTCCACCCTCTCTGAGCTATTTTCCCAGCTAACTCTGGGATTAGGCTAGGTAGGGGAGCAGGGGAGCAACAGCTCCTTTAATTTCAAAAGTACTCTACCAATCCGCTCAGACTGGTACACTTACCTTTAATAGTCGGTTAGT
>NW_020954556.1:28456596-28562894 GCF_900497805.2 Vombatus ursinus | reverse complement strand
CCCCTATCTTTTCAGCCTCAAGTGAATCCTTACAGTGCTGGGGTTTGCACACACTTTCATATCGGATAGCTAGACTGCTTGCTTTCTTGTGGAAAGAGCATTGCATTTAGACGCAGAGAACCAAGGTTAAAATTCAGGCTCTGCCAAACTTTAATACTTGTGATGACTTGGGCAAATTGCTTCTCTGAGCTTTGGCTTCCTCATCTGTAAAGTGAGGGAATTAGAATAGATTATTTTTTAAGGTCACTTCCAACTCTAAGTTGTTTGAGCCTATGCTTCTATATGATATATATTTTGCCAGAAATAGACATTCTCTTGTCCCGGATCCTGATTCTTTAACACTCATTTGAACTTTCCTAAGCTTTAAACTCTTGTACATAGGTGTCTAGACACACACAGTTATCCCTTCCACGTCAGAGGGGTTAGGGCATGGCACCTCCTGCATTCTGGAAAATCCGAGTAAATTTTTTGGCCCTTCCTTCGTACCAGAGAAGAAGTCTGAATTTTTTTTTTCTTTTTTTTTTATGGGATGTTTACACCTTATTGTACCTTATTATAAAATTTGGTTGATATTATACAATACCATACATATATTTATGCATTTCTGAGTTCCTAAACTTTTTCTGTGTCACCTGATGGCCTTTGTGTGTTGTCTGTGACTTCCGCAAAACTCCCCTAAAATTCCCATTTAATTTCTGATGCCAAACCCTGATATATGGAAACCGCGATGGGGAAAATTGTAATGAAGAAGGGATAACTGTATTACCAAACACAAATATGTCCAAATTATAAATACAATCTTGGAGGAATTACTGAGTCCCAAACAATGAAAATGTATCTTCAAATAAGTGTATAATGGTATAAACAGCTTATGTGCCAAAAGGAGGATACTAAATTTCTTAGATAAATATAATAACAAAACTTTAAAGCTTGATTACGGATGAGGAAACAGTGGCTGGTCCATGGCAGGAACAAGACCCTATTCTCTCAGCTCCAGGAATTCTCTCTGGCAGCCCCCCTTCGCCATGCCTGGGATGCTCTTCCTCCTCTCTGTCTACTGCCTTCCCTGTCTTCTTTCAAGTCCCAACTAAAAGTTCATCTTCTTCAGAAGACTTTCCTAACCCCTAGTGCCTTCCCTCTCTTAAATATTTCCTGTTTATCCTGTATATAGCTTGTTTGTACATATTTGTTGGCTTGTCTTCTCCATTAAATTTTGAGCTCCTTGAGGGCAGGGACTGTCTTTTGCCTCTTTTTGTATCTCCAGTACTTAGCACTGTGCCTGGCACACAGCAGGTGCTTAATAAATGTTCTTTGACTGACAGAGGATCTGAGAGCTAAATTTCTTAAATCGTATAGATCACTAGACTTCAAGTTGGAAGGAATCTTATAAATCATATAGCCCAACTCTGTGGAGACTGTCTTTCTCTTTCTTATTTGTATTCCCAGTGCTTAGTATAGTGTCTGGCACATTGTTGTTGTTGTTCAGTTGTGTCTGATTCCTCATGACCCCATGGACCATACTGACCGTGGGGTTTTCTTGGCAAAAATACCAGAGTGGTTTTGTCATTTCCTTCTCTGATGGATTAAGGCAAACAGAGGCTAAGTGACTTGCACAGGGTCACACAGCAGGCTAGATTTGAACGTTGGTCTTCCTGACTCTGGGTCCAGTGCTTTATCCACTGAGCCACCTAGCTGCCCCCTATGTGCCTGGCACATAACAGGTGCTTAATAAATGTTTATTGAATTGAATTGAAATTCCAAACATAATGATTAAATTTAACAATTCTAATGAAAACAATAAATTCTGCAAATGTCAAGAAGAAAGACTTTCAAATACAAAGGAAAGGTAATTCAAATAACACAATTAGCCTGAATCCAACAGAAACTGTAGGGGAGAATGGAATAGTGTGTTTCAAAGACCAAAGGTTCTCAAGATACAGCCCAAGGTGAAATATCCTGTAAATTTGCACCTAACCATCAATAAAAAAGATAAATACTCAATAAAAAGAGGCATTTGAAGCATTCCTAGTAATAAAAGCAGTCCTGAACAAATTATTTGCTTTGCAAACCTTTCAGAACAAGAGATATACAAGAAAGACAAATATGGCAAGCAAGGAGGACAATCACCAAATAACAAAAGAGAGACCATTAAGAGGCTCCTTTCTAAAATTACACAAGGAGAAAAGGATGAAAGCAGAAGTTCAATAGAATTTCTGGTGAAAAAACAGACCTGAGACATGAGCTAAAGCTCTACCCACAGGTGAATCAATGCCTTTGTGGAGGAATAGGAGAGGAGGGTGCATAAAAGGAGAGTGTGGGGGAAGAAAATAGAGAAGGTTATGTAATGTATCCTAATGAATTCAAAAGTTAACAATGAAGGGAAAATACCCTAAAGGAGAAGGGACAAGGAGGCAAAAGAAGAGATTGAAACAGAGGACAAGAAAGGAGGCAATGTTGCATAAGTGGTAGGAGGAAAGAATGCCCCCACAGGGAAAGAGAGATCATATAATGGGAGATACAGATGTTACAACGGGTATAATGGAGAGGGATTTGCTGCTTAGAGAGAGCTCTCATCCTACACCAAGAGAATGGGAATCAAAGTTTCTTAGGGCAGCTGACACCCAGAAGATGGGGAAAGTGGGGCCTGGAGAGGAGGTTTTATGGTAAATGGGGTGAAATGACCACAGGAAGGGCAAAGTTAAATAATAAACTGTACAATCAGGGACATAGGAAAATTCCAACTATAGGACAATATTTTCTCTATGATGTACACGAGTTGGCAATTCTAAGAGTGAGACACAACAGAAAAAAGTAGAGGGCTGGGAACAAGATCTATAAGATGGCACAGAAATAGTTTAGAAGAGGAAATTCAAACTAAGTACTTTAGAAGTTTTAATCCCATGAGGAGCACAGAGACTAAAGAAGTACTAAGTAAATATAAAAACCAGGAATCAAAGAGTGAAAAGTCTAGAATAGACAGGAAAGATAAATAATGAAAAGAGTAGGGAAAGAAATCATTTTTAGAAAAAAGATATAGAAATGAAATATTTAAAACTACTAGCAAAACAAGTCAAAAGAGAAGAAAGGAAAATGGATTTTACTTGATTACTTAACTGAGAAAGAAAAAAAGGAAAAAATAAATAACTAGATAAAAAGAAGAAAGAAAAAGGAACCAATTAGTTAAACAAAACTCTAAAACTAGGGGAAAGAGTAATGAATGGGTAAGGGGTGACTAAGAGTGTAGGGAAGAGAACCCATGGGTATATGGTTGCTTTAAAGCAGATTAAACTAAAATAACTAAAGAGATACAATATTATATTTATTGATGAAAGAAAAAAAGTCATAATTTTGAAAAAAGAATCAATCAGAGGCTAATGGAGGAAAAAAGCTTTAAATGTTAATGGATCAAATAACCCAATAAAATGAAAAAGAGTGATAAATTGGATGACAAAATAAAACCTCATATCTGTTGTTTACAGGAAATATGCATAATAAATAAAGATATACACAGAATAGCTTGGGGAAAAATTATTACATATCAGATGAATAAAAAAAAGTAAGAGTTGCAATCATTCTATTAGACAAAACAAAAATAAACATTTACAACATAAAAAGGGATTAAATAAGGAAACTACATTATGCTAAAAGGAGCCAAAGACAACAAACCAACATCAATACTAAATTTACATGCTCTAAATGTCTTGACATCTAAATTCATAAAGGAAAAACTAAGTGAACTACAAGAAGACATAGACAGTAATACAATAGTGGCAGGAAATTTCAATGTCCTCTCTCAGTTTTGAATATGACTAACAGAAAAATAAAGAAAAAGGAAAATAAAAAATCAAATTGCTGGAGAAACTAGAGCTAAAAGATTTAAAATGTCTTCTAAGTGGGACAATTAAGGAAAATACATATACATATTTATGTGTGTATATGTATGTGTTTCTCACCAACACATGGAACATTTTTTTACAAAAATTGACCATATATTAGGGCACAGAGAGATTGCAAACAGATGTAGAAAGGAAAAAAAGGGTAAACATATCCTTTACAGACTATAATGCAGTAAAAATAGTAACCAGTTCAGGGAGCACAAGTAAAAGACAAAGACTCAAATAGAGACTTAACAATGAAATCCTAAATGAGTGGGACAAAGAACACATCTGAGAATCTATAATTATGTGAAAGAAAATGATAGTGATGAAACAACATACTACAGTTTCTGGGATGCAGCTAAAGTAGGTCTGCGTAGGGGGAAGGGGGAAATCATATTCCTAAATACATACTTCAGTGAAATTGAAAGTGAGGGGATTAATGAACTGCATTAAAAAGTTATAAGGTCAAAAAAATAAATGAACTTAAAGTAAGCACAAAAGAGAAGAAATTAAAGATTAGAGAAATAAATTGGAAACCAAAAAACCCCCATATAATTAATAAATAAAACCAAAGCTGTTTCTTTGAAAAGTCTAGTAAAACTGATAACTCTTTAGCCAATCTAGTTGAAAAGAAGGGGACAGAAAAATCAAATCAACAAATTAGCAATGAATAAGGTGAAATCATAACAAAAACCAGAAGAAATAAAAAGAGTGATCAGAACTTACTATGCAGAGTTCTATGCTAATAAAACTGAAAACACAGAAGAAACAGAGGAATACCTTCAAAAATATAAAACACTCAAACTAAAAGAAAACAACAAAGAGATCTTAAATAATCCAATCTCATAAGAGGAAATAGAACTAACTACCTGTAAAGGAGTTAGCAATGGTGGGGGTAGGAGGACTGATCCAAACTCTATTCCCAGAAGAATTGTATCAATCTTTTTTTGGGGGGGGCAATTGGGGTTAAGTGACTTGCCCAGGGTCACACAGCTAGTAAGTGTCAAGTGTTTGGTCTGAGTCCGGATTTGAACTCAGGTCCTCCTGACTTCAGCGCTGGTGCTCTATCCATTGTGCCACTTGGCTGCCCCTTCTATCAAACTTTTAAAGAGCAATTAGTATCAATACTACACAAATTATTTTTAAAAATTGAGAAAGAACTGTGCCAGACTCTTTTTACGAGACAAATATAGTCCTAATACCTAAAGCAGGGGAGGAGGATTAAGCACAGGAGAACTATATTCTAATTCAATTAATGAATATTGATTCTTTAAAACTTTAAATAAAATCCTGCCACATAGACTACAGTGATTCATCCAGAAATCATTCATCATGACCAATTTTGATATATACCTTCGACAAGAAGGACAAGAGAAGACAAGAGAAAAGATCAAGGCATAAAGATTGGTAAAGAGGAAATAAAACTTTCCCTATTTGCTGGTAATGTGATGATTTAATTAGAAAATCCTTGGGAATTGGCCAGGATACTGATTGAAACAATTAATAGGTTCAACAAAGTTGTAGGCTACAAAATAAGCCCTCAAAATATTACATTTTTGTACAATAACAAAATCCAAAAGAAGGAAGATGAACATCAATACTTACAGAACAGGAGGAGAGAAAGGAACCAGTGAAACAGACAAAGAAAGAGCAGGCAGAGAAGTAAACAGAAAACCACAATAAAATTTTGTCACAGAAACCAAGGTAAAAGAGTATCAAGAAGGAAGAGGTGCTCACCATCATCAAAAAGCTTAAGGAGGCTCACCAGTGGATAAATGGTCAAAGGATATGAACAGTTTTCAGAAGAAGAAATAGAAGGGATCAACAACCACTGTCTCTTTGACTTGGAAATTCTGTTGCATAGTAGATTGCCCACTTGCTTCCTCACTTGGATTTACATTTTATATATACATATATATGCCCATGTTGTTTCCCCAGCAAGGATGACATAAGCTCCTTGAGGGCAGGGATTGTTTCATTTTTGTGTTGATATCTCTCTTGCTTAGCGTAGTGGGAACAAATTAGGCACTTAATAAATGCTTATCTATTGATTGGCAAGTGCATGCTGACTCTTATTCCCTCTCCAGTATATTTCTATCAGAATCTCAAAGTTCAAAAGATTAGAATGTCCAATTAGTTTAGTGGTCTTTATTGCTATTCTTATTAAAAGAATATTCCTCCCCACATGAGGATATAACCTTGTTCTTTTGTAAAGTCAGAACCCTCTATAGTTTGGTTAAAGTCTTTAAATGATAAATAATGTTTATATTATTTATAAATAATATAATATAAAATAATGTTATTTATAAAATATTTTATATGCACCATGTAGATAAATTATTTTGTGATACATTTTAGCAATAAAACATAACAAATAGTATATTGTATATTTATAATAATAAAATAAAAATTTAAATATAATAATAATTACAACTTGCACTTCCATACTGTTTTAAAGTTTTCAAGGTGCTTTGCATATATCATCTCATTTAAGTCCTACAACAACCCTTTTAAGTAGTTATTTCATTCTTATATTTTTGTTTTCCAATACCTGAAGTAACACACCTGAGGACCCTTCCCTTGCCTGGCCAACTTACCCTTAGTCAAGTAGTTATATGCTAAATCAGCCTTTTTGTTTTTTCTACTCCCCTGAGCCTTGAATAAAAGGAACCTAGTTTCATGGAGGTTTCGCTTTACCAATTGGCAGGATGTTTCAGCATCAGCTAGCTTAGCAATTAATTCTGCATCCTGTACTCTGGGTAGACCCAACTGCTCTTTTAAGGTGTCTCTTTTCTTAAAGAAAGATCTGGCTGCTTCCCAAAGTAATCCAATTAGCATAGCAAGCCTTGCCTTTTATTTTGCCTGATAGAGCTCACAATAACAACTGAATTTATCTTTAATCTCCATTGATATAAACCTGGGATGGATACAACCTAGTTTCCACAGCTCTAATATACAAAGGAGACTTCTTAATGTCCCAGCCCTACAGTCTTATTTTCTTCATTTTTCTTTGTTTATTCCATTATCCTTGGGACTCAGCAAAGACCATTTTGTAAACATTTTAACCTTATTAAAACAGGGCCTCTCAAATCCTTGGATGCCAGGAGCAATATTTAATCTAAAGCATCACTCAAACAGCATTAGGCTCTGTAATGCCAACGGCTTCATTCGACTTCCCCGGAACAATCCTTTTTCAAAGTGATCCTTAGTCAATTAAATCAAACATCTTTTGCTTAACTCCATAAAGACAATGGGCACTGTGAACTTCATTCTAGTAGTTCTCTCCCCTACCCCAACTTCCCATATTTCTTGGCAATTAACACCAAATAAGCAATACTGTCAAGTATGCAAAATTCTGGTTTTCCAAAGAGCTATTAATCACAAAGCTTCATTTACCCTAACATAGTCTTCCTCTCTTTATCTCATGCTTTCCCTTTCTTTCTCTTTCTTTCCTTCTTTTCTCTTTCTTTCTTTCTTTTTCTCTCTCCTTCCTTCCTTCCCTCCTTCTTTCCTTCCTTTCTTTCTCTTTCTTTCTTCCTTCCTTTCTTTCCTTCCTTCTTTCTTTCTTTCTCTTTCTTTCTTTCCTTCTTTCTTTCTTTCTTTCTTTCTTTCTTTCTTTCTTTCTTTCTTTCTTTCTTTCTTTCTTTCTTTCTTTCTTTCTTTCTTTCTTTCTTTCGCTTCTTCCGTTCCTTTCTCTCCTCCAAAGTATTAAAAAGGCATCTTTGCAATGTAATTGCCCATCAGTTGGAAAATGACTGAACAATTTTGTAGTATGTGAATATAACAGAATATTGCTGTGCCATAAAAATTGATGAATATGAAGAATTCCAAGAAACTCCAGTAGACTTTTAAGAAATGGTGCAGGAGCAGCTAGGTGGCACAGTGGATAGAGCACTGGCCCTGGAGTCAGGAGTGCCTGAGTTCAAATCCGGCCTCAGACACTGAATAGTTACTAGCTGTGTGACTCTGGGCAAGTCACTTCAACCCAATTGCCTCATCAAAGCCAACCCCCCCCCCCCCCCGCCAAAAAAAAATAAGAAATGGTGCAAAGCATAGTGAACAGAACTGGGGGAATAGTTTATACCATCATAATGAAAGGAAAACAGCATTGAAAGACTTAAGGACTCTGTGTAGTCTTCAATCTTGACTTCAGAGGGCTAGTGGCAAAACAGACTTCTCTTATCAGAGAAGTGAAAGACTATAGGTATGGAATGACACTTATGTTGTTAGACAAGGCCAGCATGTTGGTTTGTTTCCCTTAATTATACTCCTTTGTTGCAAAAGAGAATTCAAGGAATGGAGGGAGGGGAAGGAAAGGATGATGATCACTAGGAAATCTAATGGATGTTAAAAATAAAAAGCATCAATGGATCACTTTAAAATTATTTCTTATACTGAATGGCTTTCTAGGAGGAGGCAGGAAGGGTCAAAATACAAGGGGAAATTCAAGCGATGTAAAAACAAAAGATACCATTTAAAATTTTATTTTAAAAATAGAAATTTTATAGACACTACAAAAAAACAATAAGGAGCACTGGACTTGGAATCGAAAGACCTCAAATGGAATCCTGGCTCTATTACTTGTTGATTGTGTAACCTTGGATGACTTCCTTATATTCTCTGGGTCTCATTTTGACCATAATATTAGATGATATTTTTTTAAAAAGCATTTTAAAAAGCATTTCAAAGTGCTTTACATACATCATCAGCTTACTTGAGCTTCATAATAACCCTGTAAGGTAAGAATTATAGGTATCATTAACCCCATTTTATAGAGGAGGGAAGACTGAAACCCAGGCTCTTCCCAACCCAAATCCCAGTGGCCTTTCATTACACCAAGCTGTCTTCTCTCCACATCTGTAAAATGGGGATAATAATAACTGCTTACGGATTGTAGAGAGGAGCAGATGAGGAATAGAGGTAAAATACTTAGAGTTAAGATATTAACTTATTACTATCTTTGCCTCCATACATTCATGCACCTTACACAGTTACTAGATATTATTAGTTGGTGAGCTGAAGGAAGAAGAGACAAGCCTGAGGTGGCATCATTCAGAAGTGTTTCTGAAGAATGCCTGTAGGGTGGTCATTCCCTTGGGTCTTTATTTAGACTGTCCTGCCATAACCAGAGTGGAAAAAGTTCATTCTACTATATGTTATCTCCTAGTCTTCTCAGCAGTTTGCTGTCCCTGTGTGAATACATCTAGCCTCAGCTTAGTTCCATGTACCTGCTTGGCTTTTCAGCCCAGTCTGACCTCATGATGCCTCAGTCTTGGTAATTTGTAGCTGTCTCCTTTTCTCTGGAGCCATTTCTCTTTGACTCATGATACCTTGGTAACTTTTTTCAGAATCTTTACATGGACACACATGATCATGTGTGCTGATTGTTACACATTCTTTATGAAGATTCTACAGTCCTGTTTAATTCAATAATTGGAAAACCAGATTTTTTTAAAAAGCCTATTATTACAATTAATTGATTCATTAACCCAGTATGAAAAGGAACATGGTATAGTGGGTTGAGAGCTTCAATGTCAGGAAAACCTGGGTTCAAGCCCAACCCCTAACACATACTTTGGTGTGTGACCCTAAGTATAGCACTAACCTTCCGAGTGCCCCAGTTAACCCTCTAAGATTATTATGTGGAGCAGGTGCCGGTCTTCATTAATAGAGGGAGTTAAACTTCATGAAACCACCATTTTATGGTCCAAACAAAACACAGTTCAAATCCGCAGAGCTCCTATCAGCCCATAGTTTTGGTGTAGCTTGGCATGCCCCATGAGTGGCTCATGTTTTCACAACTTTCATTGTCTTTTGAGTCATTTCAATTGTGTTTACAGCTTGTTTTTCACAGCATGGGACCCCTGAAGGACCAGGGTACTGAAAGGATCAAGTTTACTTGACAGCTAGAGATAAAAAAAATCACATCTGTGGCTTTCATGGATTTTACAGTATAGAAGAGGTGGAGATATATATACAAAAATAAAATATTATACAGTAACCATAATGCAGAATGGAATATAAGAGAAGTACAAATTGTTATGCAAGCTTCAAGAACAGAAAAATCATTTTTGACTAGGGGGACCAAGGAAGACTTCTTGGAAAAGGTAGCATTACTTTTGAAGGATGGACAGTATTTTCAAAGGTTGAGATTGTCAGGATGGTAGGGTAGAGGGAATGGTGAAAAAGCACAAGGGGTGGTAAGTAGTCTAAAATGGTTGAGGTGTAGTGATGTGAAAGGGAGTGGAAAGATGAGGAGAGAACTCTGGTTGCAGAGGGCTAAAGAGTTTGGATTTGATTCAGTTTGCAATAGGGGGCCACTAAATGGATCTAAGAAAAGGACATGATCAGGCATGTGCCTAAGGAGGATTAATTAACCCATTTGCTCACTCATTTAATCAGTCAACCTATTAACCCTTACCACATGTCTTTGTTGTGCCAGGGCCAAAAAAAAAAAAGTGTAAGAATGGTTGATTCCCTCCAGAACCCTCAATTAAAGAGACTGTACACACACACACACACACACACACACACACAGTCAGAGACCATGCTTAGGAAGACTTAACCTTTTCTGGTCTTTAATATCCTACCCACCTCCACTCCCCGGTTAGTGAGTGCCATACTGTGCCTCATTACATCTAGGTGGCTCTAGCCATGTTCTGCTTTATTGGTCATCTTCTCAGGAAACTGCACATAGACTCTTTTTGCCCACTCCTACCTCCAGACTCCCTACCCCTAGTCAATCTACTCCCATAAAGCTCCATTTACCATTCCTGCAACTTTCCCCCAAAAGATTATTTCCTAGTCATTGGTCTCCTATTTGTATCTCCTATACCATTCCCCAAATGGAATGCAAATTCCTAGAGGATTGTCTCTATTTTTTTAAATATCCCAAGGTTTAGCATAATGCTTGACACATAGTAAATGTTTAATAGATGTTTTTTTAATTCACTCATTCATGATGAGGAAGTATATATTATCAAGGAACTATCTCGGGTAGCCTGAGCAAGGAAGACCATTGGGGCACAGGGAATGTGAACTGAAGGCCCTGCACCAGTATCTTTTAGCATATTGTTTTTATCATGGGCAGGGGGAGGGGCTAATGACCAGATGCAGGTACAAGGCAGAGTTGGAACAACCGGATACTAAAGAGAAAAGACCTAAGGAAGGGAATGTGATGGTCCAAAGTTCACCAACCTCAGGAACCGATCTGAGAAGGGGACATAGCGAGAAAATGTTGCTCAATAGAAACAACAAGAGCAAAAGAACATAGCTCCCTGTGATCATATGATCAAAGTCTCCTCCAACCCCTCATTTCACAGACAATACTGATGCACAGAGAAATTAAGTAACTTGTCTAAGGGAACACCAGCAAGCTAGTAGCAGAGTTGGAATTTGAACACAGGACTTCTGATCCAAATTTACTCTACCCCCCTCCCCATCTTGCAAAGCACTTTACATACCCAATCTCTCATCTGATCCTCACAAAAGCCCTTGGAGGTAATTATTATTTTCATTTTCCAAATGAAGGGATTGACGATACTAAGTTAATTGCCCATGATTACATAGCTATTAAGTGTCTAATATGAATGTATGTCTACCTGATTCTGAGACTGGCACTTGACCCACCATGTCAGCTGGTTGCCCTTAGCTATGCCTGACTATATCTCAGAAGCATAATTAGAGACCACTGAAACCTCCAACTTCCTGCCCTTGGTAACTTTTGAATGCGTCCCTAAGGTATCCTGCAGCCCTGTCCTTCCTAAGGGACTGAACCTGATTCAGCTCAGATAGCAACTACAAATAAATGTTGAAATGAGTGAGGCTCCAAGAGTTCAGCAAAGGGGGAGACTAATGTGGGCTATAGTGATCAGGAAAAATTACACGGATGATTAAATTTTAGGTAGGACTCTCTATTGACGTCAGTACTTCAAGGATGCAATAGTTCAAGTAATTGTGCCTGTGTGGACACTTCACCCTACCGATCACTGGCCTTTTTGCTGTTTCTAGAACATCTTTTAGTGTATTTTCACTGGCTGTCCACTATGCCTGGAATTGACCCCTCTTTGTTTCTGCCTCCCTGGCTTTGTTGGCTTCCTTCAACTATCAGTTAAAATTCCACCTTCTGCAAGAGGCCTTTCCTTGTTGTCTTTAATGTTATTGTCTTCCCTATATTATCTGCAATTTATGCTGTATATGTCTTGTTCATACATAATTGTTTGCATGTTGTTCCCCCATTAGATTGTGAGCTCCTTGGGGTCAGGGACCATTTTTACCTTTGCATCTCCAGCCCTGGCACATAGTAGGTACTCAATGCATGCTTCTTAACTTGAAATGACAACCCCTCTATTATCTGGAAGATGTCAATCAGAGTTAGTGTGGATGAAAAATTAATCACCTTTTATCCAGAGTTACAGAATCTTAGAGTTGGAAGGAAATCCAATGGCAATCCAGCGCAACCCATGCCAGTCCTCTCCCCAACATCCTGGTTAAATAGTTGTGTAGTCTTTGCTCAAAATGAAAGGGCACCCACTACCCTTACAGCAGCCCATTCCATTTTAAGATGGTGCTAATCGGTTAAGTAAGTTTTTCTTCTATCAAGCCTAAATTTGCCTCTCTGTGGCTTCCACCCAATGTTCCTAGTTCTACTTTCTGAGGCCAAGGAATACAATTCTGATTGAGGTGATGGATTTGCAGATACTTGAAGACCACTATCTTCCTCCCCCGGTCTTCTTTCCTATATCTGCTTTCCTCCAGGGTAAACATTTTTAATTCTTTTGACCAGGCTTCCCATAGCATGAATTCAAGGCTCTTCTCCATTCTGGTTGCTCTCATCTGGGTTATCTCCATTCTAAAACATGGTGCCATAGCTGAAAACAGAACTCTTGATGTGTTCTGATCAATTGATCAATCATTGAGGATTTATTGAATGTCTAGTATGTGCCAGGCCTTGTGTTAGGTGCCAGAGATAGAAAGACAAAAGCAAAACAGTCCCTACCCTTAAGAAAACTTACACTCTACAGGGAGGAAAAGGGAAACACATACATATAGCTATGTATAAAATGCATACAAAATAGAAACAAGGTGATGGGGGGTGGGGTGGAAAAACTGACAGGGAGAGGTATTGAAAAAATATTAATGCAGAAGGTGGTGCTTGAGGTGAGACTTGAAGGAAAGAAGGAGTTCTTTAGAGGCAGAAGAGGGGAGAAGTGAATTCCAGACAGTCAAAGCCATGGAGATGGGAGATAGAGGGCTGAGTTTGAGAGAAAATAAGAAGGTTAGTTTGACTGGACTGTGAAGTTTGTGAAGGGTAGTAAAGGGTAATAAGACTGGAAAGGTAAGTTGGGGCTAGGGCATGACTAGGGAAGAATAGAATATACTCTGGTAATAAGCCTATCCTTAACTAAACAAAAATTAACTATCCTTAACTTCTCAGATGAGAGATATACAGTCATGGGTGTTGTGAGGCTCAAATGAGATCATTGCAAACTCTAAACTCTATCTAAAGGGCACTTATCATCATTATCATCATCATCGTTATCATCATCATTATCATCATAAGCTACAGTCATCAGGCCTGGTGATAACTTTATTCCATGGGCCTTATATGGTACACCTAATAAGCTTAAGTAATATTTACAGAGCAATATACAGGTGCTAGTAAATAATTAACAACCAGTCTCTCTGGGAAAAAAATGTATGTACACACAAACTTTTAAGTTTTATCT
This sequence comes from Vombatus ursinus, assembly GCF_900497805.2. Classification (NCBI taxonomy): domain Eukaryota; kingdom Metazoa; phylum Chordata; class Mammalia; order Diprotodontia; family Vombatidae; genus Vombatus; species Vombatus ursinus. Next base: position 28,549,288 of record NW_020954556.1, on the reverse strand, counting down.
ACATTACTCACACTTTCTTAAATCTAGATAATCCAGAAAATAATAAGCCAAGCCCTGTTTTGTACCAATTAAAGATTTCTGAAGTGCAATTGCTTACATTGAAACTTTAACAATTGGTCATCAAGTTGGTTAGAGCTGGCTCCAATACACCACCATCCACAGTTGGTTCCTAGGCTTCCTAGGACCTGCCAGAGCTGTTACTCCACCAGAATATCTTCAAGAACTCAGAGTCCCCTCTAGCTATGATGAAACATGGGAGTAGAAATTTAGTGGGGTATTCCATCTATTATATAGGGTGTTAAAAAAAAGGCTTAGTACAGTTTTCAACTTTTAAAGCTTAAAATCATGTAACCATTTATATAATGTCTACTACTACTGTGCTAAGCACTTTACAAATATCTTATTTGAGACTACAATAATCCTGGGAGGTAGATGCTATTATTCCCATTTTATAGATGAGGAAACTGACTCAAACAGAAGTTAAGTGACTTGCCCAGGGTCACACAGTTAGTAAGTGTCAGAGGTGAGATTTAAACTCCTTCCTGGCTCCAGCCTTGGAGTTCTACCCACAGAGCCACCTAGGAAAACTGTTATCTTAGGCCAGGGGTTCTTGTGTTTCATGGACTTCTTTGTCAGTCTGATGGTACCATTGGACATCTTAGAATGATATTTTTAAATGCATAAAATATATAGGATTAAAGGGAAAACAAGTAAGTTAAAATACATAAAGCAAATTTATGAACCCTAGGTTAAGAATCCCATAGAGAGTTATCTGAGACATTAACAGGTTAAGTGATTTGCCTAGGGTCACACTACCTGTATTTGTCAGAGGCAAAACTTGAGCCCAGAGCTTTCTGATTTCAAGGCCAGTTCCAGTGGTTAGAACACTGTGTTAATTAGGTAGAGTTCAAGGGCTTAATGCCAATATCAGAAAAAATTTGGCTTCCTTATCTGTGACTATAGTTTTCATTAGTAATAAGCAGGACTAGAATATAGTTCAACTTCTTCACTGTCACTGGAAAATCAACTGAAGACCAGAAGTCATGGTCTAGTCAGATAAGTTGTGACACCTCCTTGCATGAAGAATGACATGGTTTATATGTTGTCTGGGAACTAGCTTTTGGCCCACAGCAGTGACTAGGTAACTGGAGTCAAAATACTTTTTCCTGGACTTTCCCCAATCAAAATCTCCCAGAGGACTCAACAAAATCCTTCAGGATGGTAGGGTAAAGTCATGAAGGGCCAAAATTCAAGTCCCTTTTGACCACTTTGTGATGGAATAAGAGTTTTTATGCATAAGAGTTTTTATCAATGCTGCCATCAAGGGAAGGGTTGAAAGGCGGATCTGTGAAGTGGTTAAGAGAGAAGATAAATTTCTTTTCTTATCTGAGGCAGGGGATCTTAATCTGGGATCTATTTATTTGTTTTTAAAAGTGTATTTAAAACTGTATTTCAATATAATTGGTTTCCTTTATAATTTGGAGTATTTTAGTTTTTGCATTTAAAAACATTCTGAGAGTAGGTTCCCAGGCTTCACTAGATTCCCAAAGGGTCCATGACACAAAAAAGATTAAAAACACCTGTTTTAAAGTATGTTTTTATTAATATTTCTTATTTTATGGGATACATTAGAAATACATTTAATGTAATATTTTTAAAGTTACCTGAAGCCAAACCCTCAGTACTAGAAATGTATCTTTCTATTTGTTTACTTAGCCAGAGTCATCTCCAGTACCATGCCCAGCCTGTCCTTTGAGCCTGCCCCAGGGATTTCTCCAGTGACTGACCTACCTCCACTGCCGCCTGGCTTCCAGATTCCATGGCCTCATGGCTGCTCCTTCTTGAGTGTTTACCTACTTAGGCACAAGGCCTGCTGCTCAGGGCCTTTTCCAGAAAAGGCAAAGCACCACCATTTACTTTTTGGACTCACATACTTCCTCTTGCTCTTCACTGCTGTGAGTCAGGCCTCCTGAAGCTTCAGAGGATGCAGCTTCACCACCTGCCATGAGTTTGGACCTCAAGGGAGGATCCTGAACAGTTTAATCATTTGCCTACATCAATAGAACCTCTCTCTGAATACAGATACTCTGCCTGGATGCATTTCCTAAATGATTAGCATCTTCCTGTCCTCTTACACTCTCTCCATCCAAGTAGTTTTTGAAGCTCTGACCTCTGATGTACAGACTCCATTCTCCATCCCCTACTGCCCATTCTCTTACTCCTATCCATTCCTATCAATCACCCTCCTACTGCCTACCCCTTCCACTGTGCCCTCTGGTATGCCTGCTCCATAATTAACAACTGCCTTCATTTCTTTAATCTCTCCCTTTCTCATTTGTTCAATCCCATCTTCTGGCATTCAGTGAGGCTTTATTTCTGTCTGATGACTCTGCTTCCCTTGTGAAGAAATCAGAATACTCCTTGCTTCTCACATCCTTCTATCATCATTACTCAGTGGCTTCTCTTGCTTTCAGGTTCAAGCTCTTCAAATTTATCAATCCATCCAGGTCTTGGTGACCGTTATCTTCTGCCCCCCACCCAGGGCATCCTCCCTCATTTCTCAGTAAGTTCAATACCTGATGCTCAATCTTCCTTTCCACTCTAACTCTGGACCTCATACTAGCCAAATATCAACATACATATTGATATTCCTTCAAATACCCTACTTCACCAATCCCTCAGTTTCCTCAGCTTCAGTGAATCACTTCTCCATGCAATGTCATCTACACAAAGGGATAGTCATGTCCCTGGTCTTGCCTACAGATTAGATAGAATCTGATTGAATAAACACCACCTTTCAAGGAGCAAGTGAATCAGGAGCCAGGTATAGCTTAACAGAATTCATTTTTTTCTGTCTTAATTTCTCAAGCAAGCAATATTTATAACAGTGTGTCCCAAAAGCCTTAGTGTGTTTTTAAGCTATTAGAGTTTAAAACTGCACTAAGACTTTTTACCATATGTGTATGCATATGTATGTCTGTAGATACACACATATAAATACATATACATATGTGTACACACACGTTTACACACATATATGTATATATAGGAGTTTGGGGGTGTGGTCATACCAATGAGAAGTAAACCTGTTTCAGGCAAATTTACTGGATGAGAGTGAACATTCCATTATTTATTATTATAAATCTCCATAGTTCAGTTGCTACCAGGTGAAAATTAGGGTTTTCTAATAGCTGGAAGGTCATTTAGTACAACCCTTTCATTTCAGAGACACTAAAGTCAAGAAAGGTTAAGTGATTTATAAGGTCATTATGGGCAAAAAGTGGCAAAGCCAGGGTTCTAGTCTCCAGGGTTTACTCTCAGGAATCCAACATTCTTTCCACTAGATCCTACTGTCCCTGTTAAAAGATTCTCAGATATAGGAGAGTTAGACAATTGGGCAATGAACCCATTGTAGGTGTTTATACATTATTTAACTTTCCTCATAGTTATTTGCATAAACCAAATAGCTACTCTACCTTTAATTATGTATGTGCTTCAGTATCTAGGTTTGGACATTTCTTTTGTTTGGGATCATATGTGTATTATAGTATGTAATTCTATGTATGTGTATAAATTGCTCTCAATTGGCTAATAAATATATTTAGTCCTGTATTTGCCATATGCACAGATTTAGGTTTTATTGGTGTTGTTTCAGTGGTGATACCTCAGTACTAAATTCCAAACTCCTTAGCCAGGCATTTGAGTCCCTCTGCAACTGGGTGTTAACTTGACCCTTTTAGTCTTATCCCCCATTACTCCCCTACATGAATATTATGCTAAACTAGTCTATTCTCTAACCTCTAAACCAGGCGTTCTGAATCATTTTGTGCATCACGGACTCCCTTTGGCAGTCTGATGAAGCCTCTGGAAGTCTTCTCAGCATAATATTTTGTTTTGTTTTAAATGTGTAATGGAGGGAAATGTTGCATTTAGAGGTTAGCAAAAATAAAGAGGCAGTTTTGTTTTTCACCATCTCAGTTTACAGATCTTCTAAAATTGACAACAGGCCTTGGTAAAGATCCCAAGTTAGAAACCTTTCCATTAAACATACCTCGGCACTTTCTTGTCTCTCTGACTTTGCTCATGGCCTACTCATCTATCTGAGAAGTTCTTCTATACCCTGTTTACTTTCAAGGCCTAACACAAGTCACAAAGATACAGAATGCTAGAATGTCAGAGTTGGAAGGGACCTCAGAAAGCAACTAATCTGCCAGCTCCTTAAGGGTTGGGACTGTATCATGTGCTTCCTTCCTCAAGTCTCTCGTTGTGCCTTCATTGATTTGCTAGTTTCACCTTCCTTGGGTAGACTTCTTGTAATTCCCCTTAAGACCAACCAGGACTCCTTCAAATACCATCTCCTCCATGAATCTTCCTCTCCTTGTATCGCTTTGCTTGCTCCTATCTTATGTAATTATCCCATATGACTTTGTAGTATAGTTATTTGTATACCTGTCACATCCCTCTACTAAAAGGTAAACTTCATGAGGAGAAGGACTGTCTCTTATCCATGGTTCCAAACTTTGTATTTCTCCCCCAGTGCCTAATGCAGTGTTCTCTACTCTCTTTTTCTCAAACACATCCCTTCATCTCCTGTCTTCATGCCTTTGCAATGGCCATCCTGCATGCCTGTAATCCAGAGACCATCTCTTCCTTTAAGACACAGTTCAAGCACCACCTTCTGCAAGAAAGTTCTTCTAATCTGCCCAAGTGTAAATGCCCTCTCTCCCAAACTACCTTGTGTTTGACTATTTTGTATAATTTGTATTTATTCACATTATGTTCATGCTGAATATATTTATACATATATTTGTTGTTTCTCCCATTAGAATGTAAATTCCAGATAAGTAGGAATTGCCTCATTCTTTTGTACTTGTATACTCTATACTCGGCACAGTGTCTGGCACATAATTAATGCATTAGTATTATTAAATTAACAAATAATTTAATAATTACAATACTTTAATAGCTTAATAGCAAATACTTTAATAATGGTTGTTATCCTTCCTTAATCAAAGAGGACCAGAATGACATCACAATGTGGGAGTTAATGTACAGTGTGTCTGACAGTGACTGATCAGATCAAACAAGCTTGGAAGGCTCTATCCAATGTCGGGCACAAATAGTCCATATGAACATTTGGAGTGTGGAGATGTCTCTAAATTTGTGCAGTTCACATTTCTTTTGAGCTACTGCAATTCTACTTTGCTCATAGAGCACAGCGCCTTCTCTGACGAGGTCACTCCATGTTGGGCAGTCCTGTCCTAGTGTCTCCCATGTCTCATAATCTATTCCAAAGTTCTTCAGAGAGACCTTGAGAGTGTCCTTGTATTGCTTCTTCTGACCTCCATGTGAGCATTTGCCTTGTGTGAGTTCTCTGTAAATTGTCTCTTGCACAAATATATGTTTGACATTTGAACAACTGGGCTGGCCCATCAGAGTTTCACTCTCTGTAGGAGGGTTTGAATGCATGGCAGTTCAACTGGAGAAAGGACCTCAGTGTCCTTATCTTGCCAGGTGATTTTTAGAATCTTCCTAAGACAACTCAAATGGAAGTGATTCAATTTCCTGGCATGGCATTGGTAGACTGTTCAGGTTTTACAGGCATGCAACAATGAAGTCAGCATAAAAGCTCTGTAGACCTTCAGTTTGGTAGGCAACCTAATATCTCTTCTCTCCAACACTTTCCTTCAGAACCTCCCAAATACTGAACTAGCTCTGGTAATGTGTGAATCAACATCATCATTTATGTGGACATTCCTGGAAAGTATACTGTCAAGGTAAGTGAAGTTATGTGCAACATTCAGAATTTCTCCATTTCATGATTCCAAATATTGATAGCATGGTGCTGTCTGGTGGAGAACCTCTGTTTTCTTGGTGTTAATTGTCAGGCCAAAATTAGCACAAGCAGGAGAGAATCAACCCATACTATGCTGCATCTCACCCTCAGAGGCTGCATTGAATGCACAATCATTTGGGAACAAAAAGTCTCACACCAACTCTCCTTTCACTTTAGTCTTGACTTGTAGCCTTTTCAAGTTAAATAATTTACCATAAATGTGGTAGCTGACCATGATTCTGTTTTTGTCCTCATTGAAGGTGTCTGACAACATTACTGAAAACATCATGCTAAAAAGTGTGGGAGCAAGCTCACAGCCCTACTTCATTCCATTGGTAACTGGGAAAACATGAGAGCATCATCTTTAATAATAATATTTTAATAAATATACAATTTTAAAATAAATATGCGATTAAATATACAATGTTAAAATTAACACACAATAGTTGTATATTTTATTAATATAAATAGTTGCATATTTAATTACTATACAATAAAATATTAATAAATACTTGATTGGCTGATTAGTTGATAATCAATTAATAAACATTTGTTAGAGTGATTTAAATTTTTTTTATCAAATCCAAATTTTTTACCCTAGTATCTAAGACTATCCCTGTTTTTTGCAACTTGACCCTGTCCAAACTGTTGCATTTTACCTTCCTATTCCACCTTACTCCCTACTACTCTTTATTATGCATTATTATGTCAAAATTTCAAAATAAAACATATATTTTTTGTGGTCCTTGTTTAGTTCTGAGTAAACAAGTATTTTTCATTATTTCTGCCATGTTTAACCTTTTAAAAAATGCTTTGGCACATATTACACATTAAAAATGCTTGTTCTTTGATTGATTGATTTAGATAAAGCATTTATTAAGTGTTTACCTTGTGCCAGGAATTATATCGAGTGCTGAAAATATAAATACAAACAAAAAGACAGTCTTTCCCTCAGTGAGCTTACATTTTAGCGGGGGAAGACAATACGTAAAATGTGGAGAGGTGGGAGAGGGGTGGTCTGGGTGGGTTATGGGCTGGCCTTGGTGACAGCTGGCATGAATGCTTCCTCAAATGGAGGTTCAGAGAGGAAGTCAGTGAGTTCTTCCTCAAATGGAGAGAGGAACTCACCAGCAGAAGGAAGAGGTAAGTGAGGGTACACTGGAGGCATTGCCAATGGGAGAAGAAGGCTGCTGGGGCAAGGTTGGAGAGGTTGTCTGGGGTGACTTCCTGGACTACGGAAATACATCAACCACTTTTAGTGGTTCTTGTGTTTATTGGTCTAGAAATTCTCAGTCCCGTGTCAGTTAAAACCTGTTCATATTAGCATCAAAGATGGGTAATGATTGTAGTAGAATGGGGAAGCAAGACCCCAAATGTTGTGTTTTCCTTGAAGCAAGAAAAAAATCACACACTCCTTTTCTTTGTTTCCTTTTTGTAAAGCCCTTTTCTTTTATGAAATCTAAAATTGGGTTGTAAACCCCACCTAGACTATGTTTAAGTCTCAGACCTGTTTTATCCTTAACTGCTGTTTATTTTGATTTTTCTATTATGTAGACTGAGCTGAGAAGCTTGGCAGGAAGAACACTATGGAAATGAGGAACCAAAAAGTTTAATTATGTATAATTTGGAAATTTCAACACAGGCTAGCTCTTAGATGATCCCTTGTTTATTTCAGGTAAATTCCATGGATAACCATTGCTGTGGGCATCATCAGCACAGGGTGTCCCAAAAATCTCAGTGCAATTTTAAGCTTTAATAGATTAAAACTGCACTAAGACTTTTGGGATGCCCTATATATATCTGTGATGTTTGAAAGGCTTGGATCCAAATGAAGCCCAAAGCTTTTTCCCAGGAGCCTTTCATTAGTCCCACAGTTGAGTACCAGGTTGGAGCTTGACACTTAGTTGACTTTTTTCCCAGACACTTTACCAAGTGAAGCAGAGGAAGGAGAATTCTGTCCAAACCACTGAATGCTTTGGGGGTTAATTGGGTTCTTAAGATTGTCCTTGCTGGAACTTCTAGATAATACTTTTCTTTGGATTCCATGTGGTCTCCATGTGGGCAACTGGGAGACTACCCAATTCTTTAAAGGGATGACTGAAATTTTTTTTCAAGTAAATGGAGGGAAAATAAGATATTTACATTAGGTTTTATGCAATTTACAACATTTTCATGCACAATCTCCTTTTATCCTCACAACAACTTTATGGAGTAGATAGGACAAATACTATCATTCTCATGATAAAGGTAAGGTAACTGAAGAACAGAGTCATTGTGGCAAAGTAGGAAGAAATATAAATCTGTAGTCAGAGGTCTTTGGTTCAAATGCCAGCTCTGCCACTTCACTACCTGTTTGACCTTGGGCCAGTCAGTCTCTCTGGGACTCAGTTTTTTCATCTGTAAAATGAGAGTTGAATTAGATGATCCTTTCCAGTAGGGAATCTAAAATCTTGCCTGTGACTAAATGACCTAGTGACAAAGTTACCTGGTGATTATTTGACCTAGTCACATACTTGACTATCCAGATTTCTTTCTCCACTATGTCACAAAATTCTTTTCACTCTGGAAGCTGCCTTTCCCACAGTGTTCCAGCAGCCATCTCATCCTGGAAGATTCTTTGTCCCTGCAGTCTTCTCATGATAGAAGAGCCTTCTGCCTGTGTAACCCCTTGTTTCTCCAGATCCTCCATTTTTAAGGAAGGGCCCCCAGGTTAGTCATGTTCATTCCTTTATTTCTCTTATGATCCTCTTCTGGTATTTTGGTTGACTTCTTTTTCCACCATGCCCCTATGTGGGTATCTTTTCCCTCCCCCCTTCTCCTATTAGAATGCAGGAACTGGTTTATTTTTGTTTTTGTCCTTCTATTTGTATTCCCAGCACTTGGCACAGTGCCTACCACTTAGTAAGTGCTTAATAAATGCTTGTTGACTTGGTTGGTGAAAGAGCCAGAATTAACAATAATGAATTAATAATACCAAGAACTAATTAATGAACTCTTTCAGAGTAAAATAAGCAGATGCAAGAAAACAATATATGCAATGACCACAGCAAGGTAAATGGAAGGAATAACAATCATAAAACAATTGAAAGTGAATTTAATTAGAGATTTAAAAAGAACAAGAATAGCTCTAAAAATGAGATTTGAGAAGAAACCTCTTCCCAGTCTAACAGGATCACAAGATTCAAAGATATTGAATATTACTTATGTTTTTCAGACTTTTTCTAAGGTATTGATCAAATTTCTTGTCTTTGTCTTTTTCCTTTTTCTTAAAAAATATTATTTGTTAAATGAGATGGTTACATGGAAGGGGAAAAGGAGAGGGATGGCAGGAGTTTCCATGGGCTTAACAGACAATTTAAAAACAAAAGATATCAATAAAAATTAATTTTAAAAAATTAATAGACATTTCTATAACACTTCCAAGTTTTCAAAGCACTTTGTGTATGTTATTTCATTTGATCTACACTATAGCCTCATATGTAGTTAAATCAACAAGCCTTTATTAAGTACCTACTGCATTCCTGGTACTGTGCTAAATGCTGTTTTCCAGCTAATATTATCCCAATTTTGCAGATGAGGAAGATGGAACTCTGAGAGGTTCATTAACTTGACCCAGCTTGCCCGGTTTGTAAATAAAAAGGGCAGAAGTCTAAGTTCCTTAAGGACTAGTCCAGACTTTCAACACACTGCTATCCACTAGGTCTTTAGGCTTGAACCTTTATTAGGATTTAAAAAAAATTGTCTTTCCCTTCCTTCCTTCCTACCTCCCTTCCTTTTCTCCTTCCTCCCTTCCTTCCTTCCTTTCTCTTTTTCTTTCTCTTTTTCTCTTTTTCTCCTTTTTTCTTTCTCTTCATTTGGTCTTCTGATGATTAACTTGTCCTTGGCTAATTAAGGAAGCTGGGCTCTTTTATTCCATGGGTTCAAGGAAATGATATGGTGATCAGCTAAACCAAATATAGTAAATGTTAGTGAACAATTTGTGCATTGATCAGCCAGGAAAATCCTAAAAGTTTCTGACTAAGAAAGTTTGCCTTGGAATGGCCCTAGAGGGCCCAAAAAGGGAAATGGTGAAAAGGTTTTTGAAACTTAGAAGAATAGGCCTCTGCAATGGAAAGAGTAATAGACTTGGGAGCCAGGAGGACTGGGTTCGAATTCCAACTCTGACATTTTTAACAGTTCTGTGATCTTAGACATGCTACTCACAACACAAAACCTTTTTTTCTGATACACTCTCTCCTTCACAGAATTGTCGTGAAGAAAATGCTTTGTAAACCTTAAATTGATAGCACTTTATAAACATGAGCTATGAATATACATTATGATTCTTTTTAACTTTGACCAAGATATTAGTCATTGGAAATATGTATCCTATCTGAAGTTTGCTTAAAATCAAATGGTGAAATAAGATAATCCCACTCTGTCCCTAGGTTCCAGCAAATCTGGTCTATAGCCCAGGACAATTCACTTAACCTTTTTGGGCCTCACTTTCCTTATTTCTAAAATAAAAGGAGTTGAACTGTAAGTCTGCATAATGCCGGCCACAGGAAAAGGACTCCTTCCTCCCACCCCCATGCACCCCTTGTGCTACATGTTTCCCTTTAGTGATTTATTTTACCCTTTGAGGTTGTCTAAGGTTTATTTTAAACTGATTTCTTCTGTATGAAAATGAGGGAGATATTTGAGGGATATATACCCTGAACCATCTAGAGGTAGCATTGCTGGAAATGAAAGATGCTACTAAGTCATCATGTTTTCCCACGTCCCAAACAGAATATTGGTGACCCCCGACTCCCATCCATCAAGGAAGGAAGAAAGGAAACAAATAATGTATTAGGCACCTGCTATGTGTTCGGCACTGTGCTAATTGCTTTTCAAATATTTTCTCATTTGATCCTCACAACAACCCAGGGAGGCAGGTGCTATTATGACCATTATTTTGCAGGTAAGGAAATTGGGGCAGGCAGAGGTTAAATTATTTGCCAAAGCTTAGACAGCTAGCAAGTGTCTGAGGTCAGATATTTCTCAAAGGTGTTTCTGTTCTGAGTAATAATGAGGTCAAAGTTCCCCTAGTTAATGAATGAGTAGAACAGTGATTTTCCTTCCAGGTTCACTGTCAATATACACATTGTCAATATCCGCATGTATATGTATGTTTGTATTGTTCAGTTATTTCGGTCATGTCCTACTCTTCGACACCCTATTTGGCAAAAATACTAGAGTGGTTTGTCATTTCCAGCTCATTTTACAGATGAGGAAACTGAGGCAAACAGCGTTAAGTGACTCGCTAAGGTCACACAGCTAGGAAGTATCTGAGGGCAGATTTGAACTCAGGAACATGAGTCTTTCTGACTCCAGGCCCTTTGATCTATCCACTGTACCACCTACCCACCCATATGTATGTATACATATATTTACATGCTGAGAATGCCCTCCTTTCTGGTAGTAGTTTCTCGTCTACACTGTGACCTGGGGTTGCTTGGGAGGTACTTGTTTCAAAGCCTGGGAGCAGAGAGTAGCACTTACAGAGTACGGTATTTAAGATACAGTGTGCATGCCACAATAGCAGCATTTGGGCCTTTTGCTTCAATCATGAGAGGTTATCGAAAAGGACAGAGAAAAGTGCCCTGAGCCAGAGAAATTTCCTTTCCTAATAAAAGTCAGCTCCAGTTGGCAGTCACTAAAGCCTTTAGAGAAGCATTGCTTAGCCAGCCAGCTTTGACCTCAGGTGAAAATTAGTCTATCTTTTCTTATTCCTTTGGAAAACAAACAAACAAACAAAGAAACAAACAACTTTCCTTTTTCTTTCTGGCCATTGTGTTTACAATGAGATGCTTTCCAGAACAAGAGGAAATCTTCAGGAGGGATGAGGCAGAACAGAGTCATTAAATACATTTTAATTGGTTTATTTACTCATAATCATATCAATGGCTCAGTACTGTTCTCCATTCTGCAATTATGAGAACCTTCTACTTGAATGTAATTCTGCAGAAGAATCATTGTAGGCATGATTTTTTTTGCTTCCAAATAAACCTCAGGGTGTCAGTGTTACAAGGCACCTCAGTGGCCAGACACTTTTCTAGGTTCTGAGAACACAGAGATAAAAATTAAATAATCCCTTTGCTTGAGGAGTTTACATTCTATTGGTGGAGACGACATATATGTATACAAGTACATACAGAATAAATATGTCCTGAACAAATACAAAGTAAATAAAAACTAACAAAATCCAAAATGGTTAGGGAGTGAATTGGAGTTGGGGAAATTAAGGAAGTATAGAAAGCAGGGCTTGAGCTGTCTTGAAGGGATTCTATGAGGCAGAGGTGAGGAGGCGGTGCATTCTAGACATTGGGAAAAGTCAGGACAAATGAATGGTGACCAGAGATGGAGGGATTTGTGTGAGAAACAGTAGAAAGGCCAGTGTAGCTGGATAGCAGAATACAAGGAGAGGAATCTATAATGAATTTGGAAAGATAGGCTGCAAAGGACTTTATTATTTACAATTTTTTTATTAAACATTTCATTACTTTTTTTTCCAAGACAATAAGGGTTAAGTGACTTGTTTAAGTGACACAGCAGTAAGTGTCAAGTATCTGAGGCTAGATTTGAACTCAGGTCCTCCTGACTTCAGGGCCAGTGCTCTATCCCCTGCACCACCTAGTTGCTCCTTGCAAAGGACCTTAGAAGCTAAACAATTTACATTTAATCCTTCATTCAAGAGAGAGCCATTGTAGTTTATTATGTTTCAGCATCTGGCAGAGTCGGCATCTCTCTAGGCATCTAGAAAGCAAGTTATAAACCTATGGGGTCTGCTTACATTATGCCCCAGGTGCCACCTGGGATGGCCACAATGTACACATATAGGGTCCACGAATATCATGTCTAGAGTTTATCTAAGCTATTGTCAGAGTCTCCCATACTAATCTTATATAGAAAAGGTGGAGAGTTGTGGTCTACTTGATAATAAAATTAGGTGGATTCAGATCTAGTTGAACAGTGTAAATCCAAAACAAAAAAAATCAGTCAATGCCAACTTATAGGGAGCATTCTAGGAATCTGTGCTTAGACCAGTGCTAGTTAACACTTTAAAAAAAAATCAGTGACTTGGTTCAAGTTTTAGTCTTAAATATATCCTCAGCATTTGTAAAGGACATATCAGGAAAAAGGCAAGGGGGCAAGGGGGTCTAAGATTCAGACTATTAAGGTAGATTATGGGCTCATTTCTATGGAACAGAGTGAGTAGTTTTTATCTGGGAACTCAAGCTCAGGTCTCACATTGGGGTATTATGACTTTGGTTTATTCTTCCATGAAGCCTTCCTAGAGTACATAGTATATCACACATTGATCTTTTTCTTCTCTGAACTTACAACAGTACTTAACTGATCATACCCCACAATTTAGCATTTAATTGTATACTGCCTTCTAATATTACCTAATTATTTATGTCCATTCATCTTATTTCCCTAATTAGATTTTAAATTTCTCCAAAGCTCAGAATACCGTTTTATAATTCTCTTCCATCCTGCCTAAGACCTAGAGCAAAGTAGGCACAAAAGTACATGTTGATTGGCTATTTGCTAAAGTCATTTGTGAACTCAGGGATCTCTGACTATTTGGTGAAGAGGAGTTATTTTTTTCATTCTAAAGTCTTGGAATTTAGCAATGGAAATGGCTGGGGCAGGGGAGACTGAGAGTGAAGTCTCTGAAAGCTGAGAGTGAGTCCTGTACTGGCAATGAATGGAGAGGAGATTCCTTCTTTTTTGAGAATCCCAGCAAATCCCAGAGAAGGAGATGTAAGATGTAGCTAAATTAGAAACCTTCGGGGTGAAACTTTGAAATCTAGTAAATTGGTTGGAGATCTCTGCCCTGATTCCACTTATGATTACTCAGACAGCCACAGTATCCATTGTTACATAGTCAGGAGAATGTAATTTTTCACCCAATGTAGTTGAGTGGTATGAAAAGAATTGAGTTATAGTCTAACAATTGAAAATATACTCTCAGTTGTATTAATTTTAGGTACAGTAGAGAGAATACTCTTATTTCTGAATACTGGGTATAAGTGGAACAGCTTTTGGCAGCTGTGAATGATGTGGGTTCTAATTCCCTAGCTGAGTGCCAGATGATGCTATTGCAGTCCTTGGCTAGCTTTATGATAAAGCACGCGGATAACTGCCAGACAAGCACCTAAGGAAAACATATACAGATACAGACTTACGTAACATTAAAATCAAACAAACAAAATGAAAAACCACACTGGAGAAGTAGAAACTCATCTGGGACTTGTCAGGACAGAAAAATCTTGTAATGTTAGTCCTGTTCTATCATGCTGGTAGGTGACAGAAATAGGATGAGGAGTGGAAAGGCTGGAACAACTTATAGGAAGTTTTGATTTGAATCAAGGAAAGTGACTTCAAAAAAATTATTTTGGCACAGTTAGAAAGAAATGGATTCAGATTTCCCTGAGAGTTACTGCGGAATTTTTAATTTTTATGCAATGTTTCTCTTTCTTTGTTTCTTTTTCTCTTTTGTCCTTCCCAACCTCTCTTCCTTTCTGCCCTTCCTTTCTTTTTTCTTCTTCCTTACTTCCTTCCTTTCTCTGTTTCTTTCACACAGAGGAAAAAAGGCAAGAGGATAGAGGACTAAGAATCAGAAAGCTAAGAAACCTTACATTCCTGAGTTCTACTGATAAGAAATGCATATACCAGTGAATGGTCTATTTTCTAAATATTACCAGAATACAGTGGAATCATGAAGGAAATGTATTGTTTATTTCCATTCATATATGCAGGAGACAATAAGAAGCAGCCCTTGTGATCTTTTTTTTTTTTAATCGTAAAAGTTTTTGGTAAGGAGACAAAGTAGAGCTGAGGGCTTGGAAATTGTAGGTGCTGATGTGGGGGCCAATAACTATCCTTAAAGGGTCCAGAGAAGGGCAGTGAAATGAATTGAGGGACAGTCTTCCCCTTTTCTCTCTGTCCTAAATTGATGCCTGAAATTCCACCATAAACAATGCATCCCTCAGGGTTAAGTGGTCCCTCCCAAGTGACTTTTGAAATGCAAACAGTACCAGGAAGGGTAAAAAATTCCTAGAGTTTTAGAATGGGTGGGGAACTCTGAGCTTAGTATAGTGCTGTGGCTTAATGTGAATGCATTTTTTTAACTGCTTTCCTCCCTACACTACAGGAACAAAGTAAAATAAGAGTATTTGGCACGTAGAATGAAAAGTAGTTTAGTCAAGGTGATGAGAGAAGTGAGGCGAATGTTGAAAAACTTCATCCCACCCCGACCCTCCACATACATAGAGACAGCAAAAAAGAGTTGGAATATTGAAAAGATATCAACAATAATAAACTCCATGGTCATGGAGCTCTGTTTAAGGAAAAGACCAACCAACTGCCTATACCCCTATAACTTGAGTAAGTGGGCTGGGGAGATGGCAGAAAGCGCAGAAAGCACGTGATCAGAAAAAGGGAGAAGCGCAGAGAGAAGGGTGGAGTCAGAGGTGGCGTGGAAATAGAGTTCTGGTGTTCTGGTTCTGCCCCCATATGTAAATCGACGGTAATACAGCCAAAGCGCTTAGCAAAAATAAAGTTCATTTTTGACACTTTGGGATCTTAGGTTTAGGGCTGGAAGGGACCTATGAGGTCATTCAGTCTTCATTTTTCACTGACAAGGAAATGGAAATAGAAAAAGTGACTTTTCCAAAGTCACTCAGGTAGTAAGCAGAACATCCTGGACTACAGATGTAGGGTTCTTTCCACTCACATCACACTAAATTCCGTCAGTCTAAGGGGTTGTTTGTATTTAGAACGACCCTACCTTTCACCCACACGCTGAGGGTGAGTGGGGCTATGCTTTGGTGTAGGTGGGGCAGTGGACCCTCAATGAAACGTTTAAACAAAGATATTAAAGCTTATTTATTCTAGAAAAGGTAGGGGATAACGGGTAGACAATGTAATAGCCTTTAAATTACGGAGGAAACATTTCTTCTTTGGAAAGAAAGCTTTTCATTCCATGCTATTATTTCTGAACTAGCTTCTGCTCTCCAATCTCTTTGTCCCCTTCCCCCGCCTTCTCCCACCCTGAACATATCCAGAGATGCTTACTCTTTCCCAGCATCCCCTCCACCGACTAACATTTATTAAGCACCTACTATGAGCTGTGCTAAGCGCTGGATAGGGGGAAAATAGGTGTTGTCTCCGCCTCCTCCCCCAATAAATTCAAGTGGGGCAAAATGAAGCTAGCAGTATTTAGGCTAGAAAGGATGAAAAAGTTAATAGTTGCCTGGGGACCATATAACCACTGTACTACCCCTGTCTAGAAACTTTTTCTCATGATATTAAGGACGTAATTAAATTCTTCTCTGGGTGACCCCCCCGCCCCCACCTCCGTAGTGGGGAGGATAACTTTCGTTTCTCCCTTGACACTCCCTCTTCCCAAACCTTTTCTAGGGGGAGTGGTTACGGTGTGAATGTGGAGGGGGTTCCCCAAAGGTTCTAGGGCTGAGGGGTGCAACCTTGAGGGCTGGGGCCTCGGAGGTTCAAACCTTCTTCTGGCCTCGCCCCCTACTTCCTTTCTGATTGGCCTTTCCCAGGCTTTGGGGGCCGGGCTTTGGACGGGGCGGGCGGGACTCCAGTGCCCCCTCCCCCTTCAGACCTGGCCGTGCCGGGTAGTCTCACCGCAGACGCTCTTGGGTCTGGGGGTGTGCCCTGGGCTGGAGGGCTAAATTGCGAGAGGCAGGCGGTCTTCCGCGGTGGGGGAAATTGGAAACTGCGAGAGCCCGAAGGGTTGGAGGGAGAGCCAGAGGTCCGGCGGCGGCAGCAGCAGCAGAGCCCCACGAGTAGCCTCCGCCGCAGCGGCGGCAGCAGCAGCGGCAACAAGTGCGTGGCGTGCCAGCCGCCCAGCCGGAGCCCGAGCCGGCTGCCCGCCCCAGCGAGGAGGAGCCTGGGCCGCCGCTGACGCCCACACCGTCCTCGCTCCGGCCCGGCCCAGACCACGCGCCGTGGGGAGCCCGGCTGGGATGGAGCCCGCAGCTGTGTGGTCTCGCAGGAGACGGCCCCGGGAAGCAGCCCGGGGCTGAGCCAAGGGCCGGCCGGCCCGCCCGCCCGGGGACCCGGAGGAGGAGGAGGAGGAGGGTGGATGCGGCTCCGATCACCACCGTCCCCCACCCTCCCCGCCCGGTGTGAGCAGGCACTGCTCCCGGACAAGGTAAGTGGACCTGGGGCACCGACGTCCCCCTCCCCATCTTTCTCTCTCCCAACGGGGGTCCACTGTGGCCCCACTCTCGGGCTGCGTCTCCTTCCCCTTTAGACTGTTTCTGCCACTTCCTCCCGTGACCTTTCTCCTCCAGCAGCCCACGCACTCGCTGTGCGGCTTTTACCTTGCGTGTTTCTTGTCTCTGCACCTGGGCTTCAATCTATCTATCCCCCCTCCACGACCCCCTTATAAGTTTGTTGGTGAGTGTGGTTTCTTACAGCATTATTTCTCCTCTTCTCTACTCGTCTGCCCCCCGCCTTCCCAAACTGCAGTGTTCCTTTCCGAACCCCCAAAGCCGGGTCAACAGAGAAGAGGAGAAATTGAACTGACTTTTGCAAATTCTCCCTCCTCACCCCCCCATCCCTCCTCCTTCTCCCTGTCAACACGATGGGCCCCAGCCCTCTGGCTGCTCCGTCTAATTCGGCCTTTCTCTTTCCTTTGGCTCTTTCTGGGCCTAGTGCCCTAACTTTAATGAGGGAAAGCGGGGAAACGCCCGAGTCCGAGGACCATTTAAGGCTGCGGGTGGGTTGGGTTCAGTCTGAAGCATTTAGTGAGGGTGCTGTCTTGGAGAGGCTTGTTTTTAAGCTCCTCCCCCATTGCCCCTCTTCTTCCCCTCTTCTCCCCCCATTGCCACATTGCCCTCTTTCCCTCCCCACCATTGCCAAATTGCCGTCTTTATCTCCTCGCCCCCATTGTCACATTGCCCCGTTTCCGTCCTCTTCCTTCATCAGCACATTGCCATCTTTTTCTTCTTTCCTCTCGTTGCCTCTTTCCCTCCCCCCATTGCTCTTCTTTTCCTCCTCTCCCTCCCCCATTGCCCCTCATTCCCTCCTCTCCCCCGTTGCTCCTCACTTCCTCCATCGTCGCTTGCCTCTCCTCACCTTGATTCCTTCCTCTCAATTGCCCCTCATTCCCTCTCCTCACCTTGACTCCTTCACATCAAGACGCTGACCACCAGCATTGCTGCCCACCAGCATTGCTGCCTACCAGCATTGCTGCCCCCACCCCATTCCCTCTCAGCTCCAACATATTTCCCCCTTCTGCATGCTGCACAATATTCTGTTTTATGCTGGGGAAAATCAACTGGCTTATTAGCTAAAGAATGGCAGCAGCTTTCCTCCCTACCCCCCATCTTCTGGCCCCTAAAGGTTTGGTTCCATTAAACTTATTTGAAAGAACCCTTCAGTTTGACCTCTAGAAAAATATTCCATGCTGCTGAAGTTGAATCATTAACTAGGCTGTTAGCTTGAGTGATGGGAATTGAGATCCCACTTGGGTTACTGTAGAGACTGTTATTAGGGCCAAGCATTTAAAACAGTCAATCTCTAACAAACAGAAAAAACCGGAATGGTGAAATATGTCATAGCGATCGTGTTTGTTGTTAGCCCTGAGAATGGGGAATCAAAATGTCTTAAGACACTCTTAGCAGGACGGGACACGTTATTTTAGCGCTGAAGCAGAAAAAGATATATCAATACCTTTTAGAGACTTCGAGAAATAAAATACCAGTTCATGTTTTATAACCCTTCACTTTCATACTATGACGTTTTTATGTGGTGTTTGAGTTTTGAAAACTGTAAGGCTCAGTTACAAGAGCTACCCTAGGTTTTTAATTTGATTTGGGGTAGATTTATGATTATTGTTTTGGAAGTAGTGTGAGGGATGATAAAATGGGGATTTATTTTTTTATTAGTAGTCAGAGTACCTGGGTGTGAATCCTGCTTTTTTACTAGCTGAAAGACATTTTAGGCACCATTGAACCTAGACAGGCCTTCCTCAGCTGTAAATTGAAGGTGGTAGACTAGATCTCTAAGGTTCCTCCTACTGGCTCTCCCCCACAACTTTCAAGATGACTGTTTTGGACTATTATTTTCTCTTTCTCCTCCCTTTTTTTGTCGTGACCTTAAATTTTCAATCATAAATCCAGTTTGTTAACTCAGACGTATGTTTATTGTAACAGTATTAAAAAAACAGCCTGGTTTGTATCTCAGAAAGTAATGGCTCTGGTAATGAAGTAAATGATGGGTTTATTGTTGAATCTGGAGAAGAGATAGGAATTAAGCACCTATGATCTTGTGAACCTTCTATACTCCCATGCTAATAATCAGGGTTGTAATCTTACAGTGACCCTTAGGGAAAGGAAGGTAGTTACTAGCCTAGCTCACAACAATGTTCCTTTGAAATGGGGATTACCTGTGAAACTATTAAGTGTATTTAATCTAGGTTCTCAGGCAAAATTTATTTAAATTATGAAATTGCATTAGCAATTGCTAACAAATTTTTAGTCTTATTTTTCTTTTCTATTTTTTTAAACTTATTTCTTTTGAAATCCAGGTTTTTCATTTTGCAACATTGTTGGTCTGTTTTCTTCTACTTTTCCTTAGTAACTGGATTTGATTTTTTTGTACTGAAGGTTTTTGAAAGCTTTCCTTTTTTTAGATGAAAGAAATAGTCCTACTCTGGCATCTTTGGTAGAGATTCAAATGTTCACCTTTCCACAGTTGACATTTAACAGAGAATTAGAACACTATCAAATATCCAGTATCAAAACCCAGTAAAACTACAAGAGTCATTTTAGATTTGTAATTTTAAGCCCCACCCTGTGTCATACACGAAATTCTTGTTATTTTAAATTATTTTCTTTTTGTCAGTTTTAAGATGCAGGATTTGATAGAGCCTGGTGCAATGAAATGAGTGCTGGATTTGGAATGAGAGGACCTGGATTAAAATTCTACCTTTCTCACTATCCTTGAGACCTTGGGCAAGTCACTTTAATTTCCCTCTATTCCTTATCTATAAAATGTAGAGACTAGAGAACAGGAAGGATCTCTGCAGGTACAGACTAAGCAAGATAACAGAAGTTTCTGGAATCCCTAGGCTCAAAGGAGCCAGTGAATATTCTGAGATCCCCAAATCTTGGGAGAGGCTATAAGCATGAACCGACCACATGGTAGAAGTTTTATTGTATATTTTAATTGCCTTGATTAATTCAGCACCCAGAATAAAATACTGTATATATACATATATGTATATATTTTAAGGGGTATTTCCTAGCTCTTTGATGCCTAGATATTATACTCTAAGATACCTTGGGAAACATTTAAGGCAATGCATTTTGTTGCCAAAGTTGTTTGACAATCAAGTCTTCGGAGGCCTGGATTGTAGTTATATATTTTTTCAGTTATTTCCGTGTAAAGAAGCATTCCCCATGTTTACTTCCTTTAGTTTGTCTACATTCTGTCTTTTAACTTTTATTTGTTCATATTTTTTACAAATTTGATAGGGTACGTTTGGCAAAGATAGATTGTGGCTAAAGTACGACAAAATCTTTCTTTAGGAGGCCAGTAAGCATAATGGAGAGGGCTGGCCTTGAAGTCAGAAAGACTTGATTGAAGCCAAGCTCTTCTTCAGACTCAAACTCGCCCTATCATCTTGTCAAATCACTTAATCACTCTGACTCCCCAGGCAACTTTACAAGATGGTAGATTACTGAAGAATGGCCTTATGGAAGGAGTTCCTTGAATTGATGAAATCCCAGGTCCAAACAAACAAACAAATATACTTTTGTTAAGATAGTCTGAATTTCCATTTAATTTCTTTCCATTTTTCCAAATAGGTATTATTTTGTTGGGTTACTTCTGATCACTGAACAGGTTACATAAGAGTAGCAGACCAGAAAAATATTTTTTAACCATGGGCCTTTGCATTATACTTTGTTTATTCAGACTCTTAAGTGGTTCTGAACAGAGATATTCTGTATATTGTATGAACTTTTTCAATTAGCATAAAGTCAGAAGAAAAGGAGTGAAGTCTATATTTCTCATCCTTAGGTTAATTTGAAATGTAGCTTTCTTTGTCTTTTGTAATACTACTGTACTTTATTTTTAAAAAAGAAGGATTCAGGAATTGAACAATTTGGAAATGTTGTGCCAGAGGCACTACTCCAAGGCTTTGAATCAGTAACATTTCTTTCTGACCCTGAAATATCTCCTCCAGCCAGTTTCCATTTGCCCTATGGATATAATATTACATAATACTTAGCTTCTTGAGAAGACTTTACCGAAGCTTGTTAGGGAATATAATTTGTAAAAACAATTTTAAACTTTTAAGTGCCAGTACTTTATGAGGTTGTTTTGTCTGCACTTGTGATTTTACTTGTGTTGGGAATTCAGTGAGGAAAAATCTTATAACCAATGCAGAACATTAGTTTGGGGGCACAGGATTTGGAGTCAAAAGACCTGAGTTCAAATACTGCCTCAGACACTTACTAGCTGTGTGACCTAAGGCAAGTCAGTTAATGTCTGTGCCTGTTCCCTTATTCATTTGTAAAGGATTTTGTTTACCTTAAAGCCCTATATAAATGCTGGCTATTATTAGCTATTAGGGCAGCTAGGTGGCAAAGAAGAATTGAGTGTGCCTGGAGTCCAGCAGACCTGAGTTCACATATGGCCTCAGACACTAGCTCTGTGAGCCTGGGCAGGTCACTTTAACCCTATTTGCCTCAGTCTCCTCATCTGTAAAATGACCTGGAGAAGGAAATGGCAAACCAGTCTAGTATCTTTACCAAGAAAACCCCAAAAGGGGTAGTGAAGAGTCAGATACAGCTGAAAATGACTCAACAACAACAATTATTAACCATTATCTGAAAGAGTTGCTTGGGGCATTGAGAAGTTAAATGACATCAGTAGCTTTATTGTAGGGGTACATTTGGGTGTGAAATATTCCAATATCCTGTTTTTGTGCTGGAGTCGACTAATTGCTATAATCTACATATAATAAAATTTCTTTCAGATAACCTTAAAAGCAGATTGTTTTACCTGATATATAAAAGTAATTATAGGGAATCTCTCTTTACCTAGGTATCCTTCAAAACAATTGCATGATGTTGTATGTCTGTAACATTAATAACGTGAAACTGGATAGGGCCAGGGACTGTATGATACAATATGACTAAAAAGCGATAATAACATGAAACTGAATAAGGGGGTAATATTTGAAACCATCATTTCTTTTCTTGACTGCCATGAAGTGCATAAAAATGGATACAGTTGAGTACAAAATAGAACATATACCCAAGCAGTTGTTGAATCCAGTCTTTCTTTGGTGGGATAACTATTGTTAGGTTCTTAGCAAACATGTTTCTATAAATTGTAGGATGGCTGAATACTAGTCTCTTGAGAAGCAATTACTATTAGAATTGGTGTACATAGATGTGTGCTTTGAAAAGTAGTAACGAATTGATGAAATAATTTCATCAGCACATACTTGATGACAAATTCACTAATTTTAAGAATTAGAGTAGGAAGACATTAAGGGTATGATTATTAGAAATTAGAAAGTGCTTCTGTTGACTGTTTTTCTCTTTGCCTGAGCTCCTGTTCTTACATGACACATAGATGCACCTACACTGAGTTTTAAAAATTTCCACCCCACACATCACAATTTCATCTTGCTTTTATTATACTACTGACAGCTCTAGGAAGTTTGAAGCTACGTTAAAAAAAAATAGATTGTCTTTGTTGATACATTTGCGAAGTTCATTTTCTTGGAAATATTTTGCATGAATTCAGCTTTGTTTATGGGGAAATAATGACACAGAAAACTATTTTGTTCCAGGAATATTGTAACTCAAATTTTTTCTTGCAACATTTTGCCTATAACAGATTTTTTGATAAGATGACTTCTCATTTGAATTATGTGTTAATATTTGAAGTAGTATTTCTATTTGTACAAGGGTTTGAATCATCACTATTGCTATAGTAGCTCCAGCGCTGTTTGACCACGAGGTAAACCAAGAATTTTTTTTTTTAGACTGTTTGCTACTTGTGCTTCAAGAATCTATGATTGTCTCTGTTTGGGTATTCTGTCTGTCAAACTTTAACTTAACCCTAAACTTTAGTCTAACCCTTAACCCACAGTCTCATCACTTGGGGACCAGACTTCTGGTGATGAGCTTCTCCCAACTTAACTAGGATTATGCTTGCTTAGCATATGTGAAGTTTGTAGTCAGGCTTGATAGAGCCTTCAATAACTTGTGCTTCTCTGATGTGCTCCTCAGTTATCTAGGGCCACCTGCATGTTACAGTGAGGCACTAGAATAGGACTTAGGTGAAGAATTTCTCTATAGTATTAATAAAATAATGGCAGCTTTTCATTTCTCCAAAAGCTAACTCATCTACTTTCTATCTAGATTTTATTATCCTAATACCAATTAGGGTAGCTAGAGGTTTATTAAATAAAGGTATTATAGTATTTGTGTACTTAAAAATTCAATCAATCTAGCAAGTATGTATTAATCAACTTCTATGTGCCAGGCACACAAAAATGAGGCTCTTACATCAAAAAGCTTATCAGTTATGAATAGGCAGTTTTCAGAAAAAGAAATCAAAGCTATCTATAGTCATATGAAAAAATACTCTAAATCACTATTGATCAGAGAAATGCAAATTAAAACTACTCTGAGATGCCACCTCATACCCATCAGAGTGACTAATATGACAAAAAAGGAAGATATTGGATGTTGGAGGGGATGTGCGAAAACTGGGACACTAATGCACTGCTGGTGGAGTTGTGAACTGATCCAGCCATTTTGAAGAGTAATGTGAAACTATGCCCAAAGGGTTATATAACTATGCATACTCTTTGATCCAGCAGGACCCCTGCTAGAACTATATCACAAAGATATCCAAAAAAGGGAAAAGGGCCTATTTGTACAAAAATATTTATAGCAGCTCTTTTTGTGGTGGCTAACAGTTGGAAATCAAAGGGATGCCCATCAATTGGGAAATAAACAAGCTGTGGTATATGATTGTAATGGAATATTATTGTGCTATAAGAAATTACAAGCAGGATTTCAGAAAAACCTGGGTAGACCTACGTGAATTGATATGTAGTGAACAGAACCAGGAAAACATTGTACACAGTAACAGCAGTATTGTTTGAAGAACTGTGAATGACTTAGCTATTCTCAACAATACAATGATCCAAGACATTTCCAAAGGACTAATGATGAAGCATACTATCTGCCTCCAGAGAAAACTAATATTGATTGAATACAGATTGAAGCATGGTATTTTTCACTTTCTTTCTCTTATTTTTTTCTGTTGTTCAAGTCTTCTAGTATAAAATGACTAATATGGAAGTATTTTACATAATTACAGATGTATAACCTATATCTGATTGTTTATCATCTCAGGGATGGGGAAAGGGAAGGAGGGAGGGAGGGATAGAATTTGGAACTCAAATAAACTTAAATAAATATGTTATTATATTATTGTTATATAATTATTATTATAAATATATTAAATAAATATGGACTTAAATTAAAATGTTAGAAAAAAAGCTTATCGGGGGAAACAAGAAGCAAACATGCAAAACAAATATGAGCCAGGCTTTGGGGGTAAGATGGAAAAGAGCTCCCTTAGGCATGAGAAAAGGCATGTAAGAGAGATGGCAGTTAAACTGAGCTTTGAATGAAATGAAGTGGAGGTTAGGAGGACAGTCTGTGTAGAGAGACTTGTTTATTCCATAGGAGATGGAATGTAGTATGAGAGGTTAGTTTGGCTAGAACCTAGTATAAGGGGGAATAATATGAAATATGTGGAGGGGTAGGCTAGAGTACAATTGTGAAGGGATTTTAATGCAAAAACAATTCTGGGGTAGTAGGGAGCTGTTGTAACTTCTTGAACAGGTGAATGATCTGATCAGATCATGCTTTAGGAATATCACTCTGTGGAGTGTGGATTGGAAAAAGGAAAAGTTGTAATTGGGGAAATCAGATAGGAGTCTTGGAATAGTCCAAAGGAGTGGTTATGGGGATCTGAACTGTGTTGGTAGCCTTGGAGTGGAGGGAAGGGTGTGGGTACAAGAGGTATGGAGGTAGAATCAACAAAAATCTGCAACTGGTTGGTTGTGAGAGGTGAGAGAGTAAGGCATTGAGGATAATTTGGAACCTGGGTGACCAGGAAAATGGTGGTAACTTTGACAGAAATAGGGATTTGGGGGGAAGGGAATGAGTTTTGTTTTGGACATGTTGAGGTAGAGGTGTCTATGGGGAGGGATATCCAGTAGGAAATATCAAATAGGCAGTTGGTGACTTGGGACTCCAGCTCAGGTAAGAGATTTAAGGTCTGAATATGTAGATCTGGGAGTCATCTACATAGAGATGAAAATTGAACTCATGGGAGATGTGATGAGATCACTGAGAGAATATATAGAAATAGAAGAGGGGAGGGCCCAACGCCAGAGCTTTGGAGGACATCCATAGTTAGAGTTAGCAGGGGATAGATGATAATTCAGAGAAGGAGCCAAATAAGTAGATAGGAGTAAGAAGAGAACCAGGAGAGCCTAGTATCAGAAAGCCCCAGGAAGGATAGAGTACCTAGGAAAAGGGGATAGTGGAGCACCATTCAGAAGGGTGAGGACCAAGAAAAGAGACCATCAGATTTAGCAGTTAAGAGCTCATTAGTAACTTTGGATAGGGCTTTTAGGTGAGTGATGAGATCAGAATCCAGATTATAAAGGGAGAGAAGACAATGAGTGTGGATTCCCCACTCCTTCCCTCCTGTCCCCTTGCCACCCTAACTTTGACTATTGATTTAGTATCCAGCCTGCAGACCTTTAAGATAAGTCAAATGGATCATCCCCGTTCTAATTCTTCTGACAAAATTCTGTATTAACTGTAGCCTAAAAGTGATAATCCTGACATGGTGGAATTATTTTTACATGTAAATAAAATATACATTCTATGGTGCTTAACTGTTTGGTCTCTCTCTTAACAGTGTTATAAGTATATCACCTAGTATCCTGACAAGTGAATATAGAGAAACTTTGATTTTTGAAAGATCAGTGTAGTGTTCCTAAGAACATTATTATTTTGTTCTTTTAAAAACAACTTGTCAAGAAAGAATAGAAGAAAGAACAGTAGCTAAAGACATCTGTATTTGCAGGAGGAACTTGAAAGGGCTTTAGAAATGATGTAGTTGAATCTTTTCATTTATACACCTGAAGCCCATCCTCAGACCAACTAATTTCAGATTCACATAGGTAATAGGTAGCAGTGCCAGGATTCCAATCAAGGTCTCTGCTTCCAAATCTAGCCTTTCTAGTCTTAAGCCTAGTTTTGTTACTAACCTGTTATGTCACTGAACCTCCTTATTGTTCACTTAACCTCCTGGACCTCAGTTTCCTCATTTATAAAATAAGTGGGTTGGATGAAATAAACTTTCAGGTACCTCTCAGGTTTGAAATTTTGTCAGTGTCCTAGGAGGAGGATTGTTGATAAGCACTGAGTGAAAGGGACTAAGTGTTCTTTCCACACATATAGTTCACTACAGCAGACAAATTGTGGAACATCCAAAGGTGATACTGTTTTGTGAAAAGGGGAATTCAGAAGCCAGTATCTGAAATGCCCTGAAATGGATGCATGCAGAAGTCAAGTCAATAAGTGTTTATTAAACACCTACTATCTGCCAATCTCTGTACTAAACTCTGGGGATACAATGAAAGGAAAAACCCAGTCCTTACCCTTGGGGGGGGTGTCAACATGCAGACAACTATGTATAAACAACATATAGAAAGTATAAATTGGAAAAAAAAATCTTACTTAGAAGGAACTGGCATTAAAAGGAATTATTGGAAAAGGCTTTTTGCAGAATGTGGGATTTTAAGTGGGACCAGGGAAGCCAGGAGACAGATGAGTAGGGGAGAGCATTCCAGGCATGGAGGACAATAGGTGAAAATGCATTTATTCCAGAGATGGAGTATTGTTACATGTGAGGAACAGCAGGGAGGCCAAATATAGTGTCCCAGTATCTCAGTCTGTGGAGGGCAGCGAAAGAAGGTGTAAGAAGACTGGAGAGGTTCTGTAACATAGCAACTCATCTGTTCTGTATGCTCTGTACTGAGGCCTTGACAAAGCTGATACTGTAGCTACAGCTTTTGCCAAATCCTGGTTAAGATAGACTGTAACAGTGACAGAATTCAAGTGCTTTAAATTGTGGAGGAGGAGGATTGGAGAGAGCCCTAGCTATGTTGTCTCTCCAAGCCTGGTTTTGAACATCCTGATGTCAGCTTTCTGGAACTCTGGCTGGGCTGAAGCCTCTGTCTATTTTTTTGGCTGTGCTCTGTAGCACTCTGTATTTCTTCCTTTTCTTGTTTCTGTCTTTCTTCCTTTACTAGCACCTCTCACCCAAGTCAGTCGCCCGGTTCTTACCTTTTTTATTGTAACTCAAGAGTTTTTTCTCTCAGCATGTGCTTCGTTTTTATAAGTCGTGGGTTTTTTTCCCCTCGTGTCCATAGGTAGTTGATAATTCTGTCCCTTTTCACTCTTGCACTAAGACTTTTGATAGGCTAAGTTACTGGGGTTCCTTTAATGGAAGGGACTAGTTCATCACTAATAATTACAGTTATATATTCTTCAGCACTTTAATTTTCAGTGTGACTGAGAACAATCTCTAGGATTGTTCAATTTTCAGTAGTGCTTTTAAAGACTATCAGTAATTTGAAACCTTTTAGCATACAATAAACTGGAAATTTTCAAAGCAGTTTGATTTACTAAAATTAAAAAAAGTGAAATATCAATAGGATCAACATAAATATTACTATTTTTAAGTACTGGTTTTCATATTCTTTTTTTTCTACATTATTTACTGTTATGTGAATTGACTGATTTATATAATCCTGAGGCATAGAATGTATTTATTGATGTTTTTTTGGTTTTGTATTACCTTCATTTCCAAATATATCCCTTTCCTTTCTTTTTCCCAGAGAACCATCCCTTGGAACAAAGAAGAAAAAATAAAAAAAGCAGTTTAAAATTAACCAACATATCAAGTGAGTCTGACAGGGGATGCACAGTCTTACCAGTTTCTCCTTCAAAGGGGTGGCACTGTATCTTCTTCCTGTCATACTTGGTCATTATATAGACAGTGTTTGGTTTGGTTTTATTGTTTATTGTTCTTTCCATTTGCATTGTCCTGGTTGTTGTGTATTTTGTTTTTATTTTGTTTACTTCACTTTCTATCAAGTTTTATGTTTTCCCATGCTTTTTATTATTCTCTGTAACTTTATTTCATTCAAATACCACGTTACATTACATGACAGTAATTACATTTGTAATTTTTCATTACATTTGCATAACACAATTTGTTTAGCTATTCCCCAATTGATGGGGCATATGTTTTGTGTTTAGTTCTTTGCCCCAACAAGAAATTCTGCTATGAATATTTTGGTGTGTATCCCACTTTTTTTGTGTCTTTGATCTCCTTGGAGTACATGCCTATATCAGTGTGATTTTTGGGGGGTTAAAGGGGATGGACTTTTATTCACTTTGCTGTTGTATGATTCTAAATGGCATGTTATATTTTAAAAAAAGATTTTGTACTAGGCAACTTCCTGATAACCTCTGGCTATATTGACGTGACTTCTTGGTCAGCCAAATGCATATTAAGGAGAATTACTTTGCCCTAACACAGAAAAAATATGCAACAAGGATTCGGTGAGTGACACAGCATCAGCTTTGGTAGGGTTGGCCTACTTCTCCTTATAAAAACATGTCTGGTCTGTAGCTCAATGACATGCTTGGTCTCAGGCACCTACAAAGTTTTAGAAGCCAGGATTCCACCTGGTGGGACTTTTTTTATACCCTTAAGTGACCAGGAAGAGGGGCCAGTTAATTGAGTCCCAGACTGATTTGTCTTCTTTTAGGAAAAACTAGTCCTTATGACTGGAGAGAAGAGTGGGCCTAACAAGTTGTGGGGAAAGTGAAACTCCTTTTGTTAACCAATATTTCATTTCATTCTTCCATTGAACCTGAACTAATATTGTCATGAGTCAGGCCTGCCCTTAACAGCTACCTAATGGGATTTAATTCTTTTGGAACACCTAGTATGTGCTAGATGGGACAGAAAGTTAGGTGAAGCGCAATCCTTCGTGCTTCAGGAGATTGCCATCTGGCAAGAGTGACTGCAGTGGAAGACCACAAAATAAGAAAACTGATACACAGTTGTTGAGCTTCTTTGTTATTTTCTGGATTTGGATGTTTTTAGCTACAATTCTGTGATATACTAGGACACACGTATTCTGAACTACAAAACAGAAAATAAGGGGATTTATTGCTATTGGTGAAATTTAAAAAGATACATTTAGCTTCTCTCAGTGTTTCATTTTGAATATTATTAAAATAACTTTGAAATTTTAAACTCAATATCACGTGATTTCTGTACCTATCATAAAATCAAGCAGTAGGAACTTATTAATTTTTATTTTATTCAGTTCCAACAAATATTTATTTAGTGCCTACCAAATTCCAAGCCCTGAGGAGGTAAACGACAAAAATGAAACAAGCCATTCCTACTCTCAAAGAGGTTACTGATGCTTAATTTTTTTTAAAGAGAAATATCAATATCAATTTTGATTTTCCCACTTGTGAATACTCAAATTTTCTTAATTTTTGAAATTTTTTACCAGTTTTACAGTTAGATAAATTTAGAACTGGTTGAATAACTAGATCCAAAGAGTAGTCATTACTGGTTTGCTAACCACTTGGAGAAAAGTCTTAAGTGGAGTACTTCTTGGTCCTGTTCTAGACTACATTTCTATCAGTGGCCAATGGAAGATGTAGATTGTCAAGTTTACAGGTAACATAGAGATGGGAGAGTTAACTGAGATTCTGTCAGTCGACTAGCATTTATTAAGCATTTATTATGTGCCAGGCTCTAGGCTGTCGAAGGGCTCAGTCTGATCAGAGAGATAGCATGGTGTCAACTATGTACACACATGATAAATTGGGCATTAGTCACAGAGGGAAGGCACTCAGATTAAGAAGGATTGGGAAAGGCTTCTTGTAGGAAATGGCACATTAGTAGAGACTTGAAGGATGCCAAGGAAGCCAGGATTTGGAGATGAGGAGGGAGAGGATTCCAGGCATGGGAGACAGCCAGTGAAAATGCCCATGGTCAGGACATGGGAGGGTCTTGTTTAATGTGGAGGCCAATATCATTGGTTAATGAGTATGTAAGGGGAAGAACTAAGACTGGAAGTGGGGGGAGGGGGCACAAATTATTGAGGACTTTGAACAGCAAACATAGGGTAGAATATTTGATCCTGGAGCTGATAGGGAGCCATTGTAGTTTATTGAGTAGTTGAGGGTGACATAATAAGACCTGCATTTATGAAAATCACTTTGGTGACTAAATAGAGGATGGACTAGAGTGGGGAGAGATTTGTGGCTCACAATTTTTTCCCCCTCAGGACCTTCTTTCCACTCTTAAAAATTATTAAGAACTCCAACAAAGAGATTTTGTTTACATGGGTTACATATATAATTTTTTTTACCATGGTAGAAATTAAAATACCTTTTCCACCTCTCACCTCCACAAAGGAGTGACAGTTATCCCCATTTTACAGATGAAGAAACTGAGTTTAAGAGAAGTTAGGTGACTTGCCTAGGGTTTCACAGTTATTATGTGTCAGAGGCAGGATTTGAATTTAGGTCTTAGCTGCTGTCTAGTTTTCTTTTGAAAGTATTGAAACTATGAGGTTTGATTGGGGACTTGAGACTACCTGGGATTGGCCTGATTGGTCAGTCAGGTCCAGTCCAGAACATCCCCTCTCCTCTTCTCAATTGAAAAAAAGAAAAACAGAACTCCTTACAACAAATAAACATGGTCAAGTAAAACAGATTCCCTTCTTGGCCAGATCCAAAAATAGATAACATTTCTCATTCTGCATCTTGAGTCTATCATCTCCTTCAGCAGGTGGGGAGCTGCATGGTTACTTTCTAGTCTTCTGGAATCATGCTTGGCCATTTCATTGATCAAAGTTTAAGTCTTTCAACATTGTTCATCTTCAGTTCATAAAAGTTTCAACATTGTTCATCTTCGGTTCATGAAAGCCTTCCTAGGTTTCTTTGAAACCAACTCCATCATTTCTTTTGGCACAATAATATTTCATTACATTCATATATACCATGATTTGTTCAGCCATTCTCCAACTGATGGGCACCCCCTTATTTTTCAATTCTTTGCCACTACAGAAGTAGCAGTTATAAATATTTTTGTGCCAGAATGAGAAATATATCTGTTTTTAGATCTGGTCAAGAAGGGGATCTTTTTTTTTTTTAAATTTCTTTGAGGTGTAGCCTTATAGTCTATCAATCAACAAACGTTATTAAATGACTATTATTTCCCAGGCAAAGTGCTGAGGTCTATTGAATTATTTGAAATATTAGTGTGTCTAAGTAATATGGTTAATTGTTAAAAAATTTAGCACTTCATTTACCTATGAATTATATAGGTCCTTCTGTCTTTTGCAGTCTGTTAACTAGTCCCTCTTAAATCATTAAGTATTTTTGCTCTAGGTTAACAGCTTATGGAAAAGGTTTTGTTAGAGAAGTCTTTAACACTGAGTAAAAGTAATATGTATTTAAGCTTCATTGTTCATGCTGTTTTTTTTCCCCGTCAGTACTGATAATATTCAGTGCCTTAGCCAAAATCTGACTGAACAAATACAAATGTAATTCACTGGTCTGAAAATAGAACTTTTGAATGACTCAGTATGTAGTATTTGAAAAGTATGTAAATTGCAAACATTTAATTTCATATTACATATTCTAAATGTTATTAGAATGCTGTAGATAATACTATATAACTATTTTTAAATCCCTTCTCTTAAACCTTTTGTTTCTCAGTGAATTTGCTATTTATTCTTTCTCCTGGCACCATTATATACAGTAATTTATTTTTAAAAGCTATTCATTTTAAGTCATTAATGTTAGCATCCAATATAGCCAATAAATCCAAATTAGTGTGCTTCAGTGTATAACAACATTTTGCTCCCTCTGAATCTCTATCAGGATTCTTTGTACATTTAGACCCCTTCATTAGAGGCATTGCCGTTGTTCATTTCTCATTTTTTTTCTTTTTTTTTTGCCTTTTTGGTGAGGCAATCAGGGTTAAGTGACTTGCCCAGTGTCACACAGTTAGTAAATGTCATGTGTCTGAGGTTGGGTTTGTCATTTCTCATTTTCAAAGAGAACCAGTGACATCACAAGTGATCTTTTGACTTGTGTATGAATTGTATTTGAGTGAGGTAGAATTGGGTAAAGTTGTCAGCCTCTCTCTTTCTTACTTTTCACACAAAAAAAGACAAATTTAAGCTCATGAGGTGGGCTAAGCCAATATAATAAAAATGACAATTCTACCAAATTAATTTACTTTCTCAGTCCCATACCAGTCAAACTATCAAAGAATTATTTTATTGAGCTAGAAAAAAATAACGAAATTCATTTGGAAGAACAAAAGGTCAAGAATATCAAGAGTGCTGGGTCTGGAGTCAGAAAGAGCAGAGTTCAAATAGGATCTCAGTAACATACTAATATTATGATCCTGGGTAAGTCACTTAACCTGTGTCTGCCTCTTGTTTCCTCAACTGCAAAATGGAGATGATAATAGCATCTACCTGGTTATGAGGATTAAATAAGGTAAAGTATTTAGAACAGTGCCTGGCACCTAGTAGGTGCCATTCACTTCCCTTCCCCTCCCATGTAGTCATAGTGCATATTCTGTTCTTCTGATTCTGCTTTGTATTATTTCACAAAGCTTTTTCTATTTTTTGGTTGCTACAGTTAGTTTCAACACAATAGATGCTTTCCAACCAATACCCATGTTAACACTCCACTCCCACCTCATAAAATACGGTCCCTGAAAATAGTTGAAGAAAACTGCCCGATATTGTAATTTTGGCTGATAGTATTCTATTGTTTAATAGAAAGATGCACACTCTGATTTTGAATTTTGCTTAAAAATTTGTTACTTCCTTTCTGCATTGTGAGTTCTGGATAATGTGCAACCTTAGAACAAACACTTCTGTCACAGAGGTACTTTTCAGTATGATCTGATCATAGAGTAAGCTATTTAGTGATGTAATTGCTTTTAAAAATAACTGATACTTAGAAGTGTGCTTCCTCCTTCATTTCTCAAATTTTAGCAAAGAAATTATAATTTCATCATCTTTTGGGAAAAATGATTTGTCAAATCTAAATCCTTTGCCTTAACTTTTTCTTTATAGATAAAAGGCATATAAGGCCCACCCCATCTGTCTCCCTTCTCTCTCTGGCCTTTTTCCTCCTAGCTTAAACTGGTTTGCTTAGCATTCTTATGAATAGTAGATGTGCATTCCTGCCTGTTAGGCCCCTATTTCATTCCCCTAGCTTGCTGTGCCCTCCTCCTCCCCTTTCTTATCTAAGCCTTATCCTACCTTGAAGGTCCTTTCAAATTCTACCTCCTCCCTGAGGCTTTTCTCAACCTGTTACATTGCCTTTCTCTGACAATTAACCTGTAATTGTCATTCTTGACTTTTTAAAATGAGAAGACCTCTTTTTAGTCCTGAAAAAATTTCTTGTATTCCTTTCCCCCTAGAGGTAACAGTATAAATTCTAACAGTATCTGATAAGTATATAAGTATAGGATGCCAAAAAGCTACTATGAACTTGAATTAGTATTTTATAAATCACAGCAGCACTTAAAACATTTGAAAAATAGTGATACAATACAAATGTGAAAGACAGGTCTACAGGGTTTTTTTTTTGTTGATAACATGCCTAAATATAATAAATAACTGTAATACAAGATAGAAAAAGAGAATTAATATAAGAGAGGTGCAAGGTCCAAAGAAGAAAAGATAATTTATAGCTATGGAGATAGAAAAGGAAAAAATATTATCTGCAAAAGATTGTGACAAGTGAAAATGGAGGCAAGTAGGAGGGCATCCTAGGAATAAGAATCATAAGAATAAGCTTTGAACAGAGACTTAGTGGTAAGAAATATGGATTATGTTTGGAGATAATGAGTTTGTCCAAATGGGCTCTTTGTATACAAGAATTCATCAAAGACACAGGCATGCTGAGTGGGTTTTTTTTTTTTTTTGATCATGTTCTTGAGATTACAGTATTGGAATTGGTTTATATTACTCTTCCAGCTGAACTGTGCGTTCAGAAGTTTGAATCAAATAGCAATCCTCCAGCTTTTTTTTTTCCTAACTATTTTATTGATATTATTTTTTAAAAATATTTTTTCTAATTAAAAAAAATTTTTTTTAAATAGCTTGCTTCTCACTGATTTCTCTCCACCGTAGAATGCTTCATTGAACAAATCAGCACACTTGCCATGTCTGTAAGGAGACCTCTAGTCTATCATTCTCTTCTGAGAGGCAGGAGAGGAAACATGCATCATCTGTTTTCTAAAGTTACAATTAGTAAACTGAGCTCCTTGATCAAGGACTGTTATTTTGCCTTTCTTTTTAAAAAAAAAAGTATTTAGTGTCTGGCACATAGTAGGTGCTTAATAAATGCTTTTTGACTATTGACTGACTGCATTGTCAACTCCTAATCTTTCTTTCTTTCTTTCTTTTTTTTTTTTGTTTGTTTTTGGTAGGCAATGAAGTTAAGTGACTTGTTCAGGGTCACATAGCTAGTAAGTGTCAAGTGTCTGAGACTGGATTTGAACTCAGGTCCTCCTGACTCCAGGGCTGTTGCTCTATCCACTGCCACACCTGGTTGGTCTTTTGTTACTTTCAAAGAATCCTTCAAGTCTCTCCTTAATTATAACATTAGAAAATTGATGTGGGATAAAAATACCTACCTACCTCCTCTAGCTGCTTATTCAAAGTGAAACAAAATGCAAGATACCAAGCCCAGTAAGCACTTATGAGTGTATTAAGATGTTCAGGAAGGACTGCACTGAAATTTTGTGTTCTAAAAATAACTGTCAGACCTTGAGGAAGTCACCTATTTAATATTCCCCACAGACAGGAAAGCGGATGTTTCCTATATTGTAGTTCTGCAGTAAAACGGTATCTTCCCCCTTGTAAGCACTCTGAAGAGTTCTTGTTTTTCCTCTCTAAAGAGTTTTTCAGTCCTAGGTGTACTAAGAACTGCTGAATACATATGTAAAAAAGGCACTTGAAGCTAGGTCTTTTAACTGGAAAGGGTTTCTGCTTCTTGGTTAAGGTGAAAGGATGTGGGGATGAGGGGGATCCATCTTTCAAACTCCAACTCAGGCTGAGGGCTAATTGAATGATAGCATTCTTACCTGAAATACAGATGTTATCTCCTGGTGAAGTGTTAATGCCTCCTGCGTGTTTGGTTCATTTTTAAGAAAATCTAAACTGATTGAGTGGCAGCTGTTTTGGAAAAGGATGAGGCTATGTAGTGTAAAGTCAGTCATTTCTTTATAGTCACTCTTAGTCCTGACTTGCATTGTTCAATTGCTTTTTGAGAGCTGGCAAGCCAGGATTTTCAAAAAGCGTTTCTCTAATCCGTTCTGTTGGTACAGCAAAGCGCCTTCCATATGTTGTTGTTTAGTCATTTCAGTCACGTCCAGCTGCTCTTCATGACTCCGTTTGGCATTTTCTTGGCAAAGATACTAAAGTAAGTGGTTTGCCATTTCCTGTCCAGCTCATTTTATAAAATGAGGAAACTGAGGCAAACAGGGTTAAGTGACTTGCCCAGGATCTCACAGCTAATAAGTGTCAGAGGTCAGGAAGATGCTATACACCATGCCATCTAGCTGCCTTGCCTTGGATGTAGGTGCTCCATAAATGTCCATTGAACCTAAATGACTTTAACAGACAAATGTATCTCGCTGTCTTAAGATGTTGTCACTTCATGTCCTTTTCCCCAATATACTCTTCTGTCCCATTGGCATACAGCCTACAACTCCACTTTTTTTTGTGTCCTTTCATGTTGTGGGAGTTGTTGAAGCAAAGCCATACTCTGCCTCATCATGGCATTGAGGTGAAATTGAATTCTCAAAGGCTATGTCAATAGAGTTCAAATTTTGGCGCATCCTAGAACCTGGAAACTTAGATTTGAGTACAAGCTCAGTAATAGACACTATGCCTATTGTTGGAGGACCAGAAGGGCGCATCACCAGGCCGGCAGCAGCGGGTGGTGGCTTTTTCAGCCACAACTCATGAAGTACTGTACTGACATGTAGAGAGGTTGTGATTTGTGTTGATGGAGGGAATACCTTGGCAAAGTCCCTGAACTTTAAAAGAAGAGAGGAAGGGAGATAGTTGTCAATAATGCAGACAAGGGTGAGGGAGGAAATATCTTGCTTCCTTTAAGTGAAAAAATGGAACCAAGGAGAGGAGTATTTTGTTTATGAGCAGACCTACAATATAGAACTAATATCAATAAGTAGGTAGAAAAAAGCAGGTTAGGAAGTGAAATCAGAATTGAAGAAGGAACCCTCCGAACCTCAAAATAGCTTAGTCTACCTAGAGTGGTGACTCCTTTTCTTTTTAAAAAAATTTAATTACTCTTCTTTTTGAGATTTAATACCTTGTTAGTTTTTCTACTCTCCAGGCTCCTTCTAAAATGTGGTATGGCATATTTTTATTTTTGCAAATTAATTCAAGGTAAATTCAAGGTGGGAGATACAGAAGGTATCCATTGTTCCTGCCCCATGCTAGTTTTTGTTCTGTATCCTTTCTGGGGATCTCTCAGCCTGCAGATTGACACCATCCAAGCCTGTGCTTCCTTACATAAAAGCTTGGTGATTATCCCACTTGCAACCTTTACCTGGATGTTTGAAATAAGAAGTTTTTTATTTTTTCATTGTCTCCCCACTGGTGTCCTTGACTTATCCTGCTATCATAGTGAGGACCTAGCACAGGTCTAAGCATGCAGGTACCAGGAAATATTTGTTAAATTGTAAGGACCATGGTGATTTTGCTGCCGAATTCTCACTCTGATCCATAGAATGTCAAGGTCAGTTCAGACAAGAGTGGTTGTGATAGTAGTGGCCATTTTTTTACCGAGCCCTTACTTTACTTGTATTGCTGCTAACCCAGCCTTCCTTCTGTTTAGTCTGTGTTTTATTTCCTTTTGTTCCTGCCTATCCTTTCCTTTAAATCCAGTAAATTGATGACTTGATAATAACATTAACGTGTACTCAGTTTTTTCCCTAGTAAATAGTTGTCAGTTTTCTGGAGTTGTGATTGGACATGGCATTGTTCAGAGTGCTGGAGTCTTTTCAATTTTCATTTAGAGTGTTGTGGTCATTGTATAGATAATTTTTATTCTTACTGAGCTCTGCATTGGCGCAGTCAAGTCTTCCCTTTTTTTCTGAATCAGTCCTTTTCATTATTTCTTATGGTGCAGTGATAATCCATCACATTCCTGTAGCACATTCCAGTTGTTTATAACAATAAAAAGTGCTGGTATGAATAGTTTTATACAAACCCTCATACATTTTTCATGCTATCCTACCTCTATACCTTTGCTTGTGCCTCTAGTATTGTCTTCTATAATCTTGCTCCAGCTTGTCTTTTTAGCCTTGTCTCATGACACCCTCCCTACCTTGCGTACTCAACTGCTCTTCCCTCTCATCTTTCCATCCCTTTGTCCCTCCCTGACTAAGTGATTTTAGCCTTCCCCAAATTTCTTATAATACTTTGCCTAGAAATATGTCTTTCTCTTCTACACAGTTAAATATTTGTGAAATAAAGGGCCTGAACATAGGCTGTTGGAGCTGCAAGAAATCTTAGAGATCAATCCCTCCTCACTTTGCACACAAAGAAATTGAGGACCAGATAGGTCAAATGACTTTTAAGGACACATAACTAGTCTGTTCTCATTATGTTTTAGATCTTTGAGTGCAAGGTCTCTGTGAATTTATCTTTGTATCCCTAACACCACGTGTAGCACAATGCCTTGTGCTTAATAGGTACTTAATACACGTTTGATGAATGAATGACAGCTCTTGCCTATGCTATAATATCCTCCCCCACCTCTCTCTATTGAAATCCTAATCATTCTTCTAAGACCACATTCTAAAGCCATTTCTTCCATAAAGTTTTCCTCAAACTTATCCCAGCCCCTTCCACCTCTTGGATCATACATAACTCTTGGTTTGTTACCTCCTTTACATTTATCTTGTTTCATTTTGTATTATACTGGTTTGTGTATTTGAGGTCTATGAGGATAGAGACCACATCTTATTTAGTCTTGGCATCTCCCCAAAGTTTAGCACTGCATGAAAGTTAGTAGCTGCCAAAAAATGTTTGTTGAAGTTGCATCCTGGGAAAGTTGTAGCCTGGAGGTGAAGGCTGAAGTTCCAGTGATGGTGTCAAACAAGTTTTAAAGTGGACTGCTGAGAAATATAATGCAGAAGATGAGTCTGGAGTTCCTTTGGGGTGGAGGAGT
Source organism: Vombatus ursinus (assembly GCF_900497805.2). NCBI lineage: Eukaryota > Metazoa > Chordata > Mammalia > Diprotodontia > Vombatidae > Vombatus > Vombatus ursinus. The sequence goes on along the minus strand of NW_020954556.1, from coordinate 28,510,987 downwards.
GACTGGAAAGCTTCCAAATAAGGAAGTTAACTCGTAGGCTAGTGCAAGTTTTGGGGGAAAGATGAGAGACTGTGCATTTCAGGGAAATCAGAGTGTTGAGTTAGAAGATTCAGTGGTTGGGGCCAGGATTTGGAAGTAGCTTTATCAGAGCTCAAAGTCTGGCAGGGAGGAATTGAACATTTGTTCTGTCTGCTGTCGAGGAGGAGCAGCCGCCTTAGCTTTAGCTTACGTGTGCTAGTTTAGCCCCACCACCCTAGGCACAGGTGTGGTAAGCCACCAGGTTATCTCTTTGCACTCAGGCAAGAATCCAATCCTAGTTAAACCCCACTTCTCTACTGAAATTGCTTTTTTTTAGAGGATACCACTAATGACAAGTGCTAGATATGATGGCATTTTTTCTCAGTTCTTGTCCCCTTTGACCTCAATGAAGCATACTTTTGACTAAATTCTCTCTTCCTTTAGTTTCTGTGACACTGCTTTCTCCTGGTCTTCCTCCTATCTATCTAACCACTTTTCTCCTGACTCCTTTATGTTTTCTTCCAATTAGCTTCAGTGTAGGTATCTCCCCTTGCTGCAGGCTTTGTCCTCAGTCCTCTTGTTGAGATTCTCTCCCTTGGTGATTTCATCTGTTTCCAATGGGATCAGTTATTTCTGCATAGATGACTCCAGATCTATACGTAGTCCCAACATTTTGCCCTGACAACTCTTAATCTGCCTGCTGGACATTTGTATATGAATTTTTCAGTTGTACATACATCTCCTTTGTTCTCATCACACCCTATTTTGTGTTGTTTTTCTGGGTACATGCCTTGTCCCCTCTGTAGAATGTAAGCTCCTTGAGGACAGGAGCTGTCATTTTTCATTTTTATATCTATTGCCTAGTGCAGTGTCTTACACAAATAGTAGGCGCTAGATAAATATTTGAATTGGCCTCAATTGTTGTCCTTCCTGTCTCATTGTGTCAGTATCGACTTATACTTGCTGCCTTGGACATGGTCCAGGGAATGGAAAGTACTATACCCTGAGAAGTATAAATTACTGGGAATTAACAAAAAAGGAGTGGGGAAACTAGGAGAGCTAAAGGCTTAAAGGGGGAGAAAAGAGACCTTCACTTTACAGATGAGACATCCATAGCTCAGGGGAGCATAGTAATTTACACAAAAGTCCTGAGTCAGTACTATTTGGAAATCAGTCCATCTAATTTCAAATAAAGTTTGATGGTCCATGGCTGCATTTTCACATTTTGAATAGCTTTGATCCCACTTATTTATCCTATTAAATGTAGCTTGTTTTTTTAAGTATTTGTTTGCTTGTAGTCATCTCCTTTAGATTGTAAGCTTCTTGAGAGCAAGAGATTGTCTTTTGCCTCTTTTGTGTCCCCAGTACTTAGCATAGTACTTAGCACATAGTAGGTACTTAATAAATGTTTATTGAATGAATAAAAGATTAATAGCACTTTATACTAACAGTTATCTCTCATCTGTAAGGCTAAGGAAGTCTCACCAGGATTGGTTAAAAAGCAAAGCCACATTATTAATTTTTCAGAAAAGTTCACCAAAAGGACTTCCCAGGTAATTCTGATAGTGGCTGTGACTGATATAATTTAGCTCTAGTTCAAGAGCTTTTATCCTAGAGTTTGTGAACTTAAAAAGTTTTTTTTAAACAGCTGTTTCAATATAATTGGTTTCCTTTATAATCCTTTGTATTTAATTTTATTCAGTTAAAAATGTTATTCTGAGAAGGGGTCCATGACACACAAAATGCTAAACCCAGCCCTAGTGACTGCTCTGCAAAAAAAGGTTAAAAATTTAGAAATAAGTTGAGTCATTTGATCTGTGGGTTAATACTTACTCCTTGCATCTTTAGAACATAGTTTAGCAAACATTAAAAATATGCTAGGCACTGGACTAGGCTTACAAAGATAAAAGATGACAGCTCATATTTTGAGCACTCATCTTCTCCTTGAAACCTTACATTCCTCATATAAAAATAAAAACCCAAGGAGTTAGTCAGTCCAATGCTTAGAGCTTCTATTCTGTTGGGAGAGAGATGTCTTGTCTTCAGATGAGTGTGATACAAGGTAAGGTGTTCGCCATTGCAAAGAAGTCTTTAAGACTAGATGACCATTTTGGGTAGGTTGTAGAGGATATTCTTGATATGAGGTCCAGATTGAGCTAGATGGCTTCTGATCTCCTTTCCAACTCCAAGATTTTGTGAGAGATCTAGAAAAATTTGAGGAGGAAGAGATTTTTTTTTTTACTAGGTTTTACTTTCTTTCTGTACTTTGAGACTTTTTTTTTTTTTTTACTAGGTTTTACTTTCTTTCTGGACTTTTGTACTTCTTACCACCCCAGTGAGATAAAGAGGGCAGTTTTCTACTTCAAACGAAAGCCATATCTAGAGCAGAAATAGATAATTTTTTTCAAACTAGTGTCCCTTCTACCCCCGCTTGCCCTCCCCCCCCTTCCACATATAGTATTTGTTCCTTTATGAGTTGAATGGTGAGATCGAGACCTAGGTGAGGAGCAGAGAAGAACAACTGATATGAAAGAGATGGAAAGTATTGCTACCCTTTATGACCCTTATGATTAGGTCTTTTGTATGAGCTAAAAATAAGCTTCAGACTTTGGCTGGTTGCTACTGTACCCTCCCTCCCCCACAAGTACTGAGGGTTATAGGAGGAGTTACAGGTAGGAGCAGGTTGCCCTTGAAGAACTGTCACATGTTGTGGGAGTTGCCTTGCTCTCAGAACCTTTGGGGCAGTACAAGGCAAAGAAAGAAAAAGAAAAAAGAAAAGACTGCTCCTGGGGATATTGCTTGGACTGCCACGTGGGCACAGAGGGCCACTTATATGTACTCTTGGCACATGGAGATGTGTGGATGTGGTGGAAGGGAAATAAAGAGCAGATTGAACAAAGTTCCCCTAATTGATGAATGTATTATGCTCTCTTAGTATCATTTACATGCTTTTGGCATTATTTCTCTGTTGAAGAATTAAATATCTCAGTTGACCATGTAGTCTCTTGTGGTAAAGAGATAGGGTGCCTCTAGACATAATATGATGCAGAAAAAGTGCCATGTGGTAAAGATCCTGAATTTACAACCTCTAAAGTAGTTAACCTTCTTATCCTACAGTATATAATATTATTGCAAGAAGGATTTGAAGCTCTTTTAATTTTTAAAAAATGGACTTTTATTGATATCTTATATTTGTGCATCACTTACATTTCTCAAAATATCCCTCCTCCCCCTCCTCTCAGAAAGCCATTCCTTTTTACCAAAAAATAAAAGGAAAAAAAGTTTGTAGCAAAACTAACCATTTTCAAGAAAGTATGACATTATATTTGCAGTGTTTCATATGCATAGTCATTCTCTAGCTTTGTTAAAAAAAAGAAAAAGAGAGGAGGTGCCTTCCTTTGATTGCAGATTGATCATGATAATTTCACAGCAGTAAGTTTTGCATTTTGGTTGTCATTCTTTGCATTTCCATTGTTATAGTTATTGTGTACACTGTTTTCCTGATTCTGCTTACTTGGCTTTGCTTGGTTCAAGAGGTCTTCCCCTCTTAATTTACTTTTTTATCATTTCTTATGCCACAATAAGATTCCATAAAATTTATATCACCAACACAGCTTGTTTAAACATTCTGTGATTGATGGGCATGTACTTTGTTTTCAGTTTTCTTCTACTACCAAAAAGTGCCATTATCAATAATTGGCATCTATGGGGTATTGATCATTGAGCACTTCAGGGTATATTCCTAGCAGTTAGATTTTTGAGTATGCTTTTCTAATTTTTAACCTAATTATTATAACCACAGTTATTTGTATGAGTATATATAGAATTCTAAAATTTTAGAAAGAAGCTTAGGGACTAAATTTTACTGATGAAGAAACTGAGAGACCTAGAGAGAGGATAAGTTGCATTCTTGAGGTCATAAGGCTAGTTAGTGGCTATGCCAAGACAAGATTACCTAAGTCTAGTTCAGCTCATGGCTGAGGAGGTCAACTGTGAGAGGGCACTGGAGATTCTGCAAAGCTTGGTAGAAGAAACTGGAGATCTTTCGGCTAGAAAAGAGAAGGCTTAGAGAGGACAGGTTAGTTTTCTTCAAATAGTAATAAAACAAGATTAATGATAATAATAGCAGCTAGCAATTATAGAATACTTTAAAGTTTTCAGATCACTGTACATATTCTCATCTGATCCTCTTAGCACATAGTAAGTGCTTAATAAATGCTTGTGGACTGATAGCAACTCTGTGAGATAGTGTCATTATTTTCCCCATTTTACAGATGAGAAAACTGAGACTGAGCAAGGTTAAGTGATTTGCCAAATAGCCAACAACTAGTGAATGTCTGAGTCTGAATTCTAACTCAGGTCTTTCTGATTCCAAGTAGAAGCGGGATTAGGCAAGTTCTGCATGACCTCAGAGAACAGAATAACAGCAGTGAGATGAAGTTGCAAAGAGGCAAAATTTTTGCCTTGATAGAAGAAAAAACTTTCTAACAATTAGAAATATCTAAAAGTGGAGTGGATGCTTCTTATGGTAGTTTGCCACTTGAGGTCTTAGAGGTGGATAATCACTTTCTACAGATGTAGAGAGGGGATTTTTTTTAAGGCAGTTGGGGTTAAGTGACTTGTCCAGGGTCACACAGCTAGTAAGTATCAAGTGTTTGGTCTGAGGTTATTTTTTTAAGGTGTTTTTTTTTTTAATTTTTTTTTATTTTTTGAGAGGGGATTCTTGTGAGGGTAAACTTGACAGCTTCTGAGATCTCTTCCAGTTCTGAGATGTGAAGGTTCTGAATCCTAGCATGATTGTACTTTCACTAGACTACACTGTCTCTGGCAGTTTCACCGGCTAATTACACATCTTTGTATCCCCATGGATTAGCATAGTGCCTATCTCTTGGTAGGTGTCAGTCAGTTAGCATTTATTAAGTGCCTACTATGTGCCCAGCACAGTGTTAAGATCTGGGAAGACAAAGAAAGGCAAATGCTAGGCTCTTTTCTCAAGGAGCTCAGTCTAGGTTAATTGATTTCAAAATTAATTGAATTCTGTGTTCAAAAATTTTTTGTAATAGTGATCTGTATAGTTCAGTACTCCAAGAATTCATGTTTTCATCATTGGGGATATCACAGTTCAGCTCACAACCCATGAGTTTCTTTGGCATAAAATTCATCACACTACAGCTAATCTGTTGATGAGCCTTTCTATACTCAGATAGAATAAAAAATGATGTACTTGGACCAGCAGTACTTACGGCCTGCCCAGCTGGGTTAAGACCTGTTTGTTCTCTTCTGGCTTAGACTTCAAGAACCTAGAGTCAACTTCAGTCTGTGATGATAGAATGATATGAAGGGAAAATATAATGATTCCAGTCAGTTCAGTGATTTCAGTATAATTCAGAGTTTATCAGTATTTATAGTAATTTCTATTTGTTACAAATGCAGATGTAAGCAAAGGAAATTAAATATTATAAATAATTGGTTTATAAATAGTTGTTTTATTGTGAAAAATTTCTACTCAGCAATTTGGAGCTATGGAGAAGAAAAGGGGGCCAAATGGGAATGCATTTTGATAACTTCTGGAATATGAACACTTTGTGTAACCATATTATACTTTATGTAATCATTATTAAGTAGATGCTGACATTTTAAAATCCCCCTGACTTTCCACCATTTCTCTTCTGCTGATCCTTAACCATGGATAACTCTTATCAATTAATTTCTCTGATCCTATTTCTTGACTACTGAGCATTACTGGTGAAAGTCTCAAAGCTGGTTTAACTCATTATAAATTTAAGCAAAAAACTTCAGATGAGTTTCTGCCAACTGCTTAGAAATGACTTGCTTCTCCACTTAAGTCATTCCATATTTAATTCCCTAAAACACCTGTTTCCCCTCTCAGGTTAACCATTCCTCAGGCCATCTGTTGTGAGCTTTCATAGATGATCATCATGGCTAAAAATTCTGGGTGTCATTCTCTAATATCCTTTTTTCAGAGGATAAGGTGGTCCTATTCCTTATCAAGGCTAACCCTTATACTTGTATTCTTGATTCCTTCCCTCTCTACCTCCTCCAGAATCTTATTCCATCTGCAATTAGTTCTATATTTTAAATTTCTTTCCCCACTGGCTTTTTTCTATGTCGTTACAGATAATGGTATGGTAGCCATATTATTAATAATAGCTCTAGCATTCTTTTGTGCTTTCAATCCTCTTGATAACTCTGAAAGGTAAGTTCTATTATTAATTATGTTTCATAGATGAGCAAACTGAGGCTAAAAATTTAGGTACCTTGCTTCAGGGTTACACAGCTAGTGAGCTCAGGTCTTCCACACTCTTAAGTTCAGCATTCTGTGTATTCATTGTGCCAACTAACAACTAACCTTCCCTTGAAAGTAAAAGTTTCATTCTATGTTTCTCCTTTTCCCTTTGCTACAAACTTTAGGGAAAAATTCATTTCCACTTGTTACCCATTCATATACTACGCATCCCCTCTGAACAGACATTTTTCACCTATCACTCTACAGAAAATGTTTGCTGAAAGGTCACTTAATGAATCCCTTTATCATATCTACTGGACTCCTTCCTTATCCTTTTTGACCTGTCGATAACATCTGACACTATTGACTAATTAATCCTTCTTCCTTGTCTCTCCTCCATCCTTGACTTCATCGACGCCCTACTGGTTTTTCTGTCTCCAGTTAACTAGTTAACTTACAAATCTAACCTCACCCTTCTCTCTGGACTTTCTCCCTAAGCATTTGCTTTCACTGTCACTATTTCAAAGTATCACCTCTCAGAATCACAAAATTGGAAAGATCATTATAGGAAGGTTTGAATATCCTAGACAAGTGACTACCCGATTTCGAATGGAAAAGACCTCTGTGGTTAGAGGACTCACTCTCTACCGAGTCAGTTCAGTTCACTTATGGACAGTTGGAATTTCTAGGAAGTATTTCCTTAGTATTAAGTCTAAATCTGCCTCTTTACCTTCTACCTGTTACTCCTACTCTTGGCGCTCTCCCATGTGGTAGCACTTTAGATAATTGAAGATGGCTTTCATGTGCCTCCTCAGTGTTTTCTTCTCCAAGTCAGACATCTCCAGTTTCACATGTGGCATGGTTTCTAGGCCTTCTTTTATCTTGGTAGCATGCTTTTGGACTCATGCCAGTTTATCTTTTTCTAGAATGTGTCCACCAGCAGTGAACACAGTATTCCAGAAGTGGTCTAATCAGGGCAAAGTACACCTGGATTATCCTATCCCTTAGGGACTTTGGGCCTCTATTAATGCAGCCTAACATTGCATAAAGTTTTTTTGGAGTACCATGTCATATGGTTGACTCATATTGAGCTTTCAAATCACTGAGTCCTCTGAACTGGTTCTAACTATATCTCCCTTATTCTATACTTGCACAGCTGATATTTTTTTCCTACAAATGTAGGACCTTACCTTTAAGTTCTACATGTCAAATGTTACCTTTATCCATATCACATCTATATCCTTTATCTTTTTTCCTCCAAATGTAGGACTTTAACTTTATCTGTATTACATTTAATCCTATTGTTTGGTCTGACATTATGGCTTTTTGTATCTTTTTTTTTGGTCTTGATTTCTCTTATCTAATGCTTTTGCCTGCAATCCATTGCAATTTTGTGTCGTCCATGTTTAATTTGTTGATAAAAATTTGAGCAAAACAAAGCCAAGGCCAGATCCTAGGGCAGTTCCCCACAGCCTTTCCTCCGTGTTGTTATTTGATCACTTAATTATTTCTAAGTCTGTTTCCTGACTTGGACTATTATCCAGGTTACATCTCTCCTTAATGGCCCACCAGAATATTATAAGAGAATTGTCAAATTCCTTGCTAAAATCTAGTTATGCCTATGGTATTTATTAAGTACCCTCTATAGTATCTATCCCATAGTAGCTGTTTTATAAATATTTCATTTGAGTCAAATACCCAAGATCTACTAATCTGCTTACCCTGTCAAAAAAGGAAGTGACCCCTTAGTCTGTTCTTGATGATTTATGATACTTCTATTTTTATGATTACTTCTATTTTTTAAGATTATGTTTTATTTTTCCCCAATTATTTGTTAAAACAATTTTTTAACATTTTTTTAAAAATTTTGAGTGCCAAATTCTATCCTTCCCTCCCTCTCCTCCCCCTCAATAGTAAGCAATCCATTTCTAAGTGTTCAAATTTAATACATGATACACAGTATTTAGTAATAAATAGTAAAATAGGAGGCAATGAGTATGGGCAGTTTCATTTCTAAGAGTTTTGTTGTAAATGAGAGGAGAGATATACAATTGTTTATAAAAATCTTAGAGAGGTCAATGGCTGAAGATTATGAGCAGAATTGCTTCATAAAACATAGAAGCAGTGGAGGGGAAAATTTGTTTACAGGAAGCTTGGTAAGAGATTTGCTGAAACCAAAAGGACAGAAAACAGATAAAAAATGGAAAAGATCTAGAGTTTTCTACAACAAACTCTTTTTTTAAAAATTTAACATCTTTATATATTTAATTTATGAAATATTATCATTTGTAATGTATTAGAAGGTGAACTTCTTAAGGGCAGGTACTGTTTTCCCCTTTTTTTGTATCCACTGATGTTTAGTGCTTTGGCTGACACTTAATACATACTTGTTGACTGACTGACTGTCTGTGGGCATAAGTACTATTTTTTAAAGCACTTTTAAAAACACCTAGAAGAAATTATACTTAACTATGCTTGACACATAGCATTTAAAGATGTTTGTACAACAAACTCTTCATCAGTGATAGTGGAACGCCATCCCATTTGGATGGGGTGTGTATGGCATGTGTGACATGAAGAAGCAGAAATGTCACTCTCTACCTTACAGGTTACTGTCAAACTCAAAATGGTAAGGTTATAAATGATAAAGCATGTAAAGTACTTTGTAAATCAAAAAGCACGGGTGTGTCAGCTGATAACAAAAGGAGTTGTAATGTTTGTTGTTTCAGCAAAAGCACTTTGTTCATACCTAAAGCAGCAGCCGGAAAGCAAAAGTAATGACCTCCCTGGGGTCTGAGTTCTTACCTCCTTCCTAATAACAGCATTCTAATTTCTAGGGTGGTTTCCTCACAACAATCATGGCATATGGAAGTACTTGTTATCCCCATATGAAAGATGATAAACTTGGCTTTCAGAGAATTATCATAATTCTGATAAATTCTGACAAACCTGGACTTTTTAACTCCTGAGTCCAGTGAATTTGCCACTCTACCCTGTTGTCTCTAATTTCAAAAATAATAATGAGGGACTGCCAGTATATGTCATATGGAATGATTTTATTTTGGGCTTTTTGTAGAGTAGTTGTGGGAAGTGGTCATGAAGTACAAATATTTGTTATTACTAACAAATACATAAAATGTTTTTTAATATTTTAAAAATACATACAAATACATACAAATTTGTTCTATAAAGTTTGGATTCAGTCAAAAGGCTGCACTTAAGGATCTAGAAGGCCACATGGGTCCTCAAGGCCCCTGGGCTAGTTCATGTCAATTCTCCTTTGCAGTTCTGAGATTCTGTGACTGTTTAAACATCTCTTCCAGCTCCTTAGTCTTTACCTTATGAAGAAATTTAAAATTATAATTAGCATGCAGTCACAAACAGTCCACATTTGAAATATTATGGAAATGAATTACCGTCCTTATAATTATGCCAACTTCCTCCCTTCCCACCACACAGAAACACACACACACACACACACACACACACACACACACAAATAAGTCACTTCTGAGTCTTTTCTAGCACATTCCATCTTCATTTTCCAATAAAATTAACTGCTCAGATCTTATTCATAGATACCTTCATTTTAGCAACTGTAGGAACAATTATATTATTGAACAGATTTATAGACTGGCATAAATCATTGCAGTTCATATACTATTTCTCTTTCAGCCCCCCCCCCCACCATGCCTTTATTGTAAATAAGGAGTTTCTCACCAAGCATTTTCATATCAATTTTTAAATTTTCAATCCTCTCTCTGCTCCTATTAAAATGTTGGTAGCTTGGTGGGACAGTGGCTAGAGCTCTGGGCCTGTAGATAGACAAATTCAAAGTTTGAATCTGACCTCAGACACTTACTTGCTGTGTGACTCTGGCCAAGTCACTTAACTTCTGCCTGCCTCAATTTCCTTATTTGTAAAATAATGATAGTACCTACCTCCCAAAGTTGTTGTTTGGATAAAACAGGATATTTGTAAAACACAGTATATAAATGCTAGCCATTATAGGCTACCACCTTTCTAGTGACCAGAATATTTGTGTGTCTGCCACAGATAGATACATTATATTCAACCTTTGAACCATGCTTGATAAATGTTGACAAATTTTTATTCTCATTTTTTTCCTCTATAAGCCTATCAATTTTCTTTTATGATAGCATTATCTCGAATGTATTAGAATTCATAAAGTGTCAGTTCCTTCGTGGCATTTTAAGGTCTCTGATGGAGTTTGGGGAGACATGTTTACTCCTGATAATTTAGGAAACATCTATCCATGATTAAATAGGGAGAAAATGTAGCCTCATCAAGGTCCCATTCAGAATCTTATAATGGTGTATTTACTCTATATTAGTTTGATCCTACCCATTTTATGGTTGTTGTTTTCCCCCCTTGGCCTTAATTAGAGAGATTAGTATTTTTCTGACATTGCCCTCAAATTCTGAGGATATATCTTGTTTTTATCCAGTAACCCCCAGGGTAGAAACTATACCGTTAGTTGGCAGAGTTGGGTTAGTATGAATTTCAGTCAGTAAATAAAGAAAGGCAAAAATAGTCCTTTTCTTCTAGGAGGTCATATTCTGAATGGAGACATCTAGCAAATGACCACATACATACTTAATCTTCTTTCCCACCATAAGCTCCTTTTATGTTTTTAATAGGAAAATGTTATTTCTTTGCCTTCCAGAGTCAAGCCTTTTGGGGATTTGGCAAAGAGAAACTAAAAACTGAATTATGGATCCTAACATTCAAAATCACTTGCATAACCATCTGGCACTGTGTAGAGCAGACACTGTGGAGGCTTAAAAAAATATATGACTAAAAATAGATGGTCCATGGCTAGTAGTACTTAACAGTCCTATTTAGGTAAACAGGACAAATATATGAAACACTAAAAGAATGCACACAAGAAAAAATACAAGTAATTGTAAATTGTAAAACTTATTATGTTTCTAATAGTCTTGATTTTTTTTTTTTAAATTTCAGATATGAGAAATGAGTGTTGGACGCCGAAGGCTAAAGTTGTTGGGAGTTTTGATGATGGCAAACTTTTTTATTTATTTGATTGTGGAAGTGTCCAAAAGTAGTAACCAGGAAGAACATGGAAAAGGAGAAGTTATAATGCCCAAAGGCAAGTTCTGGAGGAAACATGTACCTGCCAAGGCCTACTGGAATAGGGAACAAGAAAAATTAAATAACCTGTACAATCCCATTTTGAGCATCCTGGCCAATACGACTGTAGAAGAAAATTTGATTTTGAATGCAAGTATTCTTAATTCCTGTGAGCCGGACCAATTGGTGATGTCAACAGTTAAGGATTTTGAAAATCTACCAGACAGATTTAAAGATTTTCTGCTTTATTTGAGATGTAGGAATTACTCACTGCTGATAGACCAACAGGACAAGTGCAAGCAGAAACCTTTCCTCCTGCTAGCTATTAAGTCCCTCACATCCCATTTTGATAGAAGACAAGCAATTCGAGAATCCTGGGGAAAAGAGACTAATTTTGGGAACCAGACAGTTGTAAGAGTCTTTTTATTGGGACAGACTCCCCCTGAGGATCACTTTCCTGACCTTTCAGATATGTTGAAATTTGAGAGTGAGAAGTACCAAGACATTCTTCTTTGGAACTACAGAGATACTTTCTTCAACTTGACTCTGAAAGAAGTACTGTTTCTGAAGTGGGTGAACACTTCTTGTCCAGATGTCCAGTTTGTTTTCAAGGGGGATGATGATGTTTTTGTAAATACTCATCAGATCCTAAATTACTTGAATAGCATATCCAAGGAGAAAGCCAAAGACTTATTTATAGGTGATGTGATCAAAGATGCTGGACCGCATCGAGAGAAAAAGCTAAAGTACTATATCCCAGAAAGTGTTTATGAAGGTGCCTACCCTCCTTATGCAGGAGGGGGTGGGTTTCTCTACTCTGGCAGTCTAGCCCTGAGGCTGAACAAAGTATCCGAACAGGTCCTTCTTTATCCCATTGATGACGTTTATACTGGCATGTGCCTTCAAAAACTTGGCCTCGCTCCAGAAAAACACAGAGGTTTCAGAACATTTGATATAGAAGAAAAAAACAGGAAAAATATTTGCTCTTACACAGACTTAATGTTAGTACATAGCAGAAAACCACAGGAAATGATTAGCATTTGGTCCCAGCTTCAAAATCTTCATGTAAATTGCTGAAATATATGAAAGTAAAATATGTGTAAGAGAATATATCTTAAACATTTCCTAATTTTCTCCCCTTAATTTAGGTGTAATTTCTGTGCTGAATCATTGGAATTGCTTTTCTGGAATCTTTTTAGAAGCATTTAAACTTTTCATATAATATTTTGTAAAGTGAGAATGCATATGGTCATAATTCTTCATGGGAAGGGTGGTGAGAAGATTCAGTTCTGCCCAGTGGTCATTATGTTTGAATGCTATTTCTGTCTCACCTCAAAAATCATGAATTCCCCAAGTTTATAATTACTTAATTAGATTTATCTTTATTTTGTTCCCAAAAGTAATGGAAGAGTTGTTAATATGATTTTATTCTTCAGTACATTGGTTGATGTAGATTTCCTGGGTAGAAGGCTGTTTTCATGAGAATTATGTCTGAGATGAAATTAATTTCATATTACAGAAGTTAAATTTAGGAATAATTTCTTTATCATTTCTATCTTTGCTGCCACACCATTAGTATTTTCATGTCAACATGGCCCCCTAATTTTTCAAAATGAAGCTGGCTTGACTGAGTGACAATTTCCCCCTTAATCTTGACTTTTGAAAGCACCCATCATAGCAGCAAGAGTGGGGACACAAGTTTTCTTGGTTTGGGGATGGTTGGCAGTATTATTAGAATATTATGTTTTAATTTTGTATCTTAACTGGATGTGAAAAGTTGTCTCTTGCTAATCACATTTACAAACTAGTCCCCATTCTCATATTGGCAAGGGATGATTGTGATATGTTAATGGGTAATTGTTATTGAATTGCTCACTACTTAAGATTGTTTGGTTTGTACTACTAAATGGTCCTATGGGCCTTGACGGTAATTCTTGATACTTCAGGTAATAACTTGAAGGTGGAGACCATTTCATGAATGGTGTGTCTGTTGAACTCTGGAATTCTTTTCTTGCCATGTTTTCCACATTGCTTGTATAAAATAATTATTCTGATTAGTGGCTGATTCCTGTGTCTATATGTAGAAGTGCCTGTGTTTTTATTTATTGTTCAGATTGACCAAAACATTTTGTTAAATATATTTTGTGTAATATTTTATTTGTATACAGTGTTGTCCTTTAACTATTTAACTAGAGCATGATATTTTTAAAAAGTTAAGGTGTAACATGTTAAATAAAACTAAGTGTTATTTTTAAATTCAAAAGTTGTTTTGGGTGTATACTGCTTAGATTTAACAATCCTGCCAAACTGTTGACTTATGCACATTATTTAGTATCATGTTATCTTGAAGTACCATTTTTATGCTTATTCTGTCACTGAGAATTCTTATGCATTATAGATTATAGTTGACTATGTAAAGGGGTGGAAATAAAGTCATTGTGTATTTTTAATTCTCTCATGTAACATTTTGTCATCTTTTAAGCCACCACATTTCGGAGCTTAATGTCTGTTCTTTTCCATATACATAATAATGTGTTATTTCTTTCCATAAAAATGGCCAGTCATCAGGAACTTTCTGAATCTTAAAGGAAGTTACTTTTATCTGTTCAGTGGCTCATGCTTAGAATCTATTTTGGAACGTTTAAAACAAGAGTAATAAATTTTAAAAAAGTTTTCCCATTTCTGGGCTTGTAAAGCAGCTGAGGGGAGTGGGGAAAGAGGCTGTATGTGGTATATCAGAGGGGAAAGAATGATAAATTTATGTCACACTATCTGACCTTAAATCCTGACTTTGCCACTTACAACCTCTGTGACCTAAGCCAATTCACTATACTCTTTAGGCCTCAGATGTAAAATGAAGTGGTTGGCCAAATGATCTCTAACCAAGGGCCTTTCCAGCTCCACATCTGTGATCCTCTGAGCCCACAATTGTAGATTATAGAATTATAATACTTTTCATTAGGTAGCATGAATTTGTCAGGCTAATTAGGTACCAGGAAAGCCCAGACTAAGAGTCCAGCTACAAGGTTAACAAGGGACTTAAGGAAGATGGAATATTTCATATCTTATTGACATATGTTTATTTGGGACCTAATGTCTTCTGTTTAACACAAAAATAACTTGTAGTAGAAGCAGCCTCTCTTCTCAAGGTAAAATTCCTTTAGAAAAAGTCATCAATGTTGAAAATATAGAAGCCAGGTAGAAGACACTTGGTGAGCCTAAAAAAGGGTAAACTTCACTTTTAGAAAATTGAATGGGAAATCAATTGCTCCTCTTCAGTTCTTTGCTAGTTGGTGTATTGAGTTAATGGATCAGCAGGCTTATTTGTAGAGTACTTAATCATGCCTTCATCTTTATAGCAAAATGGTTGCCAGTGACTTTGTTTTTTAGAAGAAAGTCTACAGCCAGTGCAGCTGCATGAGAAAGGTGTCTGATTTGCATTTGCCAGCATAACTTGTCCAGCATTTTCTTGGGCATCTGCCTCTCCCCTGAACATTGTTTCTTAATATTTCTCTACTCAAAGCCTCCTCATTCACTCAATTGTCAGTGAATGTGTGCACCAGAAGTGCACCAGTGGAGAAAAAGGAGATGAACTAAGTGAAGGTTAGAGTAACCATTTCTAAACTACCAACAGTGTCCCCTGTGTCACAGTTTGGAGAACATTGGTCCAACATAAAGAGCAAAGCCCTCACAAAGTCACATAGGGCAATATTTTTGGTAATTAAGTATTGATGCTCTCAAATACACCTTGCCATCCCCTTGCAAAGATCTGTGACCAAAGGACTTAATAAATGTTAACTGAAAGATCAACGC
Source organism: Vombatus ursinus (assembly GCF_900497805.2). Classification (NCBI taxonomy): domain Eukaryota; kingdom Metazoa; phylum Chordata; class Mammalia; order Diprotodontia; family Vombatidae; genus Vombatus; species Vombatus ursinus. The sequence goes on along the minus strand of NW_020954556.1, from coordinate 28,495,797 downwards.
CTCTCTAAAGTCGAGGAACTCTACTAATAGCAGCTAAATATTAGGCTTCCAGAAAGCAAAAACAATTTGTGTGTGTGTGTGTGTGTGTGTGTGTGTGTGTTTGTGTTAATTGCAATTCTTATGGTCCTTTGCATTTCTCTTGCAGTTGAAATCCTATCCACACATCAAAACCCAATTCAAATGTCACCTCCTTCATTGAGGCCTTTTCTGATCTTCATAGCCTAAGTAATACGTTTGAATTCTTATAGTACTTTCTTTGTACCTTTTTGTAATTTATGTTATATTTTATTTCAAATATGTTATTGAAGCATAGTGAGGAAACATGATGTGGTGAAAAGAAGATTGGATTCAGAGTCATATGGCTTGGGTTCCGTTTCTAACTATCACTAGCTATATAACAGTCAGCCAGTAAACATTAAGTTTCAGGCTCTGTGCTAAGTGCTAGGGATACAAATATGAAAAAAGAAACAATTTCTATCCTCAAGGAACTTTCAGTCTAAATACAAAGAAAGTTGAAAAGTGAGGGTGTGGGGGAAAGTACCAGATGCTGGGGCATGATGAAGTCAGAAAAAGTCCCAATGTCATGCAGCCAGGTGAGAAACGAGGAGATTTGAGCTGAGGTGTCTCCTTAAATGGAAGTTTGGAATTCATGACCTCCAATCAGAGAGGCAGAGGAACAGTACCAAGGCTAATGAGATCTTAAAAGGATGATGAGATTATCCCAATAACGAGCTTCCTGGAGCATACTGGAGAAGTCAGAGAAGTCCGAGTGCAGCCATGTCAGAAGTGAGAACTGTGAACTATAAGCAAATCACTTGTCCTCTCAGCTTCCTTTTCCTCATCTTTCAAATAAGGCTACCGGACAGGGTTGCTATAGGGATCAACTGAAAATTTTATTTTTTTAATTAAATAAATTTGTTTGATAAAACATTAAAAACCTTTACCCCATTTCCTACCCACTGAACAACCAAAAAAAAATTCTAGAATTTTAAAGTCTTTCAAAGTTGTTTTTCTCTATCATTTTGTTGTCATTGTATAAGTTGTTCTAGTTCTGCTTGCTACACAATGTATCAGTTAATAGAAGTCTTCATAGTTTCTTCTGTCCATTATGTTATTTTATGGCATAATATTTCATTACATCTATATACTATAATTTACTTAGCCATTTTCTTGTAGAACCATCCCCTAGTTTCCAATTTTTGTTTATTATGAAAAAAACTGCTACAAATTTTTTTTTTACATATAGAATCTTTTCAGGCCTTGTAATGGTATAGCAAGAGTCCAAGGGCATACATAGTTTAGTGACTTTTGTATCCAAATTGCTTTCCAGAATGGCTGGACAAATTCACAGCTCCACCAACAGTGCATAAGTGTTAATGGTAGCCATCTCTAGAGTGGGGAGGGAGGGAAAAAAGATCAAATGAAAATTTTAGCAAAGCCCTTTGTATACTGTGTACATGACTTGACTTTAAAATTGAAATTTTTGTTAAATTAGAGCAGGGATTCTTAAACTTTTTTGTGTCATGGACACCTTTGACAGTGTGATGAAGTTTATAAACCCCCTTAAGAGCACTAGGTTTAACCTCCTTCCTTTCCATTTTTTTCATTAGTTCCTTTGATATTCTTAAGTTTTTGTTCTGAATGAATTTTGTTATTTTTTCTAATTCAGTAAATTTTGGTAATTTAATGGGATAGCATTGAATACATTTTTCAGGGTTTTGTTTGATATATAAGAATGTTGATATTTATGTGGATTTGCTTTATATCCTGCTACATTGCTAAAATTATTGTTTCCGCTAACTTTTTAGTTGAGTCTTTGGCCCAGCAATACCACTACTAGGTCTATTTCCAAAAATTATTAGGGAAAAAGGAAAAGAACCTACATGTTCAAAAATATTTGTAGCCGCTCTCTGTGGTGACAAAGAATTGGAAATTGCTCAGATGCGCATCAATTGGGGAATGGCTGACCAAGTTGTGGCATATGATTGTGATGGAATACTTCTGTGCTATGATGGAGCTGGTTGATTTTAGAAAAACATGGATAAACTTGCTTGAAATAATGAAGAGTGAAATGAGCAGAACCAGGAGCAGAAGTGTATATAGTAACAGCAATTTTGTTTTAAGAACAACTTTGAGCAACTAAGTCATTTTCACCACTGTAAATACCCAAATTCACTACAAAGGACATATGAAGGGGGGCAGCTAGGTGGCAAAGTAGATGGAGCTCCAGCCCTGGAGTCAGGAGGACCTGAATTCAATCTGGCCTTAGACACTTGACACTTCTTAGCTGTGTGACCTGGGCAAGTCACTTAACCCCGATTGCCTCATCAAAAAAAAAAAAAAAAAGACGTGAAGGAAGATGCTATCTGCATCTAGAGAAAGAAGTGATAAATAGAAGTATGTATAGAATGATTTTATACACACACATATTTATTTGTGTTAATGGTAGCCATCTCTAGAGTGGGGAGGGAGGGAAAAAAAAGGAAAAAAGTTTACTTTTTTTTATTATATTTAAAAGGAATAGCAAGTTGTACATGGTAGATTTGCAGTTTCATGTGCAATCATCTTTTTTATTATACTATGTTATGGAAATGCTTGTTTTATTCCATAAATTAAAAATAAAGTAAGTAAAATTTTAAAAAAGAGCAGTGGGCTTAGACTTGAATTCAAATCTCCCTTCATACATTTACTAGCTATGTGGCTTTGGACAAGTCACTTAACTTCTCTTAGCCTTAGTTTCTTCATCTGTAAAAATGGGGATAATAAACCTACCTCCCAGTGTGGTTGTGAAGATCAAATGAGGTAACTTGTGTTGTGCTTTGCAAACTTTAAAGCACTATATAAATGCTAGCAATTATTAAATAATTAAAGGGAAGAAATGCTAAGTTTCAGTTAAAAAAAATTTCCCATCTAAATTCACAATCCCTCATCCACCAAATCTTTCTAAACCTACCCTTCAGGGAGTCTGTGGACTCAGGTTAATAATCTCTGAATTAGGTCATTTGTAAAACTCCAGCTCTGGAAAGGCAGTATGGTGCAATGGAGAGAATGCTGGCCTTAATATCTTGTCCAGCTCTAAATATATGAGAAAATGCGATTTCCCAAGAGCCAAACTACTACATTACTTAAAATTCAGTGGTCCTACGTACTGTTTTTAAGATAACAATTCACTCCAAAAGTAAAATTGGCTTTATTATGTCTCCTTCTTGTAAGACCATGGTCAAGTCACTAATCTTTTGCTGACCAGAGAACTCTCAAAAGACTAAAAGTTATAGACAACATAGAGAGTTTCTACGCTAGGATTTCCTTACCCTGTTGAAATCATGGGACTGAAACCAAAAAGAATCTCTCCAAACAACAACAACAAAACACCCATTGACCCATTGTTTTGTGGTAGAAGAGGATTATAGATTTGGAACCAGAAGAGACTTCAGATGTCATCTAGTTCCATTGCTTTATTTTACAGATCGATGAGTATTAAGCACCTTCTATGTGCTAGGCTGAGAATGCAAAGACAAAAAAAAAAAAAAGCTACTGTATCACCTAGCTGCTAAGTTCCTCCTGTGTGCTAAGCTGAAGTTGCAAATACAGTAGAACAATCCCTACCCTCAAGAAGTTTACATTCTATTAGGTGAGACAAGATGTACATATATGAGTATATATAAGATATATACGAAGCAAACACAAAGTAACCTTAGATGAGGAAAGCTTTAATAGCTAAGAGGACCAGAAAAGGTCTCTTGTAGAAAGTGGTGCTGGAACTGAGTCTTAAAGGAAGCCAGGGACTCTAAGAGGCAGGGATGATGAGGGAGAGTGCTTCATTTGGCCTAACTGCTTGGGTTAAAGCAAAAACCTAAGTTCAGGAATTTATAGGAAATTGGTATTCAGGAAACCAGTACCAGCAAGAGCTTTATTATGTGATGCATCTAGCAGACAAAAAAAAAAAAAGGCATAAATACACACACACACACCCCCATACCCATACTATATGGCAATATAGACTGACAAAGGTTCATCCCCATTGATGTAAGAAATTCCCACCCAGTGCCAGTGGGTGGGAGACCTGTCAGGGAGAGAATATGCTCAAAACAAGTTCAAATAGTGAAATTTAGAAGACTAAAAATAGGCTGGGTGGAGAACAGGTTATCAGTGCCAGATGTGGGAGGGGTCATTGCTAATCAGACTCATAAGTGGTAAAGTTATGGGAATGGGGTGGGGTCAGTTACCAATACTAGGCTTGAGTGAGGCAAAGGAAGGGGAGATTTCTTTATTGGAACCAGAAATTGGGAGAGGGTCTGAATTGACGATCTGAGGTAACGAGAAGAGAATGACTCAGAGACCCCTGCAATTGGTCCAGAATTCTGTCCAATCAGAAGCTTTGAGCATTAACTGCCCGACACAGAGTTAACAGATAAGAGCAGTGGAAAAGTACAACCTTGTCTGTCTTTGCTTATATGCTTTATGGGCATATTAGGACCATTTAGCCTAAGTAGCTATTTTGGAGTTCCATTATTATAACTATTACATCAAACAGTGTAAGAATTACAATTATCATTGAGATCATTCCAGGTCAGGCAGTTAGCCAGTTCAAAGGCCCAGAGAAGGGAGTTGGAGCCAATATGTAAAAACAACAGCATAGCCCATGCAGCCCAGTATGACACTGCTAGAAGAAATAGAAGTATATTGCAATAGTTCACTGAAAAATGATGAGGGCCTGACCTCATTTATTAATATTAATGTTGGATTGCCCAAGGCTGGGGGTGGTTTGGAAGTAAATGACATAATCAATAAATGTTTATTGACTGACATTAAAAATTGTGTCTCTTAGAAGAAAGATTTCTTAGGTGTCATTGATTTGGTCTAGTGGTTTTCCCAATCTTGGCGTCTTTGAGTCCTCTTTCAATGTCTTCACACAATGGATTAGGTACTGAAGTGTCAAAAGTTCAAATAGTGTCGGAAAGGGAGTATAAGTAAATTGGGGAGGTAGAAAGGAGCCATGTTGTAAAGACATTTAAATGCCCAAAAGAGCAGTTTATATTTGAGCTTAGAGATAACGAAGAATGACTGGAGTTCATTGGGTAAGGAAGCAAGGTATAGTGAGACATAAGTTTCAGGGAAATTACTTGTTATGGCTCCTGTGTGGAGGATGAATTAGAGTAAGGAGACGTGACACTATTAGAAGAAATAGAAATCTATTGCAATAGTTCACTGAAAGATGATGAGGGCTGGACCTCATTTATTAATATTAATATTAGATTGCCCAAGGCTTGGGGTGGTTTGGAAGTAAATGACATAATCAAAATCATGTCCCCCAGTCCCTCATTAAACTAGGTCCACCTCTCATTAGAATATTCATTCAATATCTCCCCATATTTCAGATAACTTGAAAATACATCCCTTCAGTACTTAGCACAGTGCCTGGCACATAGTAGGCACTTAATAAATGTTTATTGACTGACATTAAAAATTGTGTCTCTTAGAATAAAGATTTCTTGGGTGTCATTGATTTGGTCTAGTGGTTTTCCCAATCTTGTCTTCTTTGAGTCCTCTTCAATTTCTTCACATAATGGGTCAGGTATTGAGGTGTCAAAAGTTCAAATATGGTTATTTCACTGTCATCAGTGATAAGAATGGTTTCTTTTTTTTTGTCTCAGCCTTCTCTCTTCTCCCATTATTCCACCCATCCTTTCTCATAACAAATGAATATAGTTAAAATATAATAAATATAGTCAAAACAGGTGCATATCTCTTCCTGTACCTCTAGTCCATCATCTTTTTTTCCCAAGAATTGGAAGCATGATTTGTCATCAGTCCTCCAAGAGGTTTTATTGTTTTTATTATTGCAATGATTACAGCTCTTAAGTCTTTCACAATTATTTTTTTTCTTTATTTTTAAAAATTTTTTAAATTAATCACAATTTTTTTTAATAACATTGTTGTGGTATAAATTGTTCTTCTGCTTCTATTCTTTTATCCTTCCATCAGTTTATTTAGAGTCTTCCCAGGTTTCCCCAAGTCTGCCCCTTTAATCATTTCTTACAGTGCAGTCATATTATATTGAATGAATATACCACTATTTTTCAGTCATTCCCCAATTAATGGGCTCCCATTTTGTTTCCAGTTTTTGCTACAACAAAAAGTGCTGCTATAAATATTTTTTGTGCATATGATTCCTTTCCTTCTTTCTTTGATCTCTTTTTCTGCATAAGCCTAGTAGAGGTATTTCAAAGTCAATGGTTATGCACAGTTTAGCGACTTTTTAGTTGCACGTTGCTTTCCAGAATGGCTGAATCAATTCACAGTTCCACCAAACAGTGCATTATTTGGGACAGCTGTCCCACCGCCCTTCCAACAATCATCATGTTCCATTTTTTGCCAAGGTGATCAAGTGTGAAGATAGTTTCTTACAGAAATAATGGTAGAGTTGTTTCTTGTTCTCCTTCCACATTCATTTTCAAATGCTTTTGGTATGATCTGGTTTAGTTGAATCCCTCACGCCAAATTTTACACAGATTTATTTTCCTTTCTGTTGTGCCTTGCTGTTTCCCTCCCTTTCTTAGTATCCTCAGGGTTTATCACAGTGCCTGGTCCATAGTAAACACTTCATCAATGTTTGTTGACCTAGTTGATAATGTTCATAATCTTCCACCATCCTCCTCTATAAAATTTTGCAGGTGAGTTAATTTTCTAAGTAGATGTTGCTCTTGATTCCTTTGCCTTTTACTTGGCAAGGAGATCAAGTGTTTGCTGACTAGGGTTTCTGTGTTCTTTTGGCTTCATTGTGATATTTGCTTTATATTGATTACACTCCTATAGTAAATCAGCACCTATCTCTTCCTTTATCCATTTCCTATTTTTCAAGGTCAGCTGTTTGTTTGGACATGTTAGTTTGGAGCTACTGTAATTAAATTCAGTGTCCTTATCTTGAGCCTTTGGCATACTTATTTGGTGTTGATTTTGGCGCTGGCTCTAATTAATAGTTTGCACAGATAGCTTCCTCAGAAATGATTCAACATCAGTAACCAATTGTTTCCCGTCAAGATATCATCATCATTTCTAGTGTTGTAGTTTAGTGATCTTCATGTGACTATCTTCCAGAACAAAGCATCATATACCAATGAGAAATTTTGATTGGCCTGCAGGCCTTCTTTAATTTTTAATCCCCAATCATATTTTCTGACGTATCTTTTTTGCTATTCTCCCTCATTCCCACCTTTGAATGAAAGTCACCAGATAGTCATATATATGTAGACTAAGTTTTGAAGATCTCACATTCTTCATAGATTGTCTTGGCCTCTTTATCCTCTGTAGCATATATTGGTGCATACATAAGCTTCTATTGTCTTTATGGTGGGTTTTTGTTCTTATTTTGCTTATACTCATTAGGACTCCTTGCAAGACGTTCAAGTATTCCATTAAATGAAATTTCTTGTTGTCATTAGGCTCATGAAGAAACTAACTACTTGGGGCAGGTAGGTGTTGCAATGGGTAGAGCACCAGCCCTGGAGTCAGGAAGACCTGTGTTCAAATCTGGCTTCAGACACTTGATACTTACTAGCTGTGTGACCCTGGACAAGTCACTTAACCCCATTGCATAGCCAAAAAAAAAAAAACCGAACAAACAAACAAAAAAAGAAACTAACTACTCTATTTGCCTTTTCAAGGACACTGCAACCTATATTTCCATTTAGTTTAGTGATAATTTCATTAATAAAGAAAATGTAATACCCAAATTGTTCTGTCTTGGAGTACTATATCAATTTTTGGTCTTTGGACAAAAGATCTCACATTAAGAAAACCAGCAATTAAATGAATGTTTATAGACATAGTTTTCAGTTCATTCATTTATAGCAGATGGTCTAGACACTGTGTAGTTCTTAGTGTTCTCTGGTTTTCTTTTCTTTTCCTCTTCTTTGGCTGCTCTGCTAATGTCACTCTTGAAGTAGAAGGGAACCACATAAGACTGAGGGCCCTTTTGCATTTTTCTTTAAATTCCTTGTCTAGTTGACCCGTCTGTCTATGATAAATCTCTCTGTTATTAGCTAGGCTGGTCCTGAAACAGCAGGCTGAATTGGCCCTACTTGACTCTACCTGAATGCTTTTCCGTTTGGTTGAACTTCTTAGAGATTGTGCTGCGATCAATCAATAAACATTTATTAGGTACCAACTATGTGCCAAGCACTGTGCTAAGCTCTGAGGGCAAAAGATAGTTCCTGCCCAGAAGTAGTTTACAATCTAATGCCAGGCATAGCCTTCTAAAATCCAGGGTCGCTTCCAATCCTCAAAGAGTCATTGGACCAGGACTTTCATGTATTTATGAAGGATTTACAAATTGTGGCTCATTTTGTTTTAGTTGGCAGAAACTGTGACCAATGTAGCATGTGTACATACACCTAGGTAGAAATAAGGCAACAGAACTTGGTAGAACTCAAATTCAGCATCACTCTGTAACCAGTTCCTCATGTATCTTCCCTTTGGCATTCTTTTTTTTTCTTTTCCTTTATTAAATTTTATTTATTTTATTCTAAATTTAAGAACTAAAACAAGCATTTCCATAACGTAGTTGAACAGAAAAAATATGATTTAAATATGAAACTGCAAATCTATTATGTACAACTTGCTATTCTTTTTAAATATATAATGAAATTATCATGTAACTTTCCTTGTTTTTTCCTTTGGCATTCATTTTGTCTATTACTGGGAATATATATTCTTTTGTCTCTCTGCTTTCCCCACAGCTTATGGCTAGCCATTTTGTATTGTGTGAAGGACTGTAGCAAGGAATTCCAGATATACTCAGAAAAAAATCCCAGAATTCCAGAGTTTAATGGGACCTCAAAGGCTATCAAGTTCATCTCTCTCTCTCTCTCTTTTTTTGGGGGGGGGGTAAGGCAATTGGGGTTAAGTGACTTGCCCAGGGTCACACAGCTAGTAAGTGTCAAGTGTCTGAGGCCAGATTTGAACTCAGGTCCTGACTCCAAGTCCGGAACTCTATCCACTGTGCCACCTAGCTGCCCCTAGTGTTCCAATTTTCCCACATCTTCTCCAACATTTATCATTTTCCTACATGTTAGCCAATCTGATAGGTGTGATGTGGTATCTCAGAGTCATTTTGATTTGCGTTTCTCTAATCAATAGTGATTTAGAGCATTTTTTTTCATATGACTATAGATAGCTTTAATTTCTTCATTTGAAAACTGCCTGTTCATATCCTTTGACCGTTTATCAATTGGAGAATGACTTGTGGAAAGAGTTATTTCTGAACCAACAAGAAAGTCTCTCCCAGCTCAAAAATCCCATGGATTTATCCTTTATCCAGTATTGAGCAGTGAAGAGAGTACTAAACTTGAAGTCTGAAGACCTGGGTTTGAGTCCCAGTGTTGGGATTCTGTCCTTCAGGGGAAAGATTGGGAGTGCAGCAGACAAGTTCTGATATATTCTTGAGATTAATTGCAGTTAGCAGTTTGGAAAAGGGGAACTTTGCAGAGAGGGAAATGTGGTAGAAATTGATTTCCAGTGGCAAAGTGGGAACAAGGATTTCAGGAAGGCTGTAGAGGGCTAGTTAGAAAGCTGTGAACTATTGCTAAAAGCAAAAAGATCAGAGCTGGGGTAAGTTTGAATCCAACAATGTCTGCAAGATCCCAAGAGAAAATGGAGAGAAGTGCTGAGGAAAGGAAGCAAAAAAAAAAAAAAAAATCAGTCACTGACAGTTTGTCTCATGCAAGGAATTGGACTGAAGGATGATTTTATTTTGTACTTCAAGAAATTTATTTATACATATTGTATGCATCAATGATGTCTAAATAACCTTCATATAATATCTTCCCATAAATTCTTGCTTAGCACAGTCCTTGGCACTTAACAAGAGTTTAACAAATGCTCATTCCTTCAGAATAAGTTTAAAAAAATCATTTAATATAGAGAATCTGACTCATGGCTCATGTAAATGTCCATTCTTAAAGTTTGTCCTTTATTAACAAAAAGGATGGAAGCATCAGTCATCTGTAGTTGACCTTGGCCATTGTAGTTTAACTAAAGACTGTTGCCTTTTAGAATTTGCCTTTGTTTGCATGATTATTGTGTATATTGTTTTTGCTTCTGTGATAATGCTTGCTGATTGACTGATTTGCTCTGCATCTCTGGTTTCCTTCAAGGTTCAGCTCCTGTGCCATTTTCTTTGTGAAACCTTTCTTGATCCCCTCCAGCTGTCAGTTCCTCCAAAATGTTCTTGTATCTATTTTTGTGCAAATCTATATATGAACATGGTGTTGTGAATAGATTGTCAGGCCTGGAGTCAGAAAGACTTATCTTACTGAGTTCAAATCTGGCCTCAGACACTTACTAGCTGCGTGACCCTGGGCAAGTCACTTAACCCTCTTGGCCTCAGTTTCCTCATCTGTAAAATGAGCTGGAGAAGGAAATAGCAAACCACTCTAGTATCTTTGCCAAGAAAATCCTAAATGGGTCATGAAGAGCAGGATGTGACTGAAAAATGACTCAACAACAACAATGTACATGCAGTCTTCCCCTACTAGAATGAATGCCCCAGAAGGCAAGGGATTCTTTTACTCTTGTCTGTGTCCCAGTGTTTAGCACAGTTAGCAGCAAATGATAGGTGCTTAATAAATATTTGTTGATGAATATAAATCTTCCTATATGTCTCTGAGTTCTTCATATTTGCAATTCCTTTTGAGCTCATTATATTTACATACCACACTTTGTATAGCTATTCCTTAATTGTTGGGCATATAATTTAATTTCACATTTTTCCTTTTCCAGATAGTGAACATTATCCTTTTATAATGGTGCTATGCTAACCAAACCCCCTTCCTCACTTGGCTAGGTGGGCGCGGATACTATCATTTCCACCTTGATGGGATGTCATTGGTAAAAGGCCTTTACCAGTGTAGAATATGTACATCTTTCCGTGTTCCCATGTTCTTTCCTCACACCTGTAACTCTCCTACTTTACCAGGTACTAGGGGTAGTCCTATTGTCTCAACAAATTCAGGATCTACATATTGGCTACATATTCTTCTTGTCTATCCCAGTTAATGGGAAGGAATTAATTGGATATAGCTCAGAGATGATATAGTTCAGAACTTATAACAACAATGCAGAGGGTGTTTAATGAGGAGGATAGATCTGTGTGATTGGCAAAGGCCTCATTTGCCTGTTCCCATCATTTTCTGAAGGTCTATAATTATGTTTGGGTTTGGGACAGTTGGCCAAATCTGAGTTCCCTATAGAAGTGATGTCAATGAGTTTCCCATTTATTTGTGAGTAGCTTCTCCTTCTCCCAGGACAGAGACATTGCAAGTTAGTTAAGGCAGACTCCAGCTTCCTCAAGAGGTCACTTATATTAGGAAGTGAGTGAGTAGAGGAAAGAACTGGAGACAGAAACAACCATCTGTGTAAGAGGGTAAGTTTTGAGGAGATGAGTGGATTGTATTATTTTAACAGTTAATTCTATGGGCAGTAGATTGACTCTGGTGATTGATTGATGGGTGATAGGAGATGTAATATCTGAGATATCTAGGGTACCAGTTCGTATGCAGTATATGTTGGGCTGGACATAAAACATGGTGGAAGATTGTATCTTTACCTAGAAAGCTGTGAACAGACATCAGACATGAGAGTGAAGCTGGGCACCCTACCCCAATTAAAGTGTTTTTGAATACGTCTGGAGAAAAATACCCATATCAACTGTATTTACTAAAAATTCATCATTTAACATCAAGCAGGCCCACATTACTAGTCAACAATTGTTTTAGAAGATTACTGATTCTTTTAGTTGTTATGGCTTCTCCCCCTGTCACCCCCCAATTATTTTGTATTTATTTTCTGCATATTTTCTATTATTCCATTTATAATGTCCCTACCCCCATGTCCAGTAGAATATAAACTCTTTTAGGGCAGGATCTGTTTTATTTTTATTTTTGTATCCCCAGAGCCTTGCATGGTGCCTGGTATGTAGTAGGCTCTTAATAAGAGCTTTGCTTAATTTAATTGAGTGAATTATCTCCTGAATATCAATTATATTCCCTTTCGTAGCTGTTCCAAATCTTTTTCTCTCCTTAACATTCCTTCATCACCTTCTCCCATCTCCCTCTCAAACGAGTATCTCATATCCTACTTTACTGAGAAAATTAAGGCTATCTCACATAAACTCCATTTTCCCTCTACTCAATGGATCAAGATCCCTCTATATTAATTCCTTGAACCACCTTCTTGCCTCTAGTTTCTAAGGAAGAATTGGCTCTTCTTGCCAAGGCTATCACCTAGACTTGTATCCTTGATCCTATCTTCTCCAGCTGCTTTATCACCAACTTTTCTCTTATCTTCCCCAAATAGCTTTCTTATCCATTTATTCTTTCCCTGTTATTATTATTATTATTATTATTTTTACAAACATGCCTAGGTCTCCTCAATCCTTAAAACAATCTTTTACTTGCCACTGCCATCCCTTTAAACTATTGTCTTTTATCTTCTCCATCAAATCTCTTTGAAAAGGCGTTCTAGGCTGCAGGGACCCCTCACCACCAACTCATTCTCCACTAGCTACAAATTGTCTTCTGATGCACGCTCATTTGAAACTGTGCTCTCCCAAATCACCAGTGATCTCTTAATTGCTAAATCTGATGATCTTTTCTCAACTCTCACCCTGCTTGAATTCTCAGCACCTTTTAACACTATTGATTATGCCCTTCTTTCCTTCCTCAATTTTCATGGCACTTCTGTCTCTTGTTTCTTTTCCTCACTGATTTCCTCCTCTACCCAGGCTCCTTTGCTGGATCAGTATCCATCTTTCTTCTCCCTCCGCCTAAGTGTGGACATCTTCAAGGCTCTGTCCTGGGTCCTCTTGCTTCTCTTCTTTTGCTGCATCCTCTCTTTTGGTGATTTCATCAGCCTACATGGGTTCAATTATCCACCTCTATGGAGATCATCTCAGATCTACGGATCAATTCCTAATACCTCCTGAGCTCTTAGGTTCATAAACACACTTCAAGGTTTGGTTTAGTGGCAGGGTTTGCCACTCACCGATAGGAAGCTTTTTCTGATTCTCCTAGTTTTGGATGCTCTCTCCTCAATTTTTTAAATCTATGTACCTTTTGCATTCCCCCAAGTGAATGTAAACTCCTTGAGGCCACAGGCATGTTTTGTATTTGTCCTTGCATCCACAGTGCCTAGCATAGTAACATTAGTCTATAATATGTGCTTGATAAATGTTTGTTGAATTGAATTGAATTGTTAGTCTTTTCTTCCAAGGTTACCTTGTGCAAGAATGTATGGAGAAGGGCATTGTGGCTTGTAAAAGGAGAGCCTTCACTATAGCACTGGATGCACTAGTCTCTATGATAAGAATTGTTTATGGAAGTATGAATAATTAAAGTAAAATATTACTGGAGCTCTTTGAATGCCCGCTCTTCTATGAGACATACTGTCGGGGTGAAAAACATGGAAATGAAGAGGTACCAAGGTCCTCCAGAGCTGATGTCATGGTCCCCTGCTGTCATACAGCCTTCTGTTTGGATCCCAGGCATATCAACTGTTAAAGCAGCACGTTGGCTCAGATTGGGCCTTTTATGTAGGAAAAGTGCACTGACTATGCCCTTGTTCCCCTTCCTGTTGCTATTCCTGTTTGATGCTGTGTAGCCGTGAGCTGCAGGTGGCCAAGACAAGGCTTTTCCTAGAATAATAATTGCTTAGCTGTTGGAGGCTGCTGAAAGCTAATTTGAAGCAGGTGTTAAAACTATTGAGCATCTGACCTTGTACACCAAGGGGAAAAGGGAGAAAACACATCCATGTTGCCCTACCTAACCTTGTGATGTTTAGGAAAATGTCCTCTGACCAAGGGAGTTATCATACAGGGACTTGGCCATATTTAGAAGAGAACCTTCTAGACATAGGGAAACAGGGAAGGAATAACTGGACAAGTCTCTGGAGGCGTAAAGAAGAGCCTAGTGTTCTTGGCTACCCTGTATTGTCTCGACATTACTGATCGAAATCTAAAAACTGGTTAAATAAAAAGAATTGAACTGTGCTCTCCCACTTCCATGCTTTTGCTTATTCTATCTCCCATACTTAAATGCCCTCCCTCCCCATCTTGCTTACTGAGTTGCTACATACCCTTTAAATCCCAACTCAAAGCCTTTTTTCAAGAGGTTCTTTTTGACCTGTCTGTAGCCTTTGACTCTGTTGAATATCCTCTTCTCCTTTTCCTGACACTGTTCTCTCCTAGTGTTACTTCTACTTATCTGACCGCTCCTTCTCAGTTGCCTTTGCTGGATCTCCATGCAAGTCATAGCCCCTAAACATGGATGTTTGATGGGGCTTTGTCCTGGCCCCATGTCTGAACTCATTTACTCCCATTGTTTCAATGTTCATCTCTCCACAGATGACTCTCAGATCGAATTGTCCAGCTCCAACCTCTCTTTCTACCTCCAGTTTTGCATCTCCAACTCCTTTAGACATCTTGAACTTGATGTCCTGTAGACATCTTAAACTCAACATGCCCAAAATGGAACTGATTATCTTTCCCCCCAAAACCTTCTTCTACTCGTAATTTCCCTGCTACTGTCAAGGATATCACCATCCTTTCAGTTATCCAGGCTCACAACCTCATGTCATCCTCAGCATGTCACTGTCACCCGATCCATATCCAGTCACATGTCAAGTCCTTTATAATATCTCTTATATATTCTTGCTTCTGTACTTTGGCACTGCAACTACCCTCGTGAGGGCCCTCATCACGTTATACTTGGACTACTGGAATAGTCATTGGTTGGTCTCCAGGCTTCAAGTTTTTTCCCACTCCAGTGCATTCTCTACTTAGCTGTCAAATTGATCTTCCTAATATCCAGGTTTGACCATGTCACCCTTCTCTTTCCATTCAGTTAATTCAGGTGGCTCCCTATTCCTGCTAAGATCAAATATGAAATCTGTTTGGTTTCAAAAGCCCTTCATAACCTGGTCCCTTGTTACTTTTCCATTTTTCTTAAACTTTACTTACCTATATGTTCTCTGGCTTTCTTGACTCTGGCTTCCTTGCTATTTCATGAGCAAGACATGCCATTTCTAGGCTCTGGGCATTTTTTCTGGCTATCCCCCATGCTTGGAATACTTTCCTTCCTCATCTGTACCTACTGGCTTCCTTTAAGTCCCAACCAAAATCCCATATTCTACAGGAAGCCTTTCCCAACCCATCTTAATTCTAGTCCCTTCCCTCTCTTAATTATTTCCTATTTAACCTGTATATGGTTTGTTCATATATGTTTGCTTGTTGTCTCCCCCAGGTTTGTTTTCTGAAAATTTTATGGGCATACCATTTATGTCTTTATCTAGGTCACTGACAAAAATGTTAAATGTCCCAGGGCTAAGAACAGACTGTAGATTTCCTGCCCTACTGAGATTGAACCATTAACATTCACTATGAGAGCCAAAGCTAAAAGCTAGGTGTCCACTGAGTTTCCTTCCAACTCATAGAGTCTATAATCCTATACTATGATGGAGATCAGCACATTGTCTGTAAATGCTATCATGCAAAAATAAAATGGTCATGCAAATGTATTTTAATGCCAATTTAAGCTAAAAACCTTTTTATGAAAGTGCAACTTGTGGCAAAGGACATTTGGAATGTAAGAGATGCAAATGTGTAACCTGATGTTAATAAGTAGCTAATAACAGGAAGTTTTACATCAGCTTGCTAGCTAAGAGAATTTTGGACTCTTTGAAGGTTGACTCAAAGGTCTGTTTTGGTGTGTACCATCTAGAGCTGATTTATGACTTGATTCAGGACTTTTGAATCCTGCCATTTCTTATTTAAGAATCATAAATATTTTGTCTTTCACATTGCTATTTCCAGAAGGAATTTTAAGAGGAGAATTCTTTGATTGGCTATTCCATCATTTCCTTGTGATTTTTCTTTGCTTTTGTATGTATACAGGGATGAATGGGTGAAGACAATTAGAAGGTAGAAATAGGAATAGAGTTGGAAAACTCTTTGGAACATTCAGGTAAAGCACCTTCCTAGTTTGGACATTTGATACTTTATATTGCTGAAATATAGAATGGTGATTTAAAAAATAATAACACTTTGTGTAGCTTGTTATGAAGATGTCAAGTGATGATAGATAGCTCTTTTTTTTTTTTTTTTTAGCTCTTTCTTACAAGTCCAAAACCAGACCATGTAGGATGGGCTGGGTGATCCATGATAAGAGGAAGGTGCTGGCTCTGTCTTATGTATCCACATGAAGGTGTGTACATGAGGACTGTCATAGGAAGATGGTCTCCAAGCTTCAGGCTGTTGACTTCACTAAGAGGTATAGCCACATCAAGGGTATTGTAAAGGACATAATCCACCATCCAGGCCAAGGGGCTCTTTGGCTTTTTGGCCCCTAAAGTTGGCTTTCCAGGATCCTTACCAATTTTAAAAGAGGACAGAGCTGTTCACTGATGCTGAAAGCATGATCCTGAAGCCAAGAAAACATTGGTGAAGATACTTTTAGGTCTAAGAAAGCAATCTGCTCTGCAAACAGAACTGTAGTTGGTATGGCTAATGAAGATATAAGGCCAAGACAGGGGTGAGGAACCTGTGGCCGTAAGGCCACATGTGCCCTTCTAGGTCCTTAAGTATGGTCTTTTGACTGAATCCAAATTTTACAGAGCAACGGTGGTTTGCTTTTGTCTCTGTATCTCTAGTGCCTTGTATATAGTTGGCATTTAATAATAATAATAATAAATAATATGTAATATATAATATATAAATAATTAATGTATATTGGATTGAATCGAATCCACAGCATAAAGCATTAAAAATACACCTCCATTACGGGAGTATAATGGAAATGAGTAAAACTCTAAAAACTTCCACTCTGAAAGAACAAAATATTTGTGATCAACAGGGCCACACAGTAAATAATTAATATGGAAAATTTGAGAAGGAAGGGAGTGCATTTCCAGCAAGATAGTCCCTAGGCATGTCAGTAAAGAGGTCCTTGGTACAATGTTAGCATGTTTAGTCAGTATGAGGGAGTCCAGGTGTTTTGTTCCTTTTGAGTTTCCATCATTGTTCACTGCAATGGTTTCCAGAGAGGTTTGTCACTCTTGACCATTCTACCATCAGAAAACCTGGATATTGCCAGGAGTTTACTGACACCAGACCTAAAAATAGTTGCATACTTAATTTTTTAGTATTTGTTCCCCTTTCCTTCTCCTAAGATGCTTTGACCAAATTTAATAGAAATTCAGTAGTTTATGGGTGACTCAGGACTCGTCTGCACTTTCGGGGTTTTCTGGTGGCTGTGAGAACAAAGCATCATTAGAAACAATGTGGAGTAATGTGTAGAGTGCTAGGATTAGAGTCATTTTCAAGTTTCACCTCTGGTGGCTACTGGCTGTACCACCACAGACAAGTCATTTAATTTCCTTGAGCTGCAGACCATTACCTATAACTATGTAGTCTACAAGATCACAGGTCCTACATGGATGAATAAATGCAGGATCTTACATTTTGATCAGCACCAGTGTTGATCAGCTTTCTATTTTCTGGTGTTGAGAAGTTTCTATCTGTAGTTTGAGAATAAGATATGATTATCTCTGGAGTTGCACAAACTCCTTTTTGATTTTTTTTAAGAAAGCTTATTTTTTTTAAAGTTTTGTTGGTATGTTTTATTTTTACATTACAAACATTCACAGGTTACTCCTACTTCCTGAGAAGTCTCTTGTAACAAAGTAAAACAGTTCAGTAAAACTAATAATTCAGTGACCTCATTTGAAAATGCTTGCAACATTTTACATCTGGAATACTGCCCCACTTCTTTATTAAAAAAAAAATAGACATCTATTTCTCACCCTCCTAACACCCCCCTATTGGAAAAAGAGAAAAAAACAAATTTCTTACAACAATATGCATAGTCAAGCAAAACAAATCAGAACCAATATTGTATCTAAGTTCACTAAAAGAAATAATTTGCCAAGTACATGCTCCAGATTTGAGATTGTCTGTATTTCTCACTGCAAGCTACTTATTCTAGGTGTAGCTAGGTGGCATGGTAGTATTGAATCTGGAGTCAGGAAGACCTGAGTTCAAATTTGGCCTCAGATATTTACCAACTCTATGATCCTGGGCACATCACTTAACCTCTGTTTCCCTCAGTTTCCTCAACTGTAAAATGGGGATAATAATAACACTTATCTTGCAGAGTTGTTGTAAAGATCAAATTTGTAAGTGCTTAGCACAGTGTCTGGCACATAATAGATGCTATCCCTTTTTTGTTCAATTTATTCCTTTTTCAGGGTCATGTAGTTTGTGTTTAAACTGGACACTTCTCCTTTAAATCCTTTATCAGCCAGTTTTCATAGTTTTGTCTCAGGGTTTGTTTTCTCTTTCATTTGATCAATTATTTATAGGCTTACCTTTTTATTCCGATTCCATCTTTCAGGCATGTCAAACTTTGGCTGTCAATGGTCAAATCATATTGGGCACAGAGCTACATAACTGGATTGAGGTTTCTCTCTTGTGAATCATTCAACCACAGATATCTACCTATTACTCTGCTATATATACCCAGACCTGAAATCTGCAGATGTCTTTCAGTATCTTTATTCTTATTTGTTTTTCTTTCTTCCTCAAAGATGCTTGGGAAATCCCCAAAGCATTTTCTTAAGGAAAGGTGATTAACAGTGAACTATTAATGTGACACGGGAAAGGAAGTGGTAGTAACCTTCTGAATAAATGTAGAAATATGTAGAAAATCCAAACTGAGAGGTCCGATGGGGGAAGGAAGAACCCCCATTAGGGACAATTAACTGTAGAGCTCTGAGTAATGAAACAGGCTGGCTAGTGGTCTGAGTGCAAATACATCAGAGAGGAGGTAAAAGCCAGCTCTAGGAGACCAGGCAATAAAGGCTGGGAACAATCATGCCACAGCTTACCAGAGGGGCCTTCTACTGTCTTTTGGGTAGCAGTAATGGCATGGACTATAGTCATGAGTCCTTCCACAATGCCGAAGTTGTCATGAATGATCTTGGCCAAGGGGCCAACCAGTTGGTAGTGCAGGAAGCATTACTGACAATCTTATGGGAATTATCATATTTTTTTTTCTCTCTCTCTTTCCTTTTGCTAGACAATGAGGTTAAGTGACTTGCCCAGGGTCACACAGCTAGTAAGTGTCAAGTGTCTGAGGTCGAATTTGAACTTAGGTCCTCCTGACTCCAGGGCTGGTGCTCTATCCATTGTGCCACCTAGCTTCCCCTTTTTTCTTTTTTCTTTTTTCTTTCTTTTCTTTTCTTTATTTATTTCTCTATTGGATAGCTTAATTCATTCATATTTAAAGTTATGAAAGTTGGGTTTTTATTTCTCTCTGTTTCTAATATTGTTTTTTCCAAGTTACGATTTTTCTATCTTCTGCTGTAAACATAGTACTATGTCTCTTCAGTTACTTCGACTTAATCTTTTTTTTTTTTTAAAGTTGATCCTCTTTTCACTGGCTCTCTTCCCCTCACTCCCAATTCTCTTCCCCTTATTGTGCCAAACAATGGACTATATATATGATCCTGGAGGTAATATGGCACCATTGTACCTCATGGAGCATGGGAATAGGGTAACATGGTGATACTTGCTCCTTAGAAAAATCCCTTTGGCCTCTGAGTAGGGGTAGGGAGAATAGATTTGAGGTGGACCAATGAGAAGGCTATTGCAATACTTCAAATGACAGATGATGACAGTCTTAATTAGGACTATGGCTACGGTAAGAAGGGGATGGACATGAAAGATGTTGTGGAGATAGAAGCAACAAGATTTGGTAATTGATTGGATGTGTGGAGTGAGGAAGAATGAGAAATTGAGGGTGACATGTAACCTGGAAGTCTGAAAGGATAGTGATCTACTCAACAGTGATAGAAAAGTTCAGAAGAGGAATCGGTTTAGGGGGATGTTGAGTTTTGTTTTAGATATGTTGCACTTGACACATGTATAGGTCATCCAGATGAAGATGTTCAAAAAGCTGTTGGTACGTGACTGTAGCTCAGGAACTAGACTAGAGTCGGATAAATAGATCTGAAAATAGTCTGCTTAGAGAAGATAGTTAAACCCATGGGAGATGATGAGATAACCAAATAAGATACATAGAACACAGAGTATAGAGGGAGAAGAGAAACAGGTCCAAAACAGAGTCCTAGAGGGAGGGCAACAATGGATAGTGGATGTGACATGATAAAGAATCAGCAAAGGAGGCTGAGAAGGAGCAGTCAGACAGGTAGGAGTAGAACCAAGAGAGAGCAGCTTCATGAAAACCTGGAAAGAATGGTATCCAAGAGGAGAAGGTCAAGAAAGGGCTACTTTGAGAAAAGGCCATCAGACTTGGCAATCAAGAGATTATTTAACTTTGGAGTGGTCAGTTATAGTAGAATGATGAGGTCAGAAGTAAGATTATAGAGGGTTTGGAAGAGAGTCAGCGAAAGCACTGGCTATAGATGGCTTTCCTGATGATTTTAAGCAAGAATAAGAGAAGAAATCTTTAGGATAATAGCTGGTGGGCATGGTCAGATCAAGTGAGGGATATTTAAGGATGGGGTAGACATGGGAGTATTTGTAGGCATCTGAGGAGCCAATAAATTTGGAAAGATTGAAAATAAGAGCGAAAATGGACACAATAGGCAATCTGTTGGAAAATATAGGAGAGGTGGAATTAAGATTGCATGTAGAAAGCAATAAGCATTTATTATGCACTTACTATATGCCAGGAACTGTGTTAAGTATTGGGGATACAAATATTAGCCAAAAAACCCAAACAAACCAACCCACAATCTTTGCCCTCAAAAACCTTACATTCTACTGGGGGAAGACAACACATAAAAGGAAACTGAAAAGAGGGAGTGAGAGTGGTAAAATTCAAACTTAGAAGCATAGATGGGAAAAGAATGAATCATGGTCAGCCTGGGCCCATCCCCCAAAAGCAGAAAGGTTGGCTCTGACAAGGAGAAGGGCAACATTTTCATTGGAGACTGAAGTGAAGAGGAGTTAATGAGGATGATGTCAAGGGGGTGTGAGATGAGTAGAAGAAGAAAAGACAAGGCTTACGGCCTCTGTTTTTTCAGTGAAGTATTCATTGACGTCTTTAGTTAAGAGGCTGGTGGGAAGAGGTGCCATGGGAAGCTTGAGAAGAGAAGGGATTTGGAACAGCCATTGTGGAGAGTGTGATAGTGAATCAATTAGAGAGAAATAGAATGTTTGCCTTTAGTGCTATGAGATTCCAGTTAAGATGTGCCTTATGTGATGTCATGGACTTTGTCCATGGGGTTTTCTTTGCAAAGATACTGGAGTGATTTGCCGTTTCCTTCTCCAGTGTGTCCCCATTTTACAGATGAGGAACTGAAGCAAATAGGGGTTAAGTGACTTGCCCAGGGTCACACAGCTAGTTTGAGGCTAGATTTGAGCTCCAATCTTTCCCACTCCAGGACTGGTGCTCTATCCGCTGCACTACCTAGCTGCCCAGTTAAAATGGATTAACATGAATTTGTAGTGGGCCTATCAACAGAATTTTGTAATTTTACCCAGCTTAGTTCAGTAGTATGTAAGAGGAAGTAGAGGAAGTAGAGGGTGGAAATAATCCAGGATCATGAAAAGTCAGCATGTGACAAAGGGACAGGGAATACCCACATGAGTGGGACCACAGGTCTACTGAAGTCTATTAATATAGCAGTATGCAACTTTTCTTTGTTCCTTGCCAAATACCCAAAACATTTGTATCTAGAAAACAAGGAAATAAGGCTTTCTTAGGAAAACAGAATTAAAGAGTTTGTGAATATTTCATGTCTCTAGTTTCTAATCTTCTCTCTCAGTAGCCATTTTGTTCCTCATCAATAAATCTTTCACTTGAAAACTAGACAGAAGAAGGAGAAGATGAAGTTCCAATGGTCAGTGGCTGGTATTCCCCTGCACTCATGCTTGTCGTGCTTTGTCACCTCACATTGTGACTCTCATCTACCTCTTCCTGCAAATCTTCCACAGGAGTTTCCTAAAATGTGCTAAGGGATATTCCTCTAAATCTCTTGACATTATGTGGGCACCATTACAACATGTGAGTTGTTCATCTATTATCCCTTGCTCTGGCTACGTGACCAGGCCCATGTTTTTTCTTGTCATATATCTCTTTGATGCCATCTTTTGAACATTAGAGTTGGAGTCAGAAGATATCTGGGATTTGAACCTCTGCTTCTGGTACTTATGAATTGTATGACCATGGGCAAGTCAGGTTTTTCATCTCCAAAATCTAAACAGTAATACCTTTAGTGTCTACTTCACAGGATGATTGTGAGGATCAAATGAGATAATGTTCATAAAATGTTCTCTAAATATTAAAATGCTACATAAAAGTCAGATTAATAATTATTTTTAAATTATTTGCAGGTTCATTGAATTATAATAGTCACACTTGGAGGATTCAGAAGTTAGATCATATACCCTGTGCCACTCAGGAGCTAAAAAGGTAAACGGAGGAAGGAATGGGAAATGAAAGACACACATAAAAGGAAAAGACATAATAAATGTACTCTGGTAACCTGTTTTTTTGGGTCTAGACCTACAATTTCAGCAGTGTGAAAAATTACCAGTACAGAAGCTAGCTGTCCCAATACACATCTGCAAATCATCCATAACTTAAAGTCCTGGAGGGCTGCCTGACATATTCAGCATGTGTCAGTGGAAAGACTTGAACCTAAGTCTTCCAAATTCCAAAGCCAATCTCCTACCCAATGTGTCATGCTGTCTCTTAGCAACCTGTTAGGTATCCTACTAATACTATTTCTCCCCCCTTCAGATAGGAGAAATTAATGCTGGACACCAGAAAATAAAGTTGTAGGGAATTTTGGCACTTCCTTAAATATTTGATTATTTCCCAAAAATGTTAGTTCAAAAGATGATGAAGTTTTAGCATTAAAAGGTAAAATACAAGCTCTTTTGACTTGAAGAACAAGATAAACTGAGAAGCCTAATTTAGGGCGAAGGATTCAGTACACCTGTGAAGCAATGTTTGTTTTCCAGTGGAAATTTCCTGAGTTCCTATGTACCTGATCAACAGGTAATGTCATTAGTTGAAGACTTTGAAAATTTGCCAGGCAAGTTTAAAGACTTTCAGCTTACCTAAGATGTTGAAATTATTCACTGCTCAAAGATCGGTGGGCCATCTGAAAGCTGAAAACTTTCCTTCTGGCTATTAAGTCTATTCTGCCACACTTTGAGAGGAGGGAAAAAAATGTGAGAAACTTGGGGAAGAGAAAGAAATGTTGATAACTGAAAGGTTGTGAGAGTCTTTTTCACTGGGGTAGACTACACTCAAAGATCACTTTCTTGACTTTTCAAAAAGTTGAAGTCTGAGAGTGAGATGTGCCAAGACCTTTTTGAGAACTACAAAAGGAGTTTCTTTAACTTGATTCTGAAAGGAGTACTGTTTCTCAAGTGTGTGAGTACTTTTTGCTCAGGTGCCCAGTTTATTCTGAAGGGAGAGGACGACATTTTTGTGGTTCTTCATCCGGTCATCAGTGACTTGAATGACATACCCCCTGAAGAATGCCAAGTATGTATTTATAGGCGTTGTGATCAAGTTTGCTAGACCTCAGCGTAAGAAGGGCCTCAGTAACTACATCTTGGAAAGTGTTCCTAAAGGTGCCTACCCCCTATATGGTTTGTTTTTTTTAGGCAATTGGGGTTAAGTGACTTGCCCAGGGTCACACAGCTAGTAAGTGTCAAGTGTTTGGTCTGAGGCCGGATTTGAACTCAGGTCCTCCTGACTTCAGGGCCGGTGCTCTATCCAATGTGCCACCTAGCTGCCCCCCAACCTACCCTCTTTATGCAGGAGTGGGTGAGTTTATCTACCCTGGCACTGAGGCTCCCATTGATGACACTTATAGTCAAGTAAATAAACATTTATTAAATGCGTAATATGTGCCAGATATTGCACTAAGTAAGCACTGGAGATACAAAGAAAGTAAAAACAAACACAACAAAACAATCCTGCTTCCTAGAAGCTCACAGTCTAATCAGGAAGACAACACACGAAGACTATGTACAAATACACTGTAAACAGCATAAATTAGAGATGATCTTGGGAAGATTTCCAGTGCTAGTATTTTTTTTTTTTTTGAGTGAGGCAAGTAGGGTTAAATAACTTGCCTAGAGTCACACAGCTAGGAAGTATTATGTGTCTGAGGCTGGATTTGAACTCAGGTTCTCCTGATTCCAAGGCCAGAGCTCTATCCACTGTGCCACCTAGCTGCCCCTTCTAGTGCTAGTATTAAAGGGGATCAGGAAATGCTTCTTTGGGGTTTTAGCTTATACCTAAAGGAAGTCAGGATGCCCAGGAGATTGAGATGAGGAGGTAGAGAATGCTAGGCAAAAGGCCCAGAGTCAGGAGATGGAGAGTCAACAGTAAGGAACAGCAAAGAAGACAGTGTCATTGGATTTCAGAGTCTATCAAGGGAAGTAGGGTGTAACCTGACATCTCCCTAACTTTCCAGTCTTCTTATACCTTTCCTCCTTTCCATATACTCTGCAATCCAGTGAAAATGACCCCCTTCTTACTGTTCCTCACCCTGGACATTCCATCTCCCAACTCTAAACATTTTCACTCTGGCTCATGACCCCTATAATAATCTCTAGTCTGTATTCTTCTTGAAGTCAAGACTTCTGAGGTTTCTGTTCTGGGCTTTCTCTTCTAATTTCTGCCACTGCTGTGTAGTTTGCCCCATGGATTCCTCTTTTCCATTGTGTCTCCTTCCCAGGACAATGCCAATTTCAGCAGGTGACAGAGAGGACACTATCCCATCTTAGCACCCCCTCCCTATGTCTCTGATTAAATAGCCCACCATTGATTGTAGACCTCCTCCTGGTTACCTTCTTACTCTATTTGCCTCAAAATCTCTTCCCTGGGTTCGTTCAAGCCCTTCTACTCCCTGAGGTACCAGTTGCCACCATGCTGCCATGATGCTACTGTAACTGGGATTTCCAAGGGAAATCCAAAGGGATTTGGGAGGCCAGATTGGGGTGTATGGTTGAGCTTTGTTTAAAGCCCAGACACGTGTCTTGTCTTTTCCCCTCTGTTCCTCTATTCTTCTACAGAGATCTTCTGCAGCACAAAATGCTGACAGTGTTCTAGCTATTATGGTCTCAGATTATTTCTGCATTTTCAAGTCTTGATGTATATGAACTGAAAAGAGGGAGGGGAGACTGGGATGTCAGGTTAGGTTTTGTTGCAAGTCTGTGGATTAGGTCATTTGGTCAATTAATGCAGCTTGGTGTTGGTAGCGTGGTAGATAGTGGGAGGAGGGTATGCTGTATGAGCTCAGAGTAGGCATCAATTCATGTTTGTTTTTTTAACTTGTTAGCTTCCAAGTGTCCTAGACTATGGAGACAGCTGACGTTACCTTGTCTTTGGTGTTTTTGGAGAGGCTTGAGAGGTTATGGGAATCAGAAAATGTCTAGCCTGACATCTTGTTGGTTACATGAACTTAAAAGTTCCCCAAACTAACGTTAATACATAGTAGAGAAATATAGGAAATGATTAATATTTGTTCTCAGTTTCCAGATGCAGATGAAAATGGTAACCATAGGAAAAATTAGAACCTTTTCTAATACTTTCAAGGAATAATTAATATGTTTTGATAGGCAAGCTAATAATGACCTACACACTTCAATATTTCCTGACTTCTTTAGCAACATTTCTATTTTCTCATATATAGCCCACCAAGGACTGAGATTTTATAGTCTAAATGTGGTTTCCCTGTTATCAATGAAAAAAATAGTTTGGTACAAAAATGCTGACAGCTTTTTTATTTTTCATAGTTGTTGTCCTCCTTCAGTTTCATTTTTAAATGACATAATTATCATGCCAAGATTTCTGCAACTCCATTTTCCTCTCCATTGCTCCTTGCTGTTTTATGAGGCAATATTATTCATAATCTGCTATTCACCTCCATACTGTTTTGCAAATTACTTTATATTCTAAATGGGGTTGCCCATGGTTGCCCATCTCTCTGCTTACCAAGGATCATTGATTCATAGATTTAGAGTTGGAAGGGAAGTTAGAAACCATTAGTTCAACCCTCTCATTTTACATATGAGAAATGAGGCCCAGAGAGGCAATGACTTGCCCAGGGTTTCATAGGTAAGTGGCAAATCTGGGAATATAAGTCTTCTGATTCCAAATCCACTACTTTTTACTATGCCACAGAGATGAATTATTTATTGGTGGAGGTGTCTGTTTACTTATTTGTTTGGTTTTTGTTCTACTTTTTTAGCTTCCTCCCTATTTCTTTTGAGGGTGTCACCATCCAACTTTTCCTTGTATCTGTTCCCTTCTCTTCATTCACATGAGTACCACCCTTAGTTCAGGATCTTTTTCCCCCTAGATTATTCCAACAACTTAATTGGACTCCCACCTTCTAGGCTTGTCCTTCTCAAATCTGTCTTCCACACAGCTGCCAAAATAGCTTTCCTAAAGCACAATTTTGACCATTATCACTTCCATTTTCAAGAACCTTCGGTAGCTCCCTACTATCTCTAGTATAAAAGATGAGCCCTTGTGTGCAAAATTTGAAGACTTTCCCAATCTGTCTCTAGATTCCTTTTTTGTACTTACTTCATATTGCTACCCTTCTCATTTCTACATTTTAGCCAAACTGACCTCTTGCTACAGTTTTCTAAATTCCACATTCTGTCTCCCCCATTGGTACCTCTGCATGAAATATACTTCCTTCTCAGCTCTGTACCTTAGAATCCCTGGCTTCTTTCAAACCTTAGCTCATTTCTCACCTCTGATAGGAAACCTTTTTGAATTCCTCTATTTATTCATGCTCTCTCTCCTGTAATAATAATGTTTTCATATTGTCTTTTTTTAGTAGAATGCAAGCTCTTTGAGATCAGGTACTGTTTTTCATTTTGTCTTGTATAGCCAGTGTCTTGAACATAGTAGGTGCTTCATAAATGTGTGTTAGATTGAATTGACTCCTTCCATTTATAGCTGCAACTTCCTTATCTTTTCTGGTTTCCTTTACAGACAGATTGTCAATATTATCATGGTTCAATTCTTCCAGCAACATGTCATTGAAACAAAGGTCTCATACTTAGAGCACCAAGGAGTATGTTAATATTTTAAACTTTACAAGTTCTGTAATTCTTAGTTTGCTTTATCAATTTTTCTGCTATGTTCCTTTTTATCTTTTATTTTTTCCAGTTAAATGTAAAAACAACTTTTAACATTCATTTTCTTAAAATTTGAGTTTCAAATTTTCTTCCATACTCTTCTCCTTCTCCCCTCATTGAGAAGGCAAGCAATTTGATATAGGTTATACATGTGCAGTCATGCAAAATGTATTTCCATATTAGTCATGTTGTAAAAGAAAACAAAGACACTCCTCCCTCCCCAAAAAAACACCAAGAAAAATAAAGAAAGTTTTTAAAGGATGCTTCAAAAGTCTGCACTCAGACTCCATTAGTTCTTTCTCTGGAGGTGGATAACATTTTTTATCATGAGTCCTTTGGAATTGTCTTAGATCATTGTATTGCTGAGAACGGCTAAGTCATTCACAGTTGATCATCATACATTATAATGTTACTGTGTATATTGTTCTCCTGGTTCTGCTCACTTCATTCATCAGTTCATGTAAGTCTTTCCAGGTTTTTTTTTTCTGAAATCATCTTGCTCATCATTTCTTATAACACAATAATATTCCATTACAATCATATACCACAACTTGTTCAGCCATTCCTCAATTGATGGGCATTCCCTCCATTTCCAATTCTTTGCCACCACAAAAAAGAGCTTCCATAAATCTTTTTCTACAAATCTTTTCTACTTTTCTACAAGTTTTTTCATTTTTTCTTTGATCTCTTTGGGGTGTAGACCTAGTAGTGGCATTGCTGGATCAAATGGTATGCATAGTTTTATAGCTCTTTGGGCATAGTTCCAAATTACTCTTTAGGATGGATGGGTCAGTTCACTACTCCACCAACAGTGCCTTAGTGTCCCTATTTTCCCACCCCCCCACATTTACCATTTTCCTTTTCTGTCATATTAGCCAATCTGATAGGTGTGAGGTGGTACCTCAGAGTTGTTTTAATTTGCATTTCTCTAATCAATAGTGATTTAGAGCATTTTTTTCATATCATTATCAATGGCTTTAATTTCTTCCTCTGAAGACTACCTGTTCATATCCTTTGACCATTTGTCAATTGGAGAATGATTTGTATTCATATAAATTTGACTCAGTTCTCTATATATTTGAGAAGTGAGGCCTTTATCAGAAAAATTTGTGGTTTTCTGCTTTGCTTCTAATCTTGGCATTGATTTTGTTTGTGCAAAACCTTTTAATTTAATGTAATCAAATTATCCATTTTACTTTCTGTAATGCTCTCTGTCTCTTCTCTTATATATAGATCTGACTGGTAAACTATTCCATGCTTCCTTAATTTGCTTATGGTATCATCCTTTATGTCTAAATCATGCGCCCATTTTGACCTTATCTTGGTATATAGTGTAAGATGTTGGTCTATACCTAGTTTCTGCCAAACTTCTTTCCAGTTTTCCCAGCAGTTTTTGTCAGATAGTGAGTTCTTGTCCCAAAAGCTTGGATCTTTGGGTTTATCCAACACTAGATTACTATGGTCATTTACTACTGTGTATTGTATATTTAATCTACTCCACCAATCCACCACTCTATTCCTTAGCCAGTACCAGATTGTTTTGATGATTACCCTTTGTAATACAGCTTGAGATCTGGTACTACTAGGCAACCTTCTTTTGTATTTTTTTTTCCATTAATTCCCTTGATATTCTTGACCTTCTATTCTTCCAGATGAATTTTGTCATTATTTTTTCTAGCTCTATAAAATAATTTTTGGTAGTTTGACTGGTATTGCACTGAATAAGTAAATTAATTTATGCAGAATTATAATTTTTATGAACAATTTTTATTGAAGATTTTAATTATCTTTTTTTTTTGGTGAGGCAATTAGGGTTAAGTGACTTGCCCAGGGTCACACAGCTAGTAAGTGTCAAGTGTCTGAGGCTGGATTTGAACTCGGGTCCTTCTGACTCCAAGGCCGGAGCTCTATCCACTACACCATCTAGCTGCCCCTTTTAATCATCTTTGAAAACAAAAGAAAACACTGCTGTCCAGTGACTCTCAGTGGGGTTTCCCCTTGGTTTATCACAAAGGCACAGTCCTTTTTCCTTTTGATCTAGAGTTTCCTTTTCCTATTTGTACGTAATTTAAAAATCAGCCTCGCCTTGTAATTTATGCAACATATTCTTCTGCTTGTGAGATTCCAATTTTGTTGTCAATTAGAAATAGCGATTACTTTTACCGACTGTAGTATGAGTTTGCAGTGAGGCTTTGACGCCAGAATTTTAAGTCATGTTTTAGAATTTGTTTGTATATTGTATGCATTTCATGGACAGAATTAAATATACTAAAGAAGTTCCTTAAAATTTGGGATATTTCCCTCCTCCCCCAAATTTCCCTGAGATACTATGATATCTTCCACTAGCAGTTAAGTAGGTGATGGGACTAGAGTATATATGATGAACTCTGCTAGTGTGGTAAAGGAGATACTAGCCTACTTGAATATTAATGAGAAGTATATCTTTGAGTCAAGAGAACCAAAAAAGGATATCAGTAGAACAACTAAAACATAAAAAATCTTATTTTAAATATAGCCATAACTTAAACACAAGACAGAATAAAGCCCACAGAGATTTACAAGTCTGAGACTAGTTTCTGATTGTCATTGTAATTTTAAGAACTTCCAAGAGAGTCTGCTAACAGGTACTGCCATGTCTCTACTCTTCAGCTTCCTCTGTGTCTACAACTACATCATTTCCACAAAAAATTTTAATTTTTAAAATTTGTATTTAAACCCAATTCTTGTTACGTTCAGACTTTTGTTTAAGATGTTACTAAGATCATAATTAGGAGCAATCTTTGGGAGTTAGCATATTCCTAAATAGTAGCAATACACTGGTACTGATAAATTCAAGGACATATAAATTAGTGAGATTATATAAATTATGTATAGAGACAGAAATTGTGAGATTTATATGTATATATACATATATAATATTAACATAATTAACATAACATATATTATACATATATGTATAAAACACACCCACATACATAAATACATATAAAATATAAATGAGACATATAAATTATGAGATTAAGGACCCAAATCTTTGAGTGATTAAGAGAAATTATAGCAAAGACTCGATATTATTTGTCCTTCCTTTCTCTGACTGGATTTAAGTCAAGGAGAAAAGATTTATCCTCTAATTTGTGCTTAGGCCCTGCCTGGCTCACAGTTCATACAGAGAAGCTATTTCTTGGATTAAGAAACTTCATTGTGAGACTTGAGATATAATGGTTTGGAAAGTTTGCTTAGCTTCTCCTGGGTTTGAAGTCCACAGCTTTGTAGGGGAGTGAGGGCCATTGGAAGCAAGTGAATTGGCCTTAGATTTGGGATCCGATAATGCAATCCTATTTCAATTCTTACTGTGCATTTATCTATACATTGTTTAATCAGTTCTGAATCTATAAGATTTTTGTTTTCTAGAGCAACATTCTGGCGTCATTTATAATGTACTGCTTTTCTCTGATGGTGTCCTCCATCTGCCCCAATGCTGAATAACACCTCCTTGCAAACCTGAAAATCCTGCAGTACATGCTGAGGACTTATGTTGCTGTTGTCATCTCTTACACTCACACTGTGTCCATCATGCACTGCCCCCCCCCTCCCCTCGCCAGTGCTGGGGATTAGAGGAGGAAGTGTCAGGAGCTCTGTGGAGCCGATATGCACAGATCAGAGTCTGGAGAATTGTCATTTTTATTATATAGTCTCAGCCTGTCCATGAGCAATTAGTTTTTCCCAGTTGTTTGGATCTGACTTTATTCGTGTGAGAAGTGTTTTGTAATTTTGTGATACGGTTCCTGGGTTTGTCTCAAGTATTATTTTTGTCTACAGTAATTTTAAATGGATTTCTCTATCTCTTGCTATTGGACTTTGTTGGTAATATATAGAAATGCTGATGATTTATGTGGGTTTATTTTATATCCTGCAACTTTGCTAAAGCTGTTAATTATTTCAACTAGCTTTTTAGTTGGTTCTTTAAGATTCTCCATGAATACCATCATATCATCTGCAAAGAGTGATAGTTTTGTTTCTTTATTGCCTATTCTAACTCCTTTGATTTCTTTTTCTTCTCTTATTACTATAGCTAGCATTTCCCCAGTATAATATTTAATAATAGTGGTGACAATGTGCATCATTGCTTCACCTCTAGTCTTATCAGGAAGGCTTCTAGCTTATCCCCATTACAGATAATGCTTGCTGATGGTTTTAGATAAATGCTACTTATCATATTTATTCTTATGCTTTGTAGTGTTTTTAATAGGAATAAGTGTTGAATTTTGTCAAGAGATTTTTCTGCATCTGTTGAGATAATCATATGATTTCTGTTGGTTTTGTTATTGATACGGTCTGCTATGTGCCTTTTTGAGAAAATTTAGTATAGTATAGGTTTGACTATTCCTTGGTTGGAATACTGAAATAACAAATCAGCAAATATAAAGAGATACTGAATATGAACAAAAACCATTTTGCATATTGTAGTCTTTGTGAAATGCATAATAATGTTTGTATATTTACTCTCTGGCATAATAATGGCTGGTAGCTTTTTTTTTTTTAAAGGACCACATCTACTTCATGAAAAAATTGAGAATTAGAAGTTCATTTGCTTGAGATAAACATATAATTTGAGAAGCTGCATAGACTAATGAATAGGAGGTCAGGCCTAGAGTTAGGAAGAACTGAGTTGAAGTCACATTTTTGACATATTTTAGTTTTATGATTATGGGTGAGTCATTTAGTCTTTCAATGTCAAAGGCAAATCCCTGAGACCACAAGTTGCAGACAATTTGCTGATCCTCATTTTTGGATGGAATTTCCATACAGGGGATTCCTCACCATATGCCAGTATATGCCCATTTTTTTAAGGATCTGTTTTCCCCCTGAAAATAATTTCTAAATTTTTCTTTATTCCAGGCCTCCTTATTTACTCACTTTCCATGACCTAGTCCCTCTACACCAAAAGTTTCAAGCCAAAGGATGAGATTTAGAAAGGGCCATAACTTTCCTGTCCTGAATCCCCATGATATAGTTTGTAGAATATTGATCCAGAACAAGGATAATAACACTTGATAAAAGATGGTCATCACTGAACAGAAATTCTGCTTTTCAGCTAAATGTTCTTATGTAGACTGATTTCCCATCATGCACCAGCTTCTGTGTAAGATTTATCATTGTTGTATTGAATAGCTTATCCTTACAGATGATATAACATTGAAAATTTACCTATTTACCTATGACTTTCCATCGAAAATAAGTGATAGGGAAGAGACAGGCTAAGCTGCAGAGGACATCTCTATTGTAATTTTTAAAAATCTCTCTGTTATCCCAAGGATATTCTCGGTTTATATTAGTTACAAAGTAATAATCAGCTCTGCAAATTTATACAGGACCTCCTTGGCAGCAGTTTGATCCTAAGCTCCTTGGAGACAATGTTTGTTTTATGTTTCTTCGTATACCCTGTAATATATTGTATCCTGCTCACTCTTTTATGCCAATGAAAAGCTGCCTCCTCCATGAAGTTCTCCTTAACCAAGCTACAAGTTATTCATCACTACTCCCCTGAATTATTTTTCCTCTGCTGCTATTAATTTTTGTTTTTGTTTTTTGATTTTTGGTGAAGCAATCAGGGTTAAGTGACTTGCCCAGGGTCATACAGCTAGTTAAGTATCAAGTGTCTGAGGCCAAATTTGAACTCAGGTTCTCCTAACTCCAAGGCCAGAGCTCTATCTACTGTACCACCTAGCTGCTCCAGCTGCTATTAATTTTTAAAAACATTTTATTGGTGCAGCTAGGTGGTGCAGTGGATAGAGCTCTGGCCTTGGGGTTAGGAGGACCTGAGTTCAAATCTAACCTCAGACACTTGACACTTAACTAGCTGTGTGACCCTGGGCAAGTCACTTAACCTTGATTGCCTCACCTAATAATAAAATTTTTAAAAAAATTTGTCATTTATTTTCAGCATTCTTTTCTTTTTAAATTTTGAGTTCCAAATTCTCTCCCTCCCTTCTACCCCCTCCTCCACCCACTGAGAAGGCAAGCAATGCCTTCAAATCAATTATACATGTGAAATCATGCAAAACATTTCCATATTAGCCATATTTACAAAAAAAACCAAGAAAAACCAAGTGAGAAAATTATACTTAAATTTGCACTCAGAGTTCATTACTCTGAAGGTGGATAGCATTTTTTCATCATGAGTCTTTTGGAACTGTCTTGGATCATTGTATTGTTCAGACCAGCCAAACTTTTCACAGTGAATCATCATTACAACGTTGCTGTTACTGTACACAATGATCTGGTTTGCATCAGTTTGCATCAGTTTGCATCAGTTCATATAGGGCTTGCCATGTTTTCCTGAACCCCGCCCCCCATCATTTCTTATAGCACAATAGTATTCCATCACAATCACATGCCACAACTTGTTCAGCCATTCCCCAGTTGATAGGCATCCCCTAAATTTCCAATTCTTTGACACCACAAAAGAACTTCTATAAATATTTTTGTGCATATGGTCCTTTTCCTTTTCTTTTTATCTCTTTAGGATGCAGACCTAGTAATGGTATTGCTAGATCAAAGGTATGCATAGTCGTATAGCCCTTTAGGCCTAGTTGCTAATTTTCTTCTGAATGGTTGGACCAGTTTATTACACCACCAATAGCTCCTTAGTATACCTATTTCCCCCCCATTCCCTCCAGCATTTGTCATTTCTAGTAGGTGATGTGTTTTAATTTGCATTCCAGAGTTGTTTTAATTTACCTTTTTCTGATGAATATTGACTTAGAGCCTTTTTTTCCCCCTATGACTATAGTAGCTTTGATTTCTTCTTCTAAAAACTGCCTGTTTATATCCTTTGACTGTTTATCAACTGGGGAAAGACTCTTTTTTTTATAATTGACTCAGTTCTATACTCAGTATGTATTTGAGAAATGAGACCTTTATCAGAGAACTTGCTGTAAATTTTTTTTGTATTACTTCATTATTTATGGTACCTTTGTAGTAAAATGTAGTTTCCCTGATTATTTCTTTTAATTGGGTCTATTTTTGCTTTTGCTTTGTCTGAGATTATGATTGCTACTCTATCCTTTTTTACTTTAGCTGAAACATATTAGATTCTACTTCAGCCCTTTATTTTAACTCAGTGTGTGTCTTTCTGTTTCAAGTGTGTCTTTTGTAAAACACCATATTGTTGGATTCTAGTTTCTAATCCATTCTGCTATTTGCTTCGGTTTTGAGTGAGCTCATCCCAGGCACATTCGTAGTTATGATTACTAACTTTGTTTTTCCCTCTATTCCATTTTCTTCTGTTTTTTCTTCTCTCTCTTTATCTTGTTCCTCCTCAAAAGTCTGTTTTGCTTCTAATCTTTGTCTCCCATAATCTGTTCTTACTTTATTACCACCACCCTCCTTTCTTTTATCCCCTTCCTTTCCTATTTTCTTATTGGATAAGTTAGGTTTCTATACATTACTGAGTGTGTGTATGTATATATGTGTGTGTGTATATGTATATGTGTGTGTATTCTTCCCCTTTTGAACTAATTTTGATGAGAGTAAGTTTTAAGCATTGCCTCTCCCCTGCTTTCCCCTCCACAGTAAAACCTCTTCCTTGTGTGCCTCTTTTATGTAAGAAAATTTTCCTCATTATACCTTTCCCTTCCCCTTTCTCCCAGTGCATCCCTCTTTCTCACCCCTTCATTTTTTCTGAGGTCATGCCAACATAATTGACTCACACCCTGCTACGTAAACTCTTTTTAACTGCCCTAATAATGATAAAGTTTTTAGAAGTTACAAATACCATCTTCCCATATAGGAATATAAACAGTTTAACTTTATTGAGTGCCTTATATTACTCTTTCACACTTACCTTTTTAGTTTCTCTTGAGTCTTGTGTTTGAATGTCAAAATTTCTATTCAGCTTGTGGTGTTTTCATCAGGAATGCTTGAAAGTCCTCTAGTTCATTAAATGTCCATCTCTCCCCCTATTGCCCCCTGAAGAATTATGCTCAGTTTTGCTGTGTAAGTTATTCTTGGTTATAATCCTTGTTCCTTTGCCTTCTAGATTATCATATTTCAAGCACTCTGTTCCTTTAACATAGAAGCTACTAAATCTTATGCTGATTGTGGCACCATAATACTTGAATGGTTTCTTTCTGGCTGCCTAAAGTATTTTCTTTTTGACTTGGGAGCTCTGGAATTCGGCTGTAATATTCCTGGGAGTTTTCATTTTGAGATCTCTTTCAGGAGGTGATTGGTGGATTTTTTCAATTTCTGTTTTACACTCTGGATCTAAGATGTTGAGGCAGTTTTCCTTGATAATTTCTTTAAATATGTCTAGGCTCTTTTTTCAACCGTGGTTTTCAGGCATTCCAATAATTTTTAAGTTATCTCTCCTCAATTTATTTTCCAGGTCAATTGTTTTTCCAATGAGATATTTCACATTTTCTTCTATTTTTCCTTCTTTTGACTTTGTTTTATAGTTTCCTGATGTCTTGTGGAGTCATTAGCTTCCACTTCCCCAATTTCTTCAGTGAGATTTTTGTACCTCATTTTTTCCATTTGACCAATTCTGGTTTTTAAGGAGTTTTTTTCTTCAGTGAATTTTTGTGCTTCTTTTTCTATTTGTCCTATTCTGCTTTTTAAGGTGTTATTTTTTTTTTCTGTATTTTTTGTGCCTCTTTTACCAAGCTGTAATTCTGTTTTCACAATTTTCTTGCATCATTCATTTCTTTTCCCAAATTTTCCTCTGTCACTCATCTCTTTCTTTAACTCTTCCAGGAATTTTTGTTGGGCTTGGGTTCAATTAGCATTTTTCTTTGGAGACATTTTCACATTGTTGCTTTTTCTGAGTTTATTTCTTGGTTTTCCCTGCCACTGTAATAGCTTTTTATCATCAAGTTCTTTGTTGTTGTTGTTGTTCCTTGCTCATTTTTCCAGCCTATTTCTTGACTTTGAACTTTATTTTAAAGTTGGACTGTGCTTACCTGGGAGGTGGGGAGGCATTGTCCCAGATTTTGGGCTTTTTGGGTTGCTGTTTTCAGGGCTAGTTCTGGAGGTCTGCAAAATTTTGATGCTTCCAAGGTGGTGTGATCCAGGGAGAGGTGCATTCATTACTTTCCTGGTCTGCATTCTGGTCTTTACCCAGGATGGTCCCTGGTCTCCTGAAGACACAAGTGCTAGGGCTCCTGTTGGCCCTGAAACTGTGACCAGGTCCCCTGCTTTCCTGCAATCATTTTGCTGGTGCTCCTCTTTGCCTTAGAACTTTAATCAGGGCTCCTGATCAACCACTGGTGCTTCTCTCCACCCTGGGACTGTGACTCAGAATTACATATGAGTAATAGAGTTGCCAATCAGCACTAGTTATACCCAGTGCCAGCAAAGGGGCCCTATAATCTCTTTCTGACCAGTTGTCTGACCCCCTCACTATCTCTGGGCTGAGAGCTTCCAAAGCTTCTGCTGCTGCCTCCAAAGCCCACTGCTAGTGCTGTTACTGAATGCCTGTACTCCAGACAGCCCTCCACCCTGGTGTCACAGATCTCTCCTGCCAACCTCCTAAGTTTTCTTAGGCCAGAAAAATGACTCACTCTGACCTTTTGTTAGCTCTGCCATTAGAAAATTTGATTTGAGGTGTTATTTTAAAGTTGTTCGAAGGGGAATGTTGAGAAAGTTCAGCTGAATTGCTGCCTCTAATTTGCCATTGTGATTCCACCCTGCTGCTATTAATTTTTTTTTTTTAGGATACACACACACACACACACACACACACACACACACAATTTCTCCCCAATTACATGTTAAAACAATTTAAAAAACTTAAAAAAAGTTTTGAGTTTTTAAAGTTTTGAGTTCCAAACTCTATCCCTTCCTCCCTTGTTACCCTCCTCCCTCCCTGAGATGGTAAGCAATCAGATATGGGTTATATATGTGCAATCATGTAAAACATTTCCTTATTAGTAATTTTGTATAAGAAGACTCGAATAAAAGAAAGAAAGTGAAAAAGAGCATACTTCAGTCTGTATTCAAACAACATCAGTTCTTTCATTGGAGGTGGATGGCATATTTCATCATTAGTCCTTTGGGATTGTCTTGAATCATTGTATTGTTGAGAATAGCTAAGTCATTCACAGTTGATCATCGAACAATATTGCTGTTACTGTGTACAATGTTCTCCTAGTTCTACTCACTTTACTTTGCATCGGTTCATGTAAGTCTTTCCAGGTTTCTCTGAAATCATCCTACTTGTAATTTCTCTTTTTTTAAATAGTATTTTAATTTTTTCCCAATTATGTCAAGACAATTTTTAGAATTCATTTTTACAAGATGTTGAGTTTGAAATTTTTCTCCCTCCCTCGCTTCTTCCTAAAAATGGTAGGCAATTTGATATAGGTTAACATGTGCTATCTTGTAAAACATTTCCATATTAGTCACAGTTGTGAAAAAAGAAACAGATTAAACGGGAAAAAAAAACGTGAAAAAGAATGAAGTGAAAAAAGTTGCTTCAATCTGCATTGAGTCCATCAGTTCTTTATCTGGATGTGGATAGCATTTTCTTTCCTGAATCCTTTGTGCTTGTCTTGGATTATTGTGTTGCTGAGAAGAACTGAGTCATTCATAGTTGATCATCACACTGATGCTGATCAGTGTACAATATTTTCCTGGTTCTGCTCATTTCACTTTGCATTAGAAATATACAAGTCTTTCCAGCTTGTTTTTTTTTTTTAAATCTGCCTGTTCATCATTTCTTATTGCACAATAGTATTCCATTACATTCATATACCACAGCTTGTTCAGACATTCCTCAACTGATGGGCATCCTCTTCATTTCCAATATTTTGCCACCACAAAAAGGGGTGCTATATTTTTTGTGCATGTAGGTACTTTTGCCTTTTTTTTTTATGATCTCTTTGGGATCCAGGCCTTGTAGTGGTATACACACGTTTATTTCTTTAGACGTTCCCCAATCCATTAGTTTCCAATTTTGTGCTGCTACAAAAAGTGCTTCTAGAAATATTTTGGTGTATGTGGAAACTATCTTTTTGTCTTTGTTCTCCTTGGGGCATATATTTAGCAGTGGAACATCTAGGTCAAAAGGTATGGAAAATGTTTTCTTAGGCTGTTGTGGATCATAGCTTCTCCTTTGAGTTAATCCTATAAAAAGGGGGTGAGTTACAGTTATGCCTTTAAAAAATTAAATTTAGTTTTTTCAATAATAAGTGTTATTTTCTCTTTCTATAGTCCCTCCCCCTTTAAAAAAAAGAAATGAAAAACAAAACCTTTGAAACAATTATGAATAGTCAAGCAAAAAAAAAAAAAATTCCTGCCTTGACCATAATATATCCCTTTCTGAAGAGATCCTAAAAGAACTGAGCACAGACCAGAAAACCATAATAAAAACAAAAGTATACCAAGGTGTGTGTGTGTGTGTGTGTGTGTGTGTGTGTGTGTGTGTGATGTGTAGCTATCCAGTCTCTTTCCTGGGAGGCACTAATGGAAGCCTTGGGGCCTGTTTGGGCTCTTGGGATAAAGAAGGGCATCACCAGAATATGGTGGGGAGAGGGAGGCTACTCTAGCAACCTTGTTTGTTTCCCTTCCAAAGGGAGTTCAAACCAGAGTTGTACTCTGAGTTCTGAAGACTTCATAGGATCCTGGGGGAAAGATGAGACTTCCTAGAATGGGGGAAAAAATTGTGCCTACTGTTTAATGAGGTATTGCTAATTTTTTTTTATTTTTTGAAATAAAAAAATTAAAAATTTTCTTTTTAAAAATGTTTTTATTCATTTTGAACTTAAATACAAAAAGACCAAAAAAAAAAGAGAACATTTCCATGTACACAGAACAACATAAAAAGAGGATTTATATAAAACCATGAATTTCTATTTTATTGTTTACTTCTTTTTGAAAAACTATGTAATAAAATATTACACATCATTTTCAAAGCCACCCTCCTTTTCTGTGTTTCTTTCTAAGTTTTCTTTTGTTCTCTGTGCACTTTTTTTCTCTCTCCTTCCCCACCCTGCCCAAGA